>NC_089223.1:1725000-2325000 GCF_963924675.1 Phocoena phocoena
ACGATCATACACATATGTTTTCCTTTACCCCTCTGTGCCATCTGACTTACCCAAGTACTTCTGGGGTGAAGAGCCCCTTCAAGTGTCCCACGGTAACCTACCACATTGATCCGTCCATTTACCACTGCAACTGACATAGCCAGGAGAAATGTTCCAGAAATGAACGCACAGACGTTTTTTCTCCCTGCCCGGGGTTGATTGAGTCTACCAGAATCTCCAGCTCACTTTTGTGTTGTGTCATGGTAGCCGCTATGAAAACAGACCGTCTCAGAGAGAATCCATTGTTCCTCAGATCTGAATGCGTTCTGTGTGCCTAGGCTGTTCCTGTGATGATGCTATGTGACATTGCTGTTTCTCTTCCCCTCGCCACTTTGCCTTCCTGATAACCTCTTCTCATGTGCGTTCTTTAGGAAAAGACCAGTGCCCTCAGTCTGAGCAACGTTGCTGGAGTGTTCTACATCCTTGTCGGGGGCCTTGGCTTGGCCATGCTGGTGGCTTTGATTGAGTTCTGTTACAAGTCAAGGGCCGAGGCGAAGCGAATGAAGGTGGCAAAGAATGCACAGAATATTAACCCATCTTCCTCGCAGAATTCACAGAATTTTGCAACTTATAAGGAAGGTTACAACGTATATGGCATCGAAAGTGTTAAGATTTAGGGGGTAGGAACGAGGCTCTAATACAACCTTCTCGGTGCACGTTTTAGCTTTCTTGTCGCGTCCGTAAGCTCTTTTAAATGAGGAAGGTGGCCAGTGGATCGTCCTGTATGTCCTGTTGCTGTCCTTCCGTGTTCCTGGTCAGTGACTAACCGGCAGCCCAACTGTCCATTTTCCTCTTTAATGACACGGTAGCTTGGGGGTATGTGGGCAGATCCCCGCTGTAATTGTGCTTTATTATTTGTAGTTCAGTTTGGCGCTGTTTGCTTTCATTTGCTGCAAGCTTTCAGATAGAAGTAAATTTTTCAAAAGCAGCACCGCCTTTACTCTGGATACATTTGAAAACCTTAACATATGCTTTCTTTTTCTTTCTTTCCTTCCCACCTCTCATTTAAGATGTCCTTGAATGATGCCATGAGGAGAGAGGAGAGGCTGTCAGTTACAGGAAGTAGTGGAGAAAATGGACGTGTTATGACTCCAGAATTTCCAAAAGCAGTGCATGCTGTCCCTTACGTGAGTCCTGGCATGAGAATGAATGTCAGTGTGACTGATATCTCGTGATTGATAAGAACCTTTTGAGTGCCTTACACAATGGTTTTCTTGTGTGTTTATTGACAAAGTGGTGAGAGGCATCCAGTATCTTGAAGACTTTTCTTTCAGCCAAGAATTCTTAAATATGTGGAATTCATCTTGAGTTGTGAGGAATGGTCACCTAAAGACACAACATCCTTTTCTACTCCAGTTCCAGACGAAGCTTGGCGGACATGCACAGCTACCATGGAAGTACTCTAATTTCACTGACGTCTTTGTACAGACAACAAACCCGTTTCTGCAGCCACTATTGTTAGTCTCTTGATTCATAATGACTTAAGCACACTTGACATCAACTGCATCAAGATGTGACATGTTTTATAAGAAAAATTAAAAAAAACATTTAAACTTAAAAAAATATTTTTAGGTATTTTCACAAACAAACTGGCTTTTCAATAAATTTGCTTCCATATTGGTTGAATAAGACAACAACGATTAAACTGAGTGGGACGTAATTATAAAGGCTTTGGGTATCAGTTACATATTTTTCAAAGCCAAATATGTACATGCTAAGGAAAGAAAAACAAAGAGAAGATTCAAATCTTGTAGTAATTTAATATTGTTATTAAAACTTTAATGTATCCTATTCTTTAACATTTGGTGTTAATGTAAAATTACTTGGCAGTGCTTGACATTTGAAATAAACACTTTTCTATTGTTTTATTTGCAAGTGGTCCAATTAATTTTCCTTAGCTACAGTTTGGTCATCAATGGAGTTCAAAGACACTGTTAAATTGTTAGGTTCCAGAGAAATTTGCCCCCTTTTAAAGAAGGCCGGGTGGTCCTTAAAGTATAAACCTGTCCCCAGATAAAATCTGAACCTGTTTTTAAGTATGTCTTATCGTATGTAAAGAAATATTTAGCATAAAGCATTTAATCTCTGTAGGTAAATGCTAATAGATTTTAAAAACTAATATTAAAAACAAATATCAGAGTATGTGAGGTTCTGTTTTAAAGTGTTTGAGCTGACAGAGAGAAGTATTAGTTGTAAATGAAGTTAGAGATGCCCTGAAAGTAGACAGGTGCCCATCGATCAAATTCCGTAAACTAAACCTGAGTTTTGGCTTTTAGAGTTGTAAGAGCTGTCATAAATCTTATATATTATGAAAAGTTTAAGCACTTTTGAGTCAGCTGCGATATAGTTTCTTCCCATTGCCATCAATATAAACAACCCTAATATATATATTTTTATACTTATTCCTCAGGTGGAATGGCTATTTTAAAATGCCCAGTGTGGGTGAAACACACTTCTCTGGCTTTTGACTAAAGAACTTATATTTCTCTAGTTAAGAAATTTAAAGGAGCTATGTTTCCCTTCATAAAAGACCATTTATTTCCACTGAAGCTCTCTAAAATAAAATTAATTTAAGGTTTTACGTGATCACTAACGTTCAACTAATGCTTGCTATTTCTGCAAGTACGCCTTGGTGTAGCACTTGGTGTTTTACTCAGCGCCTGGGAAACAGCCTTATTTATTATCTATCACAGAAGGGAAAGAGAAATGTAGGGTCTAATAGCAACCACTTGCATGGACCACGGTGCCGTGAGGTATCGTGACGTTCTTGCCTAAATTTAGCTGCCCCTAATCACAAAGTCCAAGATAATACGATATAATTTTAGTGCATTTCTCCTCATCAGGAATGTTGGAGGTGCATTTTAAGTTTAAATCGATCATCAACGCTAGAATGACCAAATTGCAGACTAATTGTTTTCCACATTATACTTAAAATGAGTTTTTAAAAATGAAACAGATGACTATAAATTATCAACCAATGCTATTTATTTGTTGTACCTCTGGGCCTACTCTTCTAAAAATTGTAGCTTATCAATTTTTCTCTGTCAAGCTTGAACTAATGTAAATACTTGAAATAATGTAAAGTTATATTTTCATGTTTTTATAGATACAACATGACAAGAATACATAATGTAAGAGTATTTCAACTATGGATAATGTTGACTGGATAATGCACATCTCAGTTACAAGCAGTAATCATAGTATAATATCCATGTAACGGTGCATTAATATATTGCTATATAAATATGTCTGTGTGCATCTAAGTGACAAGTGGTCAGAGTGATGACAGCCGTCTAAAGGTTTTTTTAATTCATTTTATATAAAAACTGTTATGGAAAGACCAAAATGTTTATGAACTATTCTTCTGTAAATTTACAACTGTCCTTTACTGTACTGTTTTGTTTACAGTATATGGTACCTTATTTTCTGCTGTGTTAAGTGGGTGTCAGACTCCGAGGAGACATACACTTTCTACAACTTCTCTTGAAGATATTGGAACTTCCAGTTTTTCATGTGTACTGTGTCAGAAAATGCTTTTGATTTTATTTTTAAATCTAACATCAGATGGCTTTTTCGGAGTGTTGTAAAAACTTCAATCATATATAAAACATGTTCTTACAAAAGGCAATGATCTTTATTTATTTTTACTTGATAGTTCCCAAAACAAATAATAATGAGAAACCAAAAAAAGGTACTTGAACGTATTCCCAAACAAACCCAGGTGTTTCTACCCAACAAGGACATCCTTTGCTCAGTTTATACATCAGCTCGGTACAAATATAAGAAAGAAAAAATAACTTTTTTTTAAGCTGAAGTGATTAACATTTTCAACATTCCAAGCTTACAGTCATTAAGTGCTTTGGGCATATGTAGAAATATTACTATTAATTAATTTTAGTTCTCCTTTGGCACTGTATGTTGTCAGCTCAGCTGCTGTCGTAACGGTATTAAAGAGCAGAAAGGTGACTTGCTTTAAAAATTCCACGAGGTAACACATTTCCCAGCTTATGTGTTTCGACAAAGTTTTCACTTCCTGCTTTAGTGAACGAGAGTATTGATGAGAAACTAAAACTCTTGCAGTTTTGATTCTCTTTTTACAAAGGTGATCATTTTAATATTTAGGTATATTCTAAAATTAAGGCATTTTAGTTCTTCACAATTGCACATTAAAACTTCTTGTATAGAGTTTTGCGGTTTGAATATATTTAATGTTTAAAAGTAGAGTATACCAATGCATCTGCTTAAAGATACAGTAATCTTGTTATTCTGCCATCCTGAGTTTGCAAATTCTATAAATATTTTGGTGCTCATGGTAGCAGATTGCGCAAATGAAGGGAAGCATTAGTAATATAATAACCCTGCAGGATGATTTTAATACAACACCTTGACAACGCCATTAAAGGAAACACTTATTGAAACGAATTAGAAAGCAGTACACTGTGGTTTCTTCCCATTTTTCTATTTCCTATCTCATCATATCCTAGCCTTATCAGCCCAGTAAATTTAAGCAGAACTCAAGTATCACTTCTACCTTAAAATGTATGTGTGGGTCTTTAAACCTGTCTTAGGCTGGATAAGAGTTTATTTATTGCACTTTGAGAGCCTGCTAGTCTGTCTTGTAAAATCCTCATGTAATTCAGGCAAATATTCCATTTTCTTCTAATTCAAATGATATAGGTAGGTTTATGGATTGAATTAGTTGCATACATTCTATGTTGCCAACTTTAACTGATGATGTAAGGTTTATTAGTAATATATTATGAACTTGGGAGAGTTTATTGGTTAAGTTCCACAAATTTTATATGAACTCTAAATAAGCTTTTTAAAGGAAACAGAATGATATAAATATCTGTTTAAAAGTAGAGTAAATTTTGTGTAAAGTGTTCCAATATTTAAAATTGGTTTATTTTTAAGCTCCAACATGAAAAATGGGTAAGTATAAGTGAATCATCAAGATATTCTGAATGAGAATTTGGGGTTGTATTAAATGGTTTGTGACAGTTGTATCAAATTTTTTAAAAGGAAGTATTCATTCTCTCAATGTGTTGGTTTGGTAAGACCATGACACTGGGAATTCTATTGGCTACTAATCAATAAATTATCTATTTCTATGTTTCAAACAAGAACAACTCACAGATAGTATATAGCACTCTAAGTACACGAAGGTTCGAACATATTTATGTATAAATGAAGATATGCAAAGCACAGACTAACACAAAGGACCTAATATCCATTGCAGGTAGGGAAGTGCCTGGAATAAATCTGGATCATAAGATTTTTTTGTTTTGTTTTGTTTTTGTTTTCTTTTTTTGGCGGTACGCGGGCCTCTCACTGCTGTGTCCTCTCCCGTTGCGGAGCACGGGCTCCGGACGCGCAGGCTCAGTGGCCATGGCTCCCGCGCCGCGGCATGTGGGATCTTCCCGGACCGGGGCACGAACCCGTGTCCCCTGCATCGGCAGGGGGACTCTCAACCACTGCGCCACCAGGGAAGCCCTGGATCATAAGATTTTGTGTCTGTGTTTTATATCCTGTTTCTATTCCTTCCCTTCTCGCTTCACCATTTTACATTCTCTTCCTGCCCTTATGTACAACTGCAATTTTTCATTTGTTATACTTCGAATGGTCTCCAGTTTAAAAATTTCATGCATCTTGCCCTTTGGCTTTTATTCCATGGTATCCCATCTATTTCTGACTTGTCTTTCCTGAGAGATTTTGCTTTGAGAGCACTTAGAATGCAGTTCATTTTGTCAAAGACAAGACTGACAGTCTCAGAGTCTTCTTAATAACCTTAAAAATGACTAAGAATTTCTGGCGTGAAGTAAAAATTTCCTGCTCAGCTCTATTTCTGCATCAGCCACATATTCTGATCCAACAATTGCAAATTTGTTATATTCCTCCATGTACTTAAAGAGCCCCACAATTTACAGAGTTTCTGTAGGAAAAGGGAGGCTCTTCAGTGAAGCAGGAAGAGTGAGAACTCTATTTTTAATATGTTTGCGCATCAGAATTCTTTTTCAAGTCACTTTAGAATGAACACGAGCCGATTCTCTATTTTAACTCCACTCTCAAGCACTTCCAGATTATTTTTTAATTGCCTTTTTTCCCCACTAAGTAAAAGTCAATTTTGGTACAATAAGTCCCCTCTATACGAACCTTCAAGTTGCGAACTTTCAAAGATGCGAACGTGTGTTCGCATGTCCAGCCACGTAGGTTAGTTCACGTGTCTCGTGTACGTTGTCACCTGTGTGTGTACGCTACAAGTGGTTGTGCTTTTGTGTACTTTACAGGACTGTATAGAGTACAGTAGTACAGTATCTTTATTTCAAGCCCAGGCTGTCTGGAAGCAAGTGTAAAAACAGCGGTGATGTAGCTGGTACTTTTCAAGGTACTGTACTGTAACATTAAAAATGTTTTTATTTATTTTTTTGTGCCTGTTTATTATGTATTTTTTTGTGTGAAAAGTATTATAAACCTATTACAGTACAGTACTATATAGCCGATTGTGTTAGTTGGGGACCTAGGCTAACTTTGTTGGACTTACGAACAAATTGGACTTACAAACGTGCTCTGGGAACGGAACTCGTTCCTACATAGGGGACTTGCTGTATTTCAGAACCAAGTTGCTTTGTGGAGATGCATAAACTCACTGTTACTTCATTGGATATTCCTGAATTCACTGAATGAATTTGGTCATTTTTCTTTCTTTTTTTTTCCCTTTCAGGTTCATGGGCCAATTTCATTTTATTGTAAGTTGGAATGTGGGGCAGTGGATTAAGCAGTTAGGAGGGACTCAGAACCAGAATTCTAGCTTTCCCCGCCCTTGTTGCACGTCTCCCTCTGTCTCTTGTCTTCTCACCTGGAGGAAGTGGATGCTAGGACTGTCTTCCTGGATGAGGAAAGGAAACGTAATATGATCACTTAAAACATAAGGAAACATTGTCTCTTCTTTAAAAAGTGGTCTAAAGAAATAAGTTCATGCATTGGGGTGCCACTTGGTGCAGAAAAACGTTTCTGTATTCAGTTCCAAATTTGTTTTATCATCTTAAGACATTAGAAAGGCAGTTCTAGCCTATGATGTTCATTCACTAATTTGGTTAATTCAGTCTAACAAATATTTATTGAATGTATCTTGAAAAAACAGAAACTGAAGGCAAGGGCTAAACTGGAAACCTCTTTTCTGATGATTAAGTATTATATTTTCTTTAAAGGGTGTAGATTTTGATCCCGTTCACTTAGAAATAATCTGAGTATATGGATAACTCTGACAATTAAGAGTTATATATTTCTGTCCAACAAGACATTCAAACTTTAATTTAGAGTAGATATCTGATGACAGTCACCAATGATCTCTTTAAATATAGGCTCAAAATATTTTCCTCTCTCAAAAAAAAACCTTAGGTTTCATAAACTGTGCTTGTCCATAAATTTGACAACCAATCAATATTTCTATCTCTGTTTTCAAAGAGTCAAATTAAATCCATTAACAAATACCACAGTTTGGTAGTTCTAAATTGTTGCCACCTGTAGGGCTAAGGTATATCTCTAGAATCGATTTCTTTGGATAAGAGTTTATTCAAATATCATTCAATATATTGGGTTGGCCAAAGAGTTCGTTTGGTTAATGAACACGTTGTTCAATAAAGTTCTTGGTGAACATGAAAAATGTGTCTTTTATTTTTACTTAAAACCGAATGAACTTTTTGGCCAACCCAATCTTTTCGGTCAGCAACTAAATAGCATCTGACATTTAAACTGCAACAAAAATTAAAGAAAAATATTTCAAAACAAGCTGGTAATTTCTTAACTGTAAGCTGGCCAATGGAGAGTTTATTCATGAAAATTCTTAAAATGAGTATTACAGCTTATCATTTTAAAATTTTATTTAAACATTTACATTAAATCACACCTAAATTCATTGAGGGTATTTTATTTCAGATGGAAGGTGTTTTGGAGGAATCTACCCTTTTGTTGAATTTCCTAAACCAAAGAAAAATATATGTTACATTTAAGAATTTATGTGTTATGGTCATGGTATTTTAATTATCACCCAGTATATTGCCAATATTAGTAGACAAGAAAGTCCATTTGGTAAGAATCAGAACCAAAATCAATTATAAATTAATGTAAGCCTTATTTCTCTCTCTTTTTGACATAATATAATGCAATTTAGAGGTTTTTCATGTAAAAATCACCTTCTCCCCCTCAAGAATTTTGTGTTACCAAAAAAAAAAACCCCCGTGCTTGTTACAATTTTAGGCTATTGAATATTTGACCCATATCTAAAAACACTTTTGTGTAAATATTTACAGATTTATAAGGAAATAGCCTCGTGAAAATGATTTGCAAGGTTCTTGAGATACTTACGAAAATGTAAATCTGTAGTGTTCTGAACTCTATGCTCTTGCTTTGCCTGTGTCTTTCTCCCTCCCACCAACCCTCCCTCCCCAAATTAGACTTGTCTTGTTCTCTCAACTATCAGAACAATTTTACTGACGTCTAAGTCAGGAATGGCAGTCGCATGTGACACTAAGTTCTATGTGATTCTGAGATCACAGACAGCATGTCAATCTTTAGCCTTCTTGCAAATATGTGCCTCAGTTCTCAGTGAGGTTGGGCGTGATTAATCAGTGTGAAGCTTGTCATCTTTATTTGGGGTTCTTTTAAAATTAAAACGCATTCTTGGATTTATAACTATACTTAGTCTGTATCTTAGAAGCCTGTCAAGTCTGTTTTATGTGCATTATCCTGTCAGCTCTTTGTGTTCAAGAGATAAGCATGTCTTTGCTCATTTTTATTTAATATTGTTTGTGTTTCTCTGTGTGTGTATGTTCATGTCTGTATTAAAAATATCCCACATCCTCTATAGCATTTATTCTGATAATTATTTATAACATTGTTAACTTACCTTCAGAGTTTTTTAATTCAAAAAAATATACAGGGGATTGGAGTGAATTATTATGGATATTTTAAAGGGGTTTTCGAAAGAAAATTAAGCAACTAGTTAGGTAGGACATATGAATCAAAGTAACTAAGTCAAGCCCCAATTTATGCCTTGCTTTTTTAATTTAAAATTTATTTTAAAGTATTTGATTCTTCAAAATTTAATTTCCAGTATTCGTACTTCATAATTAGTTGTCGAAACATTTTATGGGAAAGAATTTTGGAGTCATGTTTACACTGTGTCCTCTCTTCCGCATTTTCTTCACCTAAAATACAATAACTTATGGTGAATAAAATTGTGCTTCAATATCTGGAAATAGCTTCCTGGAGTTAGGAAAAAAGTGCATACCCCAAGTATCTGAATAACAGTTTCCAACATCAAAGGATAATTAGCTACCAGTATAAGTTTCAAAGAGCTGATCATCTTCAGGACAGAGGAGTTAAGTCATCAGCCAGCTGTGCAGAGCTGGTAAAGGAAAAGCCAGGATTATAATCCAGGGCTGATTCCTTACCCCCATCCTTTTGTCCCCATTCATCAGATGGGATCTCTTTAGTTCTCAGACAACCAGCTGAATATCTGAAGAGTAAGAAAGCTAAACCCAGAAGGACTTTTTTGGGGGAGGGTAATTATTAGTTTACCTTTTGAATTAAGATACACTCTTGTGATTGGGTTTGTATCCAGAAATGAAACTTACTCTGAGTAAGACAGTGGCATAGAACTGGCCAGAAATACAGCATGACAGTTCATAAAAAGACCATTTGAAATGTTTTTGCCATAGATTTTTAAAGTAAGTACTTACATTTATTTTTCTTGATGTCTTAAATATTTACGAGGAGAACAATTTTTCAGTCTAATAATTGGTAAGGAAATACACATGCTCATCTTTGATTAGTGGCTGTCCTTAAAACCATTTTTGAAAAAGGTGGAATTACACATACAAACAAAAATTGCCATTATTATATATTAATTGGCTTTTAGAAAATGTAAAAACATTTTGCAAGTAAAAACTTGAAGGACTGGTTAAAAACCTAGATAGAGTATACAGTGTCAAATATGCATTTTAATGTTTATTTTTAATATGTATATAAAGATAGTGTTTAGCTCTATAAAATCATAAAATACTGATATCTGGGCTTGTAGTTTACATAAAACTTCTGCATATAAAAATGTATTCTTTTTACTGTAATGTGTGCATTTCAGTGCATTTTCATGTTTAATTTTCAGGTTTACATTCATTATTTACGCATTATCATATTATTCCTCTTACCATGTTTTCTCTCCCAATACAATGGCAAAACACGAAAACATTTTCACAGACATAAAATTTATCATTAATGGCTGAAAAGCATCCACGGTTTACTATTTTCACTTTATATTTCACCTTCGTGTATTGATAACGTGCCTTTTCCACTTGGCCAGCTCTCATTCCCAGGTATCCGCACGATCATGATTGGCCTTTTTATTTCCCCATCCTTATCAAGAAGACTCGACAAAAATCGTTCTCATACGTAATTTAACATAAACCAAGTAATCTCTCAAGTAGCCTGTGAAGATGTCTCTTCCTTGTAGCACATAACCTAGACCCCCTCACACCCACTGGACCCCAAGTAAAGCTGATTAAGTGCTTTTGTGTGCAAATGCTGTACCTAGTGGAAAGTTCTCTAATACAACAACGATGCTATATTTTCAGTGGGTTGCTTAAACATCTACTTCCTGTACGATAGCGTGAGCTTCCCGAAGGCAGGGAGTAAATATGTCTTATTCGTCTTTGAGTACTTAGCGCTGCTTCAAAATAAAGGTCATGATAGCTTACACTGACAAAGCACATATTCTGTTCAAGGCATCACACTAGGACATGCATACTACAGGTATTATCCTCATTTGACAGGTAAGGAACCTGAGGCACAAAGACACAGAGAGGTAAAGTAATTTGCTCAGAGTCACAGAACTAGTAGGAGGCGGAAGCACATCTCTATGGGGGCACAGGTAACTCTCGCATGCGAAGATACAGGTCACACAGTAACGCTATGTGATAGACATGTATCCTAAAAATAAAAATGAATTAAGGATTGCACTCACCAAACAGCCAGACAGGTGCCCAAGAGCGGGCACTCGAACATCATGGAAATACATCACTGGATGTATATGAAGTGAAGAGAGTATTTAGTGAAGTCTCATGGGAGGATAGGATGTGTAGTCAGAAATACATCACTTATTGTAAATAGAGCTGCAATGAACATTTTGGTGCATGACTCTTTCTGAATTATGGTTTTCTCAGGGTATATGCCCAGTAGTGGGATTGCTGGGTCATATGGTAGTTCTACTGGTAGTTTTTTAAAGGAACCTCCATACTGTTCTCCATAGTGGCTGTACCAATTCACATTCCCACCAGCAGTGCGAGAGTGTTCCCTTTTCTCCACACCCTCTCCAGCATTTATTGTTTCTAGATTTTTTTGATGATGGTCATTCTGACTGGTGTGAGATGAGATGGAAGCAACCTAAGTGTCCATCATCGGATGAATGGATAAAGAAGATGTGGTACATATATACAATGAAATATTACTCAGCCATAAAAAGAAACGAAATTGAGTTATTTGTAGTGAGGTGGATGGACCTAGAGTCTGTCATACAGAGTGAAGTAAGTCAGAAAGAGAAAGACAAATACCGTATGCTAACACATATATATGGAATCTAAGGGAAAAAAAGTGTCATGAAGAATCTAGGGGTAAGACGGGAACAAAGACACAGACCTACTAGAGAATGGACTTGAGGATATGGGGAGGGGGAAGGGTAAGTTGTGACAAAGTGAGAGAGTGGCATGGACATATATACACTACCAAACGTAAGGTAGATAGCTAGTGGGAAGCAGCCGCATGGCACAGGGATATCGGCTGGGTGCTTTGTGACCACCTGGAGGGGTGGGATAAGGAGGGTGGGAGGGAGGGAGACGCAAGAGGGAAGAGATATGGGGACGTATGTATATGTATAACTGATTCACTTTGTTATAAAGCAGAAACTAACACACCATTGTAAAGCAATTATACTCCAATAGAGATGTTAGAAAAATAAAAATAAAAGAAATACGTCACTTAGGCGAGGGTAAGCTCCTGACGGATGCGGTCCAGAGATAACAGAGATTGCTAAACTGCCACATAAAGAGAGGGCATCGCGGGAGCTTCTGTTTGTAGCTTCTCAGCACAATTGCTAAGAAAATGGAAACAAAATTCAACATAAATTATCCCTTTCTCCAAAGAAACGTTTTTAGAGCACGTTATCTTTACATAATGCTGTTTTCTTTTTTAAAAAATCATATCTTATGACTAGATTCCTGCTAATTCCTAACTCAAAAGAAATTCATTTTGTTTAACCATCTTTACAATAATTTCCTTTCAAAAAGGACTGTTTTGTTTCAATTTCTTCTTAGCCGCCTTCAGTGAATAAATCCTTACCAGCCACAATATGAATATAAAATATTCCCGGGAGATATTTTTCCTTCTATCTCAATTATACTTTAATTATATAGTCTCTCTCTGGGGACACCCATTTTTCCCTATAGATTTAACCATAATCTCTGCTGAGTTAACCAGATACGTGTGGCTAGCCCTGCTCTCTTTCCTCAGTTCTAGATCTATTTATTCCACTGTCTAGTATACTTATTAATATCACTGATATTGTTAATAATAATGGCTAATATTCATTGAATGTCAGTTAGCTGTCAGTCACTGTTTTAAACATTTTACATATATCAAGGCTTCTAAAGGCAAAAGAAATGACATAACTGGCCCTAAACCTCAACTACAGCTAGAAATATCCAGGGTCACTTCAGTCTGAACAGACTCAAAGCTGAAATTAATATCTTCTCAGTAAAAATCGCCCCTCCTTCTGGTAAATCCATTTCTTGTTGCAGGTGACCCTCAGGCTACTACTGTAAGCGTGAAGATTCTTACATGTCGAGAAAACACATACCACTTTTTCACCATTTTTGTAAATGTAGGAGAAACGCTTTCAGGACTGATCTTTTTCTCTACACAATTCACATTTATGAATATATACAAATACTAATCAAGGCATTTTGAACGTTCATAAATCCAACAGAAAAAATCTCAAAATAGTCCTTAATGCTTTCGTTCCTGAAATTGTAATTCATTTCATTTTTCACAATCAAGTGCTGTTCCTCGTGTTAAAAATCACACCTAGGTGGGCTTCCCTGGTGGCGCAGTGGTTGGGAGTCCGCCTGCCGATGCAGGGGACACGGGTTCGTGCCCGGGTCCGGGAGGATCCCACATGCCGCGGAGTGGCTGGGCCCGTGAGCCATGGCCGCTGAGCCTGCGCGTCCGGAGCCTGTGCTCTGCAACGGGAGAGGCCACAACAGTGAGAGGCCCGCGTACCGCAAAAAAACAAACAAACAAACAAAACACCTAGATTGTCTTATATCAGTGACCCAGAGGGCTCATGTTAACTGTCTGTGCCTTCGTTTAAATACATATTTACTGAATGAATGTTTATTGAATACGTATTGCATGACAGGCTCTCTACTACACAATAATACAAGGTGCTTCTGGCAGTGACGTTTCCTCTGTTTTATAGGAAAAGGCAAATTGCTCAAGATTTTCTTTAAATGTCTTTACTTTCACTCGTCCCTCTCCTATATCTCAATCCCTCACTGTCTCCTTGTTCTGTTCCTAATTTTTCTGAGATGTGGATATAAATTATTTATTAATTCATCCAACACGTATTTATTGAACACCCCCTCCCATAGTCTGAAGATACAGTGTTGAATCAGACACACAGAGCCCTTGCCCTTTTAGAACCTCTGGTGTGATGGATAAGAGAGATTTTTTACACTCATCACAGGAAAAGCTGAGTCGTGAAGCAAAGAATGTTCCCTGGGAATGAGGCGGCCTGTGTAGTCTGAGTGGGCTGAGGCAGGCCTCTGGGGAAGATGACGTGGAAGATGAGACTTAGAAGATAAGTAAGTGGGAGGCGGGGCAAAGGAGAGAAGGTGGTGGGGGACGAGCGTTACAGGCAGAGGAGACGGTGTACAGCAAATCTTGGAAACTGGAAACACCAGATAAGTCTGGGGTGTGGAGTACAGGTACTGGAATAAGCTCTGACCTGTGCAACAGCTTCAGCAGGCTTTCTCTGGCCTATACTTTCTTTGATTTTTTATTTTTAAAATTTTTATTTTATTTATTTTTTACTTTATATATATATTTTTTAATTGGGGTAGAGTTGATGTACATTGTTGTGTTAGTTTCAGGTGTACAGCACAGTGATTCAGTTACACACACATATACAGCTCTTCGTTTTCAAATTCTTTTCTCATTTAGGCTATTACAGAATATTGTGTATAATTCCCTGTGCTATACAGTGGGTCCTTGCTTTTTATCTATTTTATCTATATTAGTGTGTATATGTTAATCCCAAACTCCTAATTTTTCCCTTTCCAGTTTGGTAACCAGAAGTTTGTTTTCTATGTCTGTGGATCTATTTCTGTTTCATAAATAAGTTCATGTCTATCAGTTTATTTTTAGATTCAACATATAAGTGGAATCACATGGTATTTGTCTTTCTCTGTCTGGCTTACTTAGTATGATCATCTCTAGGTCCATCCACTTTGCTGTAAATGGCGTGATTTTGTTCTTTCTCATGGCTGCATAGTATTCCACTGTATATATGTACCACATCTTCTTTTTTTTTTGTGGTACACGGGCCTCTCACTGCTGTGGCCTCTCCCGTTGCGGAGCACGGGCTCCGGACGCGCAGGCTCAGTGGCCATGGCTCACGGGCCCAGCCGCTCCGCGGCATGTGGGATCCTCCCAGACCGGGGCACAAGCCCGCGTCCCCTGCATCGGCAGGCGGACTCTCAACCACTGCGCCACCAGGGAAGCCCTTATCACATCTTCTTTGTCCATTCATCTGCTGATGGACATTTAGGTTGCTTCCGTGACCTGGCTATTGTAAATAGTGCTGCAATGAACATTGGGGTGCATGTATCTTTTCGAATTAGAGTTTTCTCCAAATATATACCCAGGAGTGGAATTGCTGGGTCGCGTGGTAATTCTATTTGTAGTTTTTTAAGGAACCTCCATACTGTTCTCCACAGTGGCTGCACCAATTTACACTCCCACCAAGAGCGTAGGAGGGTCTGTAGCTGCTGAAGTATTTCATTTAGCAGCTCTGCATTAACAAGGGCCATGTTGCCTGCTCCCCAGACCATGGTGTTGCCTGAACAAAGGTGATATTCATTTGCTCCTTAGAGCACTCATCTTAGGTAGAAGTCATGATGACAAGTGTGACTGATGAAAAGCCAGTGAGAAAAATGCCCGTATCCTGGGAGCTAGGAAGTGTCAGAACCGGAAGTCCCTGATCTCTGTATGTAACACGCCAGGCGGAATAGAACCATGCCCTCACTTTCCTATCCGGGTCAGAAAATGTCCTGTGCACGTGCTTCCCAAGTGGCGTTTCTGTTTACCCTGGAATATATTTTTGTGTAACTAGAATAGATTGAAACACCTCCCCTCAAAGGAGTTTTCCTTTTTGCTCTTAAAAAGGTCAAATGAATCTTTACACCTTTCCTTTTGGTAGTAAAAATAGCTCAATTAATTTCTTGAACAGAGATATTTTCTGCTGTTTCTTCAAGCTGGTTTTATCAAAGAGAACTTCAGATGAAATGTATTTTTGACCATATAGACTCCTAGAGAAGATCCTGGAAAAATCCTATAATAAGCAATATTTTCAAGCTTAAGCCCATTCAGAGGGTTTGACCGTTTAATGAAGTATTTTTCCTGATCCTTCCCAAGCCCTCTACTGGGTGTTGTGGTGTGCTCCTGTCTGCAGTACCATGCCCTCTGTTCTCTCAAATATTAATTATCTTTGCCATTGGAATTCAGGCTTTAGGCCATAATAATCCATGAAAAAGACTCACTCATGTTAAAGTCGAGGAGAATCCCTCACGTTGAATTGAGCCTACTGAGTTTTTATCAATGACAGCTCAAAATACAAATTTATTGGCTTTTATATAACTGGATCTATTTTTAAGTGGCAACTACTTCTACTGTGAAACTAATTGATCCATATTTGTATTAGTTAACCTCTGCTTAATCAATCAGAAGGAACAAAATATTTATTAGAAATGATAACCTGGGACGAAAAGAGATAGTTTTGATTTCCTGTAAATTAAATTCTTTGGCTTTCCAGATATAAGGCATTTCAGCTACATCACGCCTTCACCAATTGTATCTTTCATGGGACTGCTCTTCTGACTATATTATGTTCATTCATTCACTAATAGTTTTCACACACAGATATTTATCAGGTGTTCATTATTCACCAAGCAGTGAAAATGGAGAGGTTGATGTTTTCTGGGGGAGACAGATGTGTAAAGAGGTAACTATAACACACTCTATGTAGTCATTTACCAAATATTCATTGCACGCCTGTTAACACTAGGGCCAATCCATGGAGCTGGAAATATGGAGGTGAGGAAAAATCTCGATGAAAGAAGTCTTTTTTTCTTTTCATGGAGATTACTGTCTTTTAAGGAGAAGTGGAACTAAACAAATGGACAAATAAATGTATCAAGTGGTGATAAGTGCATGAAACAAAATAAGGCAAAAGGTAAAGCGATGGCGAGTATTCGGGGGCTGTTATTTTTGAGACAGTAGTCAGAGAAGGCATGTCACCCCTGAAATCTGGGTAAAGTTTGAGCAAAAATGTAAATGCAGTGAGAAACTTTTGCAAAGGTCTGGGTGATGAGTTGCACGCAGTGGTCCCTGGATGTATGCAGCGAGGCTGAAATAGCTTAGAAAATTCAGGGGACACTGGAAAAACAAGTGGCTCGAACACAGCAAGCTGGGAGACAGTAGTTAGAAATGGGGTCAGGTGTGCCAATGGTCCAAATCTCTCAGGGTTTGGGGCCATGTTAAGGGCTTTGGATTTTATTAAATTGTGATGGGTGCCAACAGAGAATTTGGAACACGGAGGTGACATGATGTAATTTATGTACAGAAGGTCCCCGACTTACATTGGTCCAACTCATGAGTTTTTTTTTTTTTCACTTTACCATGGCGTGAAAGCAATACACATTCAGTAGAAACCACAATTTTCATTTTGATCTTTTCCTGGGCTAGCCATATATGATACTATCCTTTCCCATGGTGCTGGGCAGCAACAGCTCCCAGCCAGCCAATAGCAAGGTAAACAACAGATACACTTATAACCACTCTGTATGCAGACAACCATTCTGTTTTGCACTTTCAGTACACTATCCAATCAGTTACATGAGATATTCAATATTTTGTTACAAAATAGTCTTTGTGTTAGATGATTTTTCCCAACCGTAGGCTAATGTAAGTGTTCTGAGCACGTTTAGGGTAGGCTAGGCTAAACTATGATGTTTGGTAGGTTAGGTGTATTAAATGCATTTTTGACCTGAGATATTTCCAACTTAGGATGGGTTGATAGGGACTTAACCCCATCGTAAGTCAAGGAAGATCAGTATTAAAATTGGCTGTGGTTCAAAAATAATAATCACTAACCACTAAAGAATGCTTACTATGTGCCAACATGTGCACAGCATTTTATCTCAAATATCTTATACCATCCTCAAGTCATATCTATGAGGTGGATTATATTATTTTCCTTATTTATCAAATGAAGAAACTTAGATGCAGAAATTAAGTGCCTTTTACATGGTCATTGAGTTCGTGAATCTTTGAGCCGGTCATAAGAGTTTGGTAAGTCTGACAGTAGACGCAAAGGGGTGTGAGCAAAAGTAAACAGCTCAATTAGAAGCTATTCTGAGAGTCTAGGTGAACCATGATGCCTGGGAGTGCTGTGAGATGCGAGTGAATTAGGGATAGACTCTGAAAATAAAGCTCCAAGGATACTGTGATGGATTGTATGTGATGGTATAAGCTTAGCCACTAGCTGAATGGTGGTGTTATTTACTGAGACTGGAAATGAGAGGGGACAAGAACAGGTGTTTTTTTTTTTTAATATTGTTTCATTCCTTGATTTTGTTTATTGGTTAGAGTGGAAAATCAAGAAATATTTTGATCATAGAAGTTTGAAATACGTAGACTCACAAGTGAGACTGTCAAGTGGGCACTTAGATATACTTCTGTTGAGATATAAAATTTGAGAACCATGGGCTAAAAGATTGCATTGAAAGCCATGTGAGTGGATAATATACCACCAAAGAAGTCTAAGTGTTGAGTCTTGGGCACTGCGATGCTTAGAAGTAAGGATTTGAGGATGAACCAGTGAAGAAGAATGGAAAGAGGCAGCCAGGGAGGCGGGAGTAAAATCAGCAGAGTCTGGTGTCCTGTAAGGAGCCATAGTACAGGGGTATCAGGGAGAATGGAGCTAATGGGATTCCTATACCAGGTGACACCCAGGATGAGCCAGATAAGCCAAAGGTGGTCACACAAAGAAAGACACAAAGTTAAGTCCCCTTTGTGGGGACTTAAGCAAAGTCCATGGCTTAGAAAATTCAAGTCCATTTGCTTAAGCAATGCCTAAGCAAACAATATGTAAAATTAGTGCACACTGAATACCATGCTTTCATTATTCAGTGAGCACCAAAAACAAGACCAAGTGTGTAAAGGTATAGTATAGGAATTCACAACTAAAAGGTTCAAGAAACCTGTACTGACTGTGGTATCGTGGTCACTGAAACAGGAGAGTTTTGCAAACCCGGAATTTCTTATGTGAATGAGATACCAGGGCAAAAAAAAAAAAAAAGAATTACAGTGGGTACCTTGTTATTAAAGTTTGTGGATGGAATCCCACTAGCACCGAGTGTTTTGTTTCCTTCATATTAGTATGAAAGTAATAAACAATAAAAATGAAATTCAATTAAGCTGAAATTAATTAAGCTGAGTATTTGTGACAATGCTGAGGAAGGGGGCAAGGTATGATTATGGGCTTTGGAAGCAGATGCATTGGGTTCACATCAAAAAAGAGCTCTATCACCTATTATGTGTTAGTTGGAAATTTATTTAATGTCCCTACTCTTAACACATCAGAAAAATGAAAATAATAACATGACATTTCTCAGAGTGGTGACGATTACATGATAAAATGCTTTAAGGTACATAACGGTACTTGGCTTAAGGTAGGAACAACCTATGTTACTTTGCATTGCATCATATCAGGTTATAATATGAGCATTTCCTTATATCACTAGTCTGTGAAAACATTATTTTAAGGGCTTATGAATGGCTACATTTACATAATTTCCTATCACTAGGCTTGAAGTTTATTTCTAAATTGATGGTATTAATAACATTTCTCCAAGTATCATATTATATAAATAATCATCTACATCTTTGATTGGCATTTCTTTATAGGCTTAATTTCCTTGCTTTTATTTTAGACTATTATTTATATTTCATGAAACCAAATTACAATTTCACAATAGTAGCTATGGGCTCTTCTCCTTCATTTAGTGATTTTTCTACCCAACATTCACCACAAAGAATCATAAATCATTATAATGCTCCTTTGTGCTACATTTTCCTTAAATTAATAGGGATAATGAAAGGGAAAGTCTACTGCATCCTGAAAACTTCTAAAGTAGCATCTGAAGACTACTTATGTAGTCTTAGGAAGCAATCTTAGCCTACATAGAAATTTACTTATGACAGAGGAAATCTCCCCCAGTAAACATTTTAGGGTGTAGCATATATTTTGACCCTCTTTTCTTTGGGTCAACATAATATTCTTCAGGACATATGTCATGAAGACTGTGGCTTTTCTAGCTAAATGGTTGTGATATTTTAGGGGAATTATAGTCCAAAGAGCAGAAAGCCTTTTTCTCACAAAGCTAAAATGGAATGGATCGAATCTTTTTATAAGGTAGCTGTTGAAGAAAATGGAAATTCAATAGACAGAAAGACACCAATTATAAAAAGTGGTATTTGAAATTTTTGTTATTAAACATGGCTCTTTTATTATTATTTTTTAAGATAATTGAATCAGGTATTGGCTTTCTGCAAGTGAGGTGTCTTTCTTCGAGCTGCTTCGGAAGTCATAGCGCTGTTTCCTCTCCCTCTGCTTGTGCCTTAGGATGGGAAAACAAAGAAGGTATGTCAGAGGCCAAGCTCTCTGCACCTGACATGATCACTATTCCCCAGACCAAGGTGATCTACCAGTGAGAGCATTCACCGACCACTCTTCCTTCCTGTTTTTTATTTTAGGAACTGAAAGGAAGTTCTATAGAAAGGCAATAAAACTAACATAAATAGTGTAGAATTGACCTAATGGCAGATATCAGATATTATTCCTATACCCTTAAAATCCTTGACAATAGAAAGAAATTTTTATCTCTTTCAGTCATGTGCACATAGAATTCTTTTCAACCCATACTCCCTGTAGGAAAATGAAGGAATTCTCTTAAAAGCGTATCTGCTACTGAAAGCAAAACCAACTCAAAGTCAAAAGTTGTTTCAATTCCAGTTTCAAAACACTGCGCAGGGAGCTGGGATCTTCTCTTGGGAGGAAACAATTTTATCTTGGAACATTTTAATGATTGTGATATAGCCGAGCATGAGGTCTTGTGTGGGTGTCTAATTGCACCAATGAGGAAATCAGAAGGTGGATCTTGACACTTTAAAAAAAGATGCTAAATGTGACGGTCTGCGTCAAGTTCCCCACAAACTGAAATTCTCAAGCAGATTCTGGGTTGGGTAGAAAGAACCAGCGCTTTTGGTGGCTTACCGGCAGGCTAATGACAGATTTTCCTGCTAATTCTAGCTTTTGTGTACTAAATGCTCTACTGTTGAGTTTGTCTTGTAGGTCTTTATTCTTTAATCTCATCAAAGCAGCTAGGAAAAATTTAGAGGTGCATTGTTACCGAGTGTGCTGATATGGAAACAAACATACTGCTCTTTGGATTTGAACCTTGATCCTGCCATTCTGTTCCGGTGTGATATTGGGCAAATCCCTTCTCTACCTGAACATCCCTTTCATCATCTGTGACATCACAACTTTAATGACTACCTGGTGAGCTTATATGATGAGAAACAGATGAGGCTTTGTGTGACACCAGTACAAGCTAAGCTAAATATTGAGGTGTGATTCTTGACCCCCCTTCCCTCATAATCTTCCAATTCCTAAAAACAAGCAATCAGCGAGGACTGCCAAGTCTGCCTTCCAATCATACTCCAAACCCATCCAACTCACTCTGTCTTCTCAGCGTTACCATGTCAGCCCAACAGCCGTCATTTCTCCCCTGAAGGACTGACTTAGCATATCCTAAGTGGTTACTCTGTTGCCATTTACGCTTCCTCAATCCTAGCATTTCACACATGGTCTCCAGACTGGACAGAGGGATCTCTTACAAATATAAATAAAATATCATATTTATATCCTGCTCAAAACCCTTCAGTGAATTTCCATCTTATTCAGGCCTTTCCCCATACAGGCCGTTACAGAGTATTGAGTAGAGTTCCCTGTGCTACACAGTAGGTTCTTATTAGTTATCTATTTTATATATAGTAGTGTGTATATGTCAATCTCAATCTTCCAATTTATCCCTCCCCCTTTTCCCCCTGGTTACCATAAGATTGCTTTCTACATCTATAATTCTATTTCTGTTTTGTTGATAAGTTCATTTGTACCCCTCTGTTTTAGATTTCACACATAAGTGATATCATGTGATATTTGCCTTTGTCTGACTTCCTTCACTCAGTATGGTAATCTCTAGGTCCATCCATGTTGCTGCAAATGGCATGATTTCATTCTTTTTTATGGCTCAGTAATATTCCATCCCACATCTTCTTATCCATTCCTTGGTCGATGGGCATTTAGGTGGCTTCCATGTCCTGGCTGTTGTAAATAGTATTGCAATGAACATTGGGGTGCATGTGTCTTTTTGAATTATGGTTTTCTCTGGATATATGCCCAAGAGTGGGATTACTGGATCATATGGTAGCTGTATTTTTAGTTTTTTAAAGAACCTCCATATTGTTCTCCATAGTGGCTGCATCAACTTACTTTCCCACCAACAGTGTAGGAGGGTTCCCTTAGAAATATCTCATATTTTAAAAACTAGTACCAGTAAGACAATGTAGCTGTACTTACTTTTTTAATGTGTCAAATGTAAATGGATATTTGCATTGGCAGCAGATGGACAATTTAACTTCAAATGTCAGTCTCACTTATCTTCAGTATCTGTTCTCAATATTCATTTCCAGAAGAATCTGAAGACAAGATGAATATAAGGCAGCACAAATATCCAACAAAATTTTTTTTCTGTAAAGAGCACGATGCAGTGTCTTCCCAGATTGCATGAAGGATTTTCCTATGTTCCTCCTGCAAGTATGAATATTATTAGTTTATTGACTTTAGCTAATGAGAAATCTTCCAAACTGAAGAGAACTAGAAGTAATATGTAACACCAAAATCAAAATGGTCTCCAACAAATAAGTTTCAATCACCAAGTCCTTGTGTGTCTTATTTCATACATCTAGAAGAGTTATTTATTTGTTTTCACTTCCATTTATTCATTTCAGTCATCATTACATTATACTAAGATTTTCTTAACGTATAAATCATGCTGTCTTTCTACTCTAAACTCTTCCAGGCCTTTCTATTGTATTTAAGATAAAACTTTCAAATCCTAATTGCATCCTACAAAGTGCTGCAGGGTCCTTGGGCTTTCTTTCAAGCATCCTCCCCCCAGTGCTAGATTCCAGGCCCAGAGTCCTTCTTAATTCTCCTGTCAGATGCCATGGTCTTCCTTACCTCAGGAACTTTAAGCAGGCTAGATCCACTGTCTGGAATATTATTTTCTCTGCAGTTCAACTGCAGTGTACCCCTGGAGCGTCAGTTTCACTGTAGCTGTTTCAAAGAAGCATCTCAATCTAAATCCCCTTCAATTATCTCTCGTACAATGTCCCAATTTTTCTTCTTAGTTCACTTTCATAATTTTCAAATATGTATTTGTTTCTGTGGTTATTTGATGAATGTTAATTCCAAATCTGGGAAATAATAAGCGATGGTATCGTTATATCCTCAATGCACATCATAGGGCTTGATCTATGGATGATCATCACAAGATAGTTGTTAAATAAACGGATCCTTAGAGCAAGGATCTTAAGTGGAATCAACACGATATGTATACCGACATCTATGTTTATACACACCCTTGTGTGCACACACACATACACGTATATCTGTGACAAGGACTGTATCCAAGGAAACAGAGTCATGAGAATTTTTTTTTTTTTTTTTTTGCGGTACGCGGGCCTCTCACCGCTGTGGCCTCTCCCGTTGCGGAGCACAGGCTCCGGACTCGCAGGCTCAGCGGCCATGGCTCACGGGCCCAGCTGCTCCGCGGCATGTGGGATCTCCCCGGACCGGGGCACGAACCCGCGTCCCCTGCATCGGCAGGCGGACTCCCAACCGTTGCACCACCAGGGAAGCCCAAAATTTGTTAATTTTTAAAAAAACGCTTCAAAGCAATTATTACATTATGCCTTTTGGTGAACAAATGAGCATACATACCTTCTCTGACAGCACTAACTACAGGTATTTCATACAAAGACTAATGTTTTACCTTTGATCTTGTCCCTGCTTTCTAAGTTTGCAGCTCTTAATCTGTATTAATTTTGTAGCTATAAAAAGTAAAATATGTGGTGAAGGAAAGAATGAAGTTAGTATGGAGGATTAACTGAAGATTTAGAGAAGTCAAATTTATTTTTAAGATGGTGTTAGCTGGGTATTTTTGGAGGCAAATGGGAAGTAACGGGTGGAGAATGAGAGCTGAAGACACAGAAACGTACATATTTCATGTGTTTAAAAGCAACCAGAATTTTATATTTTCACTTATCACTGATCTTTTCTCCACACTAAAAAAATACATTAACTCCTTTCATTACTTTCTGAGAAACGACTGTTTTGCCATTTCTGTTTCTCAGTCCAATACCTTCTACAATTCTTTCTCAACAACAAACTAAGACTTCCTGAATTCATACTCAGGCTAGGGTGAGATTAAGGCAAAAACAAACCTCTCTAATGACTATGAGCGATATCAGCCCCAGAACCTAATCGTGTGCTTGACATCTTGTCGCCATCGGTAAGTAACTATACGATGTGACCTGAGTTCAGATTTTGATTTGCTGTTGGTATTAGAATAATGCTGTATATACCCCCAAATGCAGAAATAATACAGACATGAAACATGATCTCATATTTTACATGTCATTATCTCATGGCTTCGCTTATGTCATGGATGGGACTGTATACTGGGTGCTACGCTTTATGTTCTACAACATGTTGGCTCCCTTTATGATCTTGTTAGCTCCTCAATTTTAATGTTCTCCTTTGATAAAGAGGGAATTAGGCTAGAAGAAACTTAATGTGTATCACAATCACCAAGGAGCTTATTATTAAAATAAGACTTTCTGGGCTCCACTCCTAGAGTGTTTGTTTCAGTGTGTTTGAGTTGAGACCTGATAATGTGCATTTATGACAGTTTCCCAGTTGATGCCATTGCTGCTATGTTAGGGACTACACCTTGAGAATCGCTGAGTTGGTTATCTTTTAGAATTTTCTAGCTCCAAAACGTCAATATATCCACATGTGTGATGCAGAGCACAAACATAGCCTAGCAAGTTGGAATATTTTTTCTCATTTACACAGGTTGGGTCAATCTCTTTAATTCTCCTTTTCCCAGATTTGGAGCACTTCTATTGTATTCTCTCTTGCAGCTGGATCAGGAAATTATTTCACACAGAAAGAGAAGTGAATATGTTCAATAACAACTTACTTTGGGCAAATTACTAGATAACTGTGCACCGAAACAAATAACATTTTTTATATAACTTACATGTCTTTGGCAGAGCTTGCTACAGTGCTTACCATATAGCGGTGACTCCAAATGGTTTTTTTGTGGTGTTGGGTAGATTTGGTCTCTCTTATTTTAGTTGCAAATTTTTCCTTTTTTTTTTTGTCATTTTAATAACAGAATAGCAAACGTTGCTTCTGTTATTTTTTTTGCCCATATAACGAATTATCTACCTATGTATCTATCTATCTAGTAACACATTAGGATATAGCCTTGCAAATACAGCCTCTCAAATTCATTAAAGTATCTTCACAAAACTTTCTTTTCTTGTCTCCCGTTTCCTCTCATTTTAGTTAACATATTTATCTGCATTTAAAAATATTAAATTTATCTGCAATTAGTAAAATATTAAATGTATCTGCAATTAATAAAAATATTAAAAGTATTTTAAAATTCACATTTAAAAATACTGAAAACATACTAAAAATGACCGAATAAACATCTGGGGTGTGGAGAAGGAACACAATGAAAAACACCGGAATTCGTTTACCTATTTGTACACATCAAAATAAAAACCAACAGTGATTCAAGAGCTAGAATAGTCAAGGAGAAACAAAAGAAGCAAGAAGAGAACACCCAGGCCTCTTCCCAGGGAGGAAGCGAACGTACACAGAAGGTGACACATCGCTCAGGTAGTTCAACGGTCGTCCCTGGTCTCAGAAATGGCTTTCTTTGTCTCAACAGGGACTGAACGGTCATTTTAATATATCTTTACTTTAAAATACATCACATTTCACTAGGTGGGTAAGAGAAGCCAAGCACCAGCAGAGACAATTCATCATGGAGAAGCAGTTCAGAATCGGTCGCTAAATAAAACCCTGAGCTCCCCAGAGCACTCCTGAGCCAAGTGGGGTTTGAAATACCACGCCTGCAGAGTACATGCATCACCCAGGTTTCCTACGCAAGAGCCAGTGCGTAATGGAAGAGCCTAACACAACCTGGCAGGAAAAAAGAAAGTGCAGCTTTCTCTTTCCATGATTTTCAAGGAATCATGGGATTGAAACTGGGTGACTCTAAAGAGAAGAAACCGAAGTCAAGCTGCGTGAGCAAGGATCCGCCGTTAGGAAAAGAAGAGGCTGAGCGCTTATCACTCAAGTAACCGCTGGAGGAAGGATTCCTGCTTATTTACAAAACAGAAACGGAGCCACAGATGGAGAAAACAAACATGGCTACCAGGGAGGTAAAGGGGGGTAAATTGGGAGATCGGGATTTGAAACAGGAGGGGAAGAGGCAGGGCACAACCTTTAAAAGAACGACATAGACATAGTACATGACAAGAACTGGTTAGAACCAACTGGGTCCGAGATGATGGAAGATTTGACTTCCAGTGGACCTTGAGCTCAAATGCTCATTGTAACACATTAGCTAAATGATACGCCTCCCAGCGCCATGGCAGTTCTGAGGCCAACCATAAAATGTCAAAAAGTGGGCGGTGACCCCGTTCCTGGAAATCTCGGCCCTTTCCCCAAAATAGTTGGAATAATCTTACCCCTCGTTAGCATATGAAAGTATACAGCCCATAAAAACTGACCACGCCATATTTCGGGGCCTCTTGCCTTCTGAGACGGCCCACACTCTGTTTGTGTATCTCTCTAAATAAATCGGATTCTTATCATTTCATCTCCGAATTCTTTTGCGATGAAGAAAGAACCTTAAATTCACCGGGAACAGATTGATATATACACACTATTATATAGAAAATAGATAACTGATAAGGACTTACTGTATAGCACAGGGAACTCTACTCAATACTCTGTAATGACCTATATGGGAAAAGAACCTAAAAAAGAGTGGATATATGTATATGTATAACTGATTCACTTTGCTGTACACCTGAAACTAACAGAACATTGTAAATCAACTACACTCCAACAGAAATTAAAAAAACAAAAACAGACTTTTAAGTCTACAACACAAGGAGGTAAAACACACAATAAAGGTAAAGAAAAATCAAGCCACGTTCAACATCTTACATACCTGTGTTAATGTAAAAATCAGAGATTTGATAAGCGCTGTCTAAGCTTTTCCATAGTGCAATTGCCCCTGATTTGCAGTTGACTAGATTTTATTATGAGTGTTTGTTATCAGAAAATACTCTATTTAAAATTTTCGGAAAATAATCAACCCAACCATTTGACCTTTCCTTCAGTCATTTTCCACTTCAGTGTTTAAATTAATGTCCTGCTCTTTCTGTTCAGAAGCTGCAAGACAGAAAAGAAGGTTAAAATGACTTCGATCAGCTGTCATTTGCTCCAGAATATTTCTTTCCAAACTCAAATAAATACAGTGTGTGTATATAAGGGTTGCCAATTGCACATTTCATATTTCTCAGCTACCATTTTTACCTTCATGGGCATTGAGGCCCATCTTATTTAGTGAGATCAAACGTCCTCTGTTCTGAAAAAAGTGGTCCATGAGTCAGCAGCAACACATCACCTGGGAGCTTGTTAAGAATCTGTATTTTAACAAGATCCTGGCTGATCGTGTCCACATTAAAATTTTAGAAGCGTTGCTTTGTATAACTGACTCAAAAACCAACTAGGGAAAGGGAGCACTGGGGTTAAGACTCAAGTTTTTTTGGGTGGTGCATTGTAACTTATGGTGTTATCTGTGTATAATTTTAAATAAAGTCACTGGTATGTTATACATATGTGTATACTGAAGCACTGGAGCTCTGTAGTACATTCATGGAGAAAAAGAATCACGTTTTAAATGATTCTCTAGATTGTGATTTTACAAAGAGTGTAAGAAACATTATTATAAGATAATACTACTGATTTTATATTTGAGAACTAAGTGAAGTAAGTCAGACAGAGAAAGACATATGATATCACTTACAGGTGGAATCTAACATATGACACAAATGAACTTATTTACAAAACAGAAACAGACTCACAGATGTAGAGAAAAAACTTAAGGTACCAAAGGGAAAGGGGGGGAGGGATAAATTAGGAGTTTGGGATTAACATACGCACATTACTATATATAAAATAGGTAATAAAAAAGGACCGACTATATAGCATAACGAACTATATTCATATTCTTTAATAAACCATAATGGAAAATACATATATATATATATCACTGAATCAGTTTGCTATACACCTGAAACTAACGCAACACTGTAAATTAACTATATTCCAATAAAAAGATTAAAATAACAAGAGCTCTGTTAAATAGGGCTGTTCAAAGAGAATTTTCTGAGATGAACCTTCATAAGAAAAGGCCCCCATGTGTTTCTACCTTTTCTTGTTTTGTCCCTAATAAAGAGCCTTTTATAGAAAAGTATCCGAGGCTCTGGAGCAGGACGGTGCACCTGCTTTGCAAGGATGATTTTTTCAGAAGTGCTCGAGCTTCTCAGTGGCAACAAACATGTCTCTCTTACACAGTGGGGTGGAGAAAGAAATGAGGAAACAAGGTCTGGAAGGAGCTGTTCATTGTTGTACAGCCAAGTTCACGGTCACCCACAAGCCGAACCCCTAAGCAGGAAACACCTGACAGGAACGAGAGTGTAGGTTTTCACTAGAGAAAACCTACAGAAATCGACATGAAAAGTCTGACTTCTGACAGTATTATGTACAATGAATTAGATGAATGTGTCACGTGCAATAAACACTCTCTTCTTGGCTACCTCTCGAAGACTCAAACCAAATTATTTTACCATGAGTGACATCACATCCAAAGGATATTATAACTGTGCGTTGACAGGAATATCACTTTAAAGCGTTTACAAGTATTTCCCCCTTTTCCAACTGAATAGAAAATAGAATCTGTTGAAAATAAAAACCACTTCTCTCAGGGAGAATGGATTTTTTGATGGCAGGTCCAAAATAATCATAGACTTGCAAAACATCATTCACTTAAATGCTCAGTAGTTATGTCTTGCATTGTGCTATCATTTCTCACAATTTTATGTCATCCCGTTCAAAGCTCTCTGAAGAGCTGTCACTGGTTGCTATTTCAAAACAAACTTAAAGGGAAAATATATTTGAAGAGCAGAATATTTTCTTAAAATCTATTCATCAATTGAGTAATTTCACACTCTAGACTAGCACACAGAATTGTCAATAAACATTTACAGGGTAATATGTGAAACTAGGGAAGGGCTTAGGTACTGCAGGAGCTTCTCTGGTACTTAGCCAGATGATGTTCCTAAACCAGATCCCTCTCCTGACTTCAGGGAAGTGTATCAAATCTCATCCTGGACTTCTCCACAGTTGTCTCAAATTAAACCAGGATTTCTAAATCTCGGCACTGTGGGCATTTTGAGTAATTCTTTGATGTAAGATGTTTGGAAATATACCTGGGTCCTACACGTTGGTTACCAGGAACACACCTCTCTGTTGTTCCAGCCCAAAATGTTTCCAAACATTGTCAAATGTCTCCTAAGGGAGCAAAAATCACCCTTGGTTGAGAACCATTGAATGAATGCCTCAAGGTAAATGCACCCTTTTTCTTCTAAACATGAATCTTTTCCTGGGTTCCCTATACCTACACTGATGTCCAAATCAGAAACATGGGAGTCATCACTTATACCTCATAAAATTTTCCACTCAAATCTACTCTTTGTGTGCATATGTGTGTTTATAAAAATAATATCATCCCTAGAAGAAAATACCCAAGTAGGAATCATAATAAAAAAGTGAGAAAGCGCTTTAAGATGGGCAGATGTAGCAGAGGCAATACTGGAGAATGATGACACACTGTGTGTGGATTATGATAAGTCACTGGAAGGGTCCCTTGAGTACTTGAGGAGGCTTGATATGGATGGACAAGAATGCAAGGAAAAACATACATCTTGATGCCTCTGTGTATCAGTGCGACACTCTCCCAGATAACACGTGTGCTTCCAGTTTTACGACACGCTCATCCATACTATACATGATAAAGAGAACAATGTAGTTTCTATTTTTTCTGCTGAGATATATCATACATGCATTGGACTGCAAGAAACATTTATGTACAGGATAAAAGATGGTTATGAAGAAAACAGCATCAAAACCATCACTCATGTCAAGAAACAGAACAGTGCCAGCCCTTCATGTAACCTACGGTGACTCTTCCTCGCGATTCTATCTCTCCTCTTCTCAAGATGATGTTATCCTGACTTTCATAATAATAATGGCTGTACTGGATGTTTATGACTTAATCCTCATGTCTTCATTTCTAAGCAATATGAAAATATCTTCCATGTGTCTTCATTATATGTGACCTTGCATAGTTTTACTTGTTTTTCATTTTACCTAAATTTAAAAAGTAAGAACAGGGCTCCCCTGGTGGCACAGTGGTTGAGAGTCCGCCTGCCGATGCAGGGGACACGGGTTCGTGCCCCGGTCCGGGAGGATCCCACATGCCGCGGAGTGGCTGGGCCCATGAGCCATGGCCGCTGAGCCTGCGCGTCCGGAGCCAACGGAAGAGGCCACAACAGTGAGAGGCCCGCGTACTGCAAAAAAAAAAAAAAAAAAAAAGCAAGAACATAAATTTATTCCTGAGATTCCCTTATCATTTCCTAACTATCAGTATCACTGTTTTCTTTTCCATTCCTGATATATTTTGTGCTTTTAAGCTTTCTCATGATTCATTTTAGCCAGATAGTTTCTCAGTTTGTATGTTGTCTCATGAAACTGCCTTTTTAATCTGTTGATCTTCTCTATTTCATGTTTAGTTTCTGTGACATTCTTTCTAAAATAGACTACTAATTTTAGAATAGTTATAGATGCACAGAACTATTGTGAAGATGGCGCAGAGAACTAAGATTTAGTTCTTTTATACCTTATACCAAGTTTCCTCTAGTATTAACATCTTACATTGGTCGGGAGCATTTGTCACAAGTAATATGTCAGTATTGATACCTGATCGATCGATCCACCTTTTCTTCAGATCCACGTTTTCTCCAGATATCCTCTGTGTTCCCTAGTGTCCTTTTTCTGTTCCAGCTCCCTTCCAGGGCACACATTACATTTTGTCCTCTGTGTCCTTCTGCTCTTCTTGGCTGTGACTTCTCATATTCCTTGTTCTAGTGACCTTCATGGTTTGGAAGACCGCTGATCAAATATTCTGTAAAGTGTTCTTCAAATGAGACTTTTCTGATAGTTTTCTCATGAATAGCCTGGGGTAATGTGTTGTGGGGAGAGGTGAGGTGCCATTCTCAGCACAAAGTATCAAGAGTTGTTCAACATAGAGAACAGACTTGTGGTTGCCAAGGGGAAGGGGAAATGGGGGGAGGGATGGAGTGGGAGTCTGGTGTTAGCAGATGTAAAGTATTGTATATAGGATGGATAAACAACAACATCCTACTGTACAGCACAGGGGACTATATTCAGTATCTTGTGATAAACCATCATGGAAAAGAATATGAGAAAAGAATATATATATACGTACGTATAACTGAATCACTTTGCTCTACAGTAGAAATTAACACAACCTTGTACACAACTATACTTCAATAAAATACATTAAAAAAAGAGTTGTTCTATCAATAGGACTTATTACTGTTGAGTCAACCTTGATCATCTGGCTTGAGGTTGGGATTGTCTGGTTTCTCCTCTCTGTAAAGTCATTTTTTTCCCCCTTTCCTTTCCTTTCTCTTTGGAAGAAACTCACTATGTTAGTGACTCAAGGAGTCCCTCAAGCAGTGAGTGCCCTTCCTCAAGGTGAAAGATCTACTTAAGATATTTGGAGCTCTTTCTCAAAGAATTATTCTCCATTGATTTATTATTATTAGAATTTTCTCCCCCATTTATTTATTTATTCAAGTATTTATTTTATCAATATGGACTCATAGATATTTATTTTATACTTTGGGTTATAACCAAAGCAAATGGTCCCACTTTGGCCATTGAGAGATTTCTGTTGGCTTTAAGTCCTTTTGACACTCTCCCATCATTGTGGGTGTGTGTATGTGAATGTGTGTGTGTACTTTGTTACTTTATAAAGATGCTCAAGATTTAACTGGTTTATATCCTGCCCAGTCCTAGAATCAGTCATTTCTCCAAGGAGCCCTAATTTCTTACATTGTAGAATGATATTAAAATCCAAGATCTGGGTGCTTGGTGCCCTTGTTGTTACCTGGGTGTTTTTGTTTCTAGTCTCACTTAACAGGCAGAGGTTGGAAATATCTGTGGGTATACTGAGCTGTGTATACATTGTGTCTACAGTTATTTCTGTATTTTTACTTTTCTGTATATATTAACTAACCATGATTCCATGCTGACGCATCTTTAGTCTGTTACCTCAAGGATGAGTCTAGCCCCCTCCCCTTTCTTGTGTGTAACTTCCCACTCCATCTGGTGGGGATGCTGATGATGGGGAAGGCTTTGCATATGTGAGGGTGGGCAGTACATGAGACATCTGGGTACCATCTTTTTAATTTTGCTGTGAACCTATAACTGCTCTAAAACATAAAGTCTTTAAAAAGAAAGAAAACAATACAGTGATTTTATAGGGGAAATAAATGGGAAAAGAAAGGTTGCCCAAAACTTGTTCAACCGTTTTGCTGTGCAATTATGAAATAGCACTGATTTCATTACTTGTATATTTTGTATAATTTGGAGTCAGAAACTTAGATATTTGGACCCATTGTAGAAATTTCTCTATTATTCAGTGATATGGGTGCAGGAACAAAAACAGTAAGAAAGAAAATAAAATTTCATTATGAAAAGTAAATTTCTTTCCTTCCTTCCTTCGTTCCTTCGTTCCTTCGTTCCTTCTTCCCCACTTCCCACTTGCCCCTTTCCTATTTCTTTCCTTTATTTATGTCTCATACAGATATTTATAGTGACCTACAATGTGCCATTTTCCCCCATGAAGATTTCAGAATATTTTTTTCCTACAAAGATGGTTTTAGAACTTATTCCAAATGGTTGAGAATACTTTCTAGAAATTGGGACAAATTTAAGGATATTTCTTCCAGCCTGAACTGAAATACATTGCTCCTGCATCTGAATTTCTTTCTCTCTTTCTTATTATTCTTTGGTATTCCTTTTCTCCTGACTTTCCTACAGACTAGTCGACTCATTAAGACCTTTCAATGCCATGTGTTATTCTGCAGGAATGAGAATAGATTGTGGAATTCTAACAAAGTGACACAAGATGGGAACAAGTCCTGTGTAAAAGACAAGATAGAAAAGACCTATTAGCTTTTAATTCAAAACCTAACAATAAGTTTGCTCTCTGTAACAGAAACCAGCCATGCAACTATACTGAAAGCCCACTTCCTAATCATATTCTTCTATGGTTAGATGCTCTCTCTTTCTCTCTCTGGAGACTTATAGCATTGTTTCTTCTTGTCCAGTGTTTTGAAATTTTGTAACCATATGCTTAATAAATGTGTGTTTTAATCTACTGTGCTGGAACACCTTAGTTTTCAAATTTGGGATTTTTCATTTATTGTGTTGGTAATTTTCAGTTTCTGGAAAACTATTATTCAGATTTTGTTCTTTAACTAACTCATCTGCTAATTGTACTTCTTTACTATTTTCCAACCGAAAATTTGGTTTGGCTCTCTTGCTGGAAGGTTTTTCAAATTTGTCTTCCTCCTCATTTGTATTTCTCATTTCTGTTTTCATATTTTTAACTGCCAAGAGCACTTTTTCTTCTCCAAATATTCATTTGTCTGTGTTCTGTTCTTGTTTCAGGGGTGGAATATCATTACCTTTGTCTCTCAATTAATTGGTGATGGTTTGTTTTTTTTAGTTTCCCTTAACTTTCACAATCTGTTCCTTAAAGTTGCTTTTTCATATTTGTTTGCTTTGGTCTCTTTCATGAAAAATATTCTTCTCAAATGTCTGGTGATAATTGGTGTTCTGTTCATATTTATGAATGAGGCACTTGGGAGTTTATTAGAATTCTAGACACCTGAGAACAACTGGTCAACCATGGCTTCACTGCAACTGGTGGGAATCCTCAGGGAAGACTGTTCCAGGTTCACAGTGATTTATCCTTTCTGGGAGCTGAGTGGTTGACATGGTGCATATACACTCTCACTTAGTTGCTGCACTTTTACTGCAATATTCCCACTATGCCTCATGATCTCCATCATGGACACACTGTGCTCCCCTTCTCTCCAGGGTCTACCTGGTGAGAAAGGACACTTCACTCACCCACAAAGGGGCTGAAGGTGTACACTGATCTTACTGATCCTTGGAGACTTTCAACAAATCCAATTGTTTTAACCAAAACTTCATGCTCCGTTTCAACATTCCATAATATGTCACACCTCCACAGGGTTCTACAGTGATTTATAGTATCTTCTTTCTGTTAAATATTTTATTTCACTGTTGCATGACCTAGGTTGATTGTAGGTCACTGAAAATTAAGTTAAAAAGAATGTCGAGGGCTCATTTCTTAAAAAAGAGCCTTGGGCCCTAAGTCATAGGTGCTGAAGTGTTTTATATACTGAATCATACAATTCTCCCAGTCAGAGGAGACTTATTTATCTTCAGTTGGAAAACAATCAAATGTTCACATGCAAATTTATTGTTAACAAAAATCAAGGTAATAAATACCTTGGCTTTATTTCTTTTTGTACACACACACATACAGTAACACAAGTATGTCTTGATACACCATTTGTCTAGTGTAGATTATCTATTGATGTCTACACGATTATAAGCTATTTGGATCTAAAAAGACTTTCAGAATTGATTTAATAGATATAAATTATAAGTTAATTAAAAGATCTTATCAAACTAAGTGTGTTAGAATGACCTAAAGTAATATACACTTTAGATAAACATTCTTTAATGCCATTAATCATTACATATTCAAATTAAATGATTCTAATGAATGACTAAGTATCAAATATTTCAGACTAATCACAGTGTCATATATTATTAAAGTGTAATAAATTGTTAGGTGTGTTCTCAGGCATGCAATTACTTTGCCCTTGTATTTCTCCCTCTCTTAATGTAACACAATAATTCTCATGTTTGCTTAATTTTTTTCTTGTAATACTGTAGATTCTTTACTTGATAGAGGAAAAAACATTCTTACTACCTGTAGTAGTCAGGTACTCTCTTCTCAGACAAATTAAATTTTTTAAAAACAATTCTACATTTTAAAGTAACATTATATAGAACTGTAGAGTGAGCAGATATAACCTAAGCAAAAACAAATTGGTATTCCAATTTGCAAATATAAGTATAGAATGCTTTCTTACTCAGAATAAAGGTAATTTTCATGTCAGATCACCTTTATATGTGATTATGTTTTTCCTATTACATGTTCATTTCCACTCGTTTAATTTTTAATTGTGAGTAATTTGTTAGCTGCTTTCATTTTTTATCCACATCAATTAATATTCATGTTGAGAAATATTATCCCAATATATATACAATCATATATATTTTATAAAATTCAGATAAAATTGAAATTAAACTTATGTAGTGGATCTTTATGGGTGTAAAGAACAGAGGACTTGATTCAGATAGATTTAATCATTATATAGATGTTGTAGAGTCAACAAAAGTCAATCTGTGAGGACTTCCATTTTTATATTATTACACAGTGTTTTTCATACAATAGAAAATAAGCAATTCTTGTAAAATTACTAACCTTCATAATTAAATGGTTTAAGTAAAATGGGAAGAAAATAATTACATTGCTCATATTAGTAGAGATGTTAATTTCTCTTATAGGAGCATCACTATCACCTATTAGGTTCTCATATCCAAATTTAATCTGAAGAAAACACAGACTATATGTTAAATATGTACGTCAGTATAAGGAATACTGTTCTTAGATTTCAGACAACAAAGTGCAGGCCTATAACGTCTGGAAATATGAAAAAGAAGTGATGACATTTTGTCCAGAACTTGGCTGCAGTACAAGAGTAGAAGTGGCTCAATAATCTGAGCAGAGAAGATAAAAATTGAGTTTGATATCGTTGAGGTGGCTGGAATTTACAGACAGGGTACTGGAGGAAAGGAAATTACAGAAAGAGAGAAATATGCAGAGACAGAACAATTTTGTCTTTTTTTGACACTAAATTCCAATGAGGCTTATTTTGTCATCATTAAATTTGGGTTGAATAACATAACATAACATATATTTTGCTTCCCTAATTCAGCTTATAGTGATAAATTATTTCAAAATGGACTGGGTTAAAAATTAAAATTATTAATAAGAAATTATCAAACAACAATACATTTTCTCATATCTTTATGTATTTTCAGATTATAGTTGGTTTGTAACTCTGAAGGATCGCACGTTATAATAGTTTTCTATTTAGTGCCAGCAAGGAGTATGCAGCTCTCGCCACTGGTGACTCATGTGCAAATTGCATAATACCTGGACTGCTTAATAACCTATAGTTCATTGAGTGAGCTGAGGATGGTAATTGCACGTTACTTAGCTATAAAAGTTTCTAAATGCTCACTCTTGGCGTGGGTATTTATCTTGTGGTGGGTCATTACGGTTCATGCAGAGCACCAATCCATGCCCCACACATTAGATTTCAGTAGATGAGAAATGTGAACACCATGTATAGGAATAATAAAAACAGACATTTTTAAAAAATAAATAAAACTTCCTTTTCTATATGTGCAATTTGAACATGATGGCTATATGGAGTCATAAATTTCTTTTCTCATTTCATTTCCTAAAAATCCAACTGAATAACTTACAAATATGAAGGATTGTATTACAAAAAGAGTGGTTTGGAAGTTAAATATTATGTTGAAGTATATTTGGATGGCGCTGTTGCAATAACACGAAAACATTCTGGGGTACTTACCCAGATTAAGGAGCTGGTACTTCCTTCATCAAGAAAGTTTTACTATAAAAATAAAGGTCAGCTAAATTAAACAGTGCGTTTAGCAACAGAAGAAAAACTGTGAGTTACTTAAATGCTAATGTAATAAATTAGAGAATATTCTCTGTGTTATTTAATAATATGGAAGTTGATCAAAAACTATACTCAATATTTTGTAATAACCTATAAGGGAAAAGAATCTGAAAAAAATATATGTGTGTATAACTGAATCACTTTGTTGTACACCTGAAACTAACACATTGCAAATCAACTCTACTTCAATAAAAAATAAACACCATTATTGCTAAATGAGGTGTAATGCCCTATTGAAGGAAAAAGATCTATGGAGATCTGCTGTCGGTATTTCTGCAAAACCAGGAATCAGTTTGGGTCCAGGTTCTGAAAAATGCAGTTTGCACACTGACTTGAAATGCTGTCTATCGTGTTCGGTATTTATAATGACATTAATACTCCCATGTGAGAAAAAAATTCAGTATGTTTTTCAATGGCAGTTAGAATCACAGGGCAACAGTAAAAGTAGGAAGCTTAGAAGAACAGAGTTTCTACAGATTGTAATGACATGTTTCATAATGTAACAATAAGTCTTATTGAAGTAGGTGAAGATCTTGGTATTGTATATCTAAGAAATTGGGGCTTCCCTGGTGGCGCAGTGGTTGAGAGTCCACCTGCCGATGCAAGGGACACGGGTTCGTGCCTCGGCCCGGGAGGATCCCACATGCCGCAGAGCGGCTGGGTCCCTCAGCCATGGCCGCTGAGCCTGCACGTCCGGAGCCTGTGCTCCGCAACAGGAGAGGCCACAACAGTGAGAGGCCTGCATACCGCAAAAAAAAAAAAGAAATTATTACTTAATACCTTAAGAAATTTGATAGAAATATTTTAAATCTGCATCAAAGACAGAATTAGATATAGGAAATCTATGTATCTTTAAAATTTTATGGTATAAATTATCAGAAATAACCATTGATTAAGAATTAAGGCAACATTTGAAAATATGGGCTCACTTATTTCAGTTTGGGATAAAATTTTGAAATGAAGTGAAATTTATTTTAAAACATCTTCTTCAATTTGGTTTTTCTACTACACATCTTATTTAAAATAAATGAAATAATTTAAGCATACATTGTCCCCCCCAAATAGCATTGTTAATACAACTCAGATCAGATAAATTAACAAGTGAATACGCAGAAAACAAGTTTACTTTTTACATTAAATGTTTTAGATATTCATATACCTGCTGTTTATTTAAATGTCTGTATAGGGGTATAAAATGAGTGTGTATCATCAGTTATTGCTAAATTATAATGTACAACAGACTTCTCTAAAACTGAGTGGCTTAAAACAATAAAAGTTTTTTCTTGCTCATTAACCTGAGTTTGGCTTCTTAGGTATTAAAAATAAGCTGTGGGCCAGATGATGGCCTATGGGCTCCTGGCTCAGCTAGACCAATTATTTTAGGGAACAATACTGAAGCAGAAGCAGGCTCAAAGGAGTCATAGAAACCAGGGCAGAGAACAGGACAGAATTAGAGCACTTAGGAAAATCTCTGTCAAGAGCCAGGCTGTCATGAGACCCAGCAGCTCCTAAATCTATACCGGGAAGCAGTAGACATCATTCCTTCAGCAGCACCGGAAATAAGGCTGAGATATTGATCAAGGGTTAAAGTCTAAGGCTCTGAATGAGGTGGCTTCCAAACCCTTTTTCCTGCGGGTGTTTGAAGTATAGCCAGTTTCTCATTAACTTCCAGCCCTCAGCCCTCCGAAGAAATACACCCGAAATCAATTAACTAACTTAAGCATGATTCAATGAATATAGGAACAAAGCCCAAGTGGATATTCAGAACGTTTACATATGTGGGCACGGCAAATGTAAAACAAGAAAATACTAATAAAGTCCATGCAAAAAACAGAAGAAACAATAAATAAGTAAACAGCTCTGCAGCACAGCTGCTGAAGACATTGAAGGCTTAATGCCTGCGTGGGAATGATGTCGTAGGATAAAAACTATTCTTTTAAAGCTAAGCCTGAGAAACAAAAGAAAAATGAACAGAATAAGTGTATTGAACCAGGCGTTATTTGTAATAAGCTGGATAGAACTCTCTACTTAGAAGGCACCATTAGGAAGACAAATCCCCAAGGAGGCAATGGATGGAATGTCCACTGACATTCTGTTTAAAATTTTAGGAAAGGATAGAAATGTAATTAAATGAAGTGTAAAATGATGGATTCAGTTGTGAATGGCCTATAAGACAATGTAAAGCAATAGTTACTCCAACAAATGAATGCCCAATAGCAATAAATATTATTAGGGCTGATTTTCAGAATATATGGGAGAAAATCTAATCAGTCCATGAAGGTGGGATTGGCCCAGTGGGAACTTATAACTTTTTCCAATCCATCCAATGTGTAAGTATCCTCCAGTATAAGGTAGCAAAGGATGTAAGGCAGTAGTAAAATAATACAGGATGTTTTAGAAGAAGACAATCAAACTCACCATATAATTCAAAAGTGTAGGTTGTTAATGAAAAGTTCTGTGAGATGGAGATCTGTCATAGACTTAAGAAATGTAAAAAAATGTAGCAAAATTGGCAAGATATGTATGAGATGTTAGACAACCAATGTGTGAGATTTCCATTACTACGGGAAATGCAAGTCAGTAATTGATTGGTATCACGTTCTTTGCGATTTCATAGCTGAAGAGGACTGAAATCAACTCACAGTCACACGACAAGGGCCCAGTTTGCCTTCATTAGGCAGCTTCAAGAGTTAGGTCAATAAACCATGATAGTAAATAATCTATGCAAACAAATTTAAATACAACAGATATTTGTAGATGGTACTATAATCACAGAAGAAAATAAAGAAAATGTTTTAGGCTGATAAAAATCAGCCTAAACTGATTACACAAAGGAGGACAAGAAAAAGCAAAATTTAAATGAACCTCAGTTACATTCTTAGAATCTAGTCTTTCAAGGAACGGACATATCCTAATAAAACAAAGAGTTAATGAAAACAGTCATCTCTGAAGATAAGAAAGAAATGCAAAATTATGTGTTTTAAATTTTTTTCCTTTGGCTTTTGAAAAAAAATATTTTTTTAATGGGAAATCTCCTTCAACACTGTAATAAACAGCCAAACTGCCCCCCCCAAAACAAAAAACTCATGTTTCGAAAGCTGGTTTTAAACAGTGAGTCTTGAATTGAATCTTGTGCAGAGCACTTTTTGTCCCTTTCCTATGTAAGGTTTAGACTCTCCTGCCAACTTCTAGACCCCAAAGACAGAAACCTCCCATTGCTTCTGGAAGAATTTACATTTTGCATCTATCTGTGTTCTGGTTCTGCTTCGAAGAGACGATGAGCTTGTATTTGAGCCCAGCTATGTCATTTTGCCTTTACGTTTTTATGGCTCATCCATTCGCGTGTATAGAGTAGAGGGGCTATAAAAGGGCGAAGTCTCTACACCATCATGAGATAAAAATGATGCCAATTCTATGTATACGTATAGCTGATTCACTTCATTTTACAGCAGACACTAATACAACATTGTAAAGTAATTATACTCCAATAAAAGAAAAGAAGAAGAAAAAACCCATCTGTTTAGCTGTAATTATCTTATCTGTTTAATAACTGTGTAATCTGTCATAATAATTACCTTTCCATTCCTGATATTGATTTATTATAAAATAGCTGGGGGTTTTTCAATTTTGGTAATCTTTTAAAGGAATCAACTAATCTTCTTTATTAATTTTCTCTACTGCTGCTTACTAATTTCTGGATTTCTCCTTTCTAAAATAATTTCCTTCCCTCTACTTACTTTGGCTTTGCATTGTTCATTTTTATCTGGTTCTTAAAGTAAAACCTAGGTTATGGTTGTTGATTTTTTTAGTCCTTCCTATTTCTAATATAAGCATTTAACAATATAAGTTCCCTGTTAAGCACTGCTATAGCTACATTCCACAAACTTTTACATGTTGTATTTGAATTATGACTCTGCAATTTTCCTCGTGATTTCATATTTGACCCCTGAATTACTTAGGAGTATGTTGTTTATATCACAGATATTTTGTGTTTTCCTCTAAATATTTTCTAATTTTTTATTCTTATTTTTATTAATTCCTAATGTAATTTTATTGCAGGGAGAGAATCCTTAAATTAAAAAAGCTTGTTTTGTTTCTTAGCATATGATCTGCCTTAGTGAAGGCACATGTGCCCTTGAGAAGAATAGACATCGTGAAGTTGTTGGCTACAGAGCAAGGTGGTTCATGTGCTGATTGGATCTTCTATGATTTTACAGATGTTTTTGGCTAGTTGTTCTATCAATTACTGACAGAGAATCATTAAAACCTACTGTGGGGCTTCACTGGTGGCGCAGTGGTTGGGAGTCCGCCTGCCGATGCAGGGGACACGGGTTCGTGCCCCGATCCGGGAGGATCCCACATGCCGCAGAGCGGCTGGGCCCGTGAGCCATGGCCGCTGGGCCTGCGCGTCCGGAGCCTGTGCTCGGCAACGGGAGAGGCCATAACAGTGAGAGGCCCGCGTACCGCAAAAAGAAACAACAAAAAAAACCCCTACTGTGATTGTGCAATTGTCTGTTTTTCCCTTTAATTCTATTTTTGCTAAACACGTGTTGAGGCTGTTATTAGGCACATGTTACCGATGATTTATTTTTTATCTTAAAGCATAGTCCCTTTTTATCTGTGAGGAGAGCTTTGGTTTCAAAAATCTACGGTATTAGATAATAAAGCAGGTGCTCTGGCCTCCTGGAGCTTCCTCTTGGAGTTGTACATGTATTTCTGTCTAATGATTTTCAACTCTTACAGACATCTTATAGTAAGCTCTTCATTTCTGAAAAAGACATTTGTCATGGTTTGCCTTTTATTGAGGCGTTTAGGCCCTTACCATTTAATAGAGGGTTTGCTATATTTGGATTCGTGTCTACCACATTTATCTATGTTCTGTTTCTCTTCTCTGTTTTCATTTCTCTACTCCCGACTTTCTGCCTTCTTTTGTACTGTATAAATATATTCTAGTGCTTCATTTTAATCTGTTGGCTTTTATGCTATATTTCACCAAACTTTTTTTAGTAGCTGCTCTGTGAATTACTAAATGAATACCTAAAATTTCACAGTCTAATAGATGTGAAATACAGAAACTTGCAAACATATAGGTCAACACATTGCTGGCTTTTTGGTTTTTTGATACTAAATTACTTTGTTCTTATTAGGAATGACTGAACTTTTACGAAACACTTTTTTGTCATTCAAGATTATAATCATATGGTTTATGTTTCACTCTGTTGATGTAATTGATGGGATACATTTCCTTTCTTTCTTAAGAATATATATTTATTTTTGGCTGTGCCGCACAGCTTACAGGATCTCAGTTCCCCAACCAGGGATAAACCCAGGCCACAGCAGTGAAAGCCCTGGATCTTAACCACTAGGCCACCAGGGAACTCCCACTGTACTGACTTTTACGTTATAATTGTTTTGTGTTGAGTCTGTACATAATGGTAACCACATGAGGCCATTTCACTTTAATAGTCAACATATTTTTAATTTATAAGAAATAACGTCTTTTATTCTGATACTTAGATTTCTGTTGTTCTTCCTTCATTTCTGAAGAACAAAGTTTCTTTTGGTATCATTTCCCTTCAGACTGGAAAACTTCCTTTAGTATGTCTTGTAAGAACAGATCCACTGGGGACAAATTCTCTATACTTTCTTTTTCATCTGAAAAAGTAGTTATTTTTCTTTATTTCTGAAGGATATGCTTGCTAATTTTTCTTTTGAAAGAGAAGTTTTCCTTCACTATTTTAACATGCTCTCCCTCATTCTTCTGGCCTCCGTGGTTTCTGATGAGAAACACGCGGTCATTTGAATAAATGTTCCTCTGTATGTGGTGTGCAATTTTCTTTAGCTGCATTCAAGGCTTTGCATTTGTTTGTTAGCAGTCTGATTGTGATGCATCTAAAAGCCATGGCTTTTCTTTCACTTTATTCTGTTTCGATTTCCTGAGTTTTTTCAATCTGTAAATTTCTGTCTTCCTCTAGTTTGGGACATTTGTGGCCATTATATGTTCATAAAACGTCTGTGCTTCAGTTTCTTAATCCTCTCTTCTGGGACTCTAATTAAACAGATGTTTGAGAATTATTTCTTTCCATTGTTATTTACATTCTGGTGTTAAGCCCATTCATCGAGTTTTTATTGAAGACATTGCATTTTTCAGTTTTAAAATTTTCACTTGGTTCCTTTCTATAGTTTCAAACACCCTGCTGAAATTTCCTGTATTTCATACATTTCAAGTGCGTTTTCCTTTACCCCAGGAAGCATGGTTATATAACTGATTTAAAGTCTCTGTCTGATAGCTCCAACATCATGGTCACCTCCAGGTTAGCATCTATGGATCATATTTTTCCATGAGGATTGTTTCATTTTCCTAGTTCTTTGCACCTTGAGTAATTTTGAATTGTACCTGGATGCTGTGAATGTTATTTGGTGTATTCTCTGTTGTGCTCTCCTGGAGAATGTTGGTGTTTTGTGTTAACAGAAAATCTAACTGGTTATGTTGAGATCATAGATTCTGACTTGCCTTCTGTGTTTGGTTGTTTAAGTCTCAGGTCAGTTTTCTAAGCTTTCACTATGTTGATTTGGGTCTGTCCTTGGTGTGAAGAGTTTGGGGTTAGGCTGAGATTTTTGTGGGTGCATACATAGAATTAGGGGATCCTCCTTCACTGGCTCTTTCCTCTAAAGGAATCCAACTACATTCTGTAGCCTGCAGGGGACCTTTTATCTCCTTTTTCTGAAAAAGAGCACGGGTTTCTCTTGAAGTTTTATTGCCCATGTATCCATGCTGCTCGGCAACAAGTCTCACAAACACACAGGCACGTGTGTGCAGGCATGCATTGCAGGCATGCATGTGTACACACACTCACGCACACACACATACACCATCTCCCACTGCACTTGGGGCAAAGTCTTGAAAGGTGAAAGAAAACTGGAAAGCTCACCTGCGTGCAGGTTGTTTCTCAAGTTTTTACAACTATGCATAATCTGCTTGCTTTTGTTTTCTTTTAGCATCTCCAGGTAGCTGTTTTTGCATTTTTTTCAATGTTTTTAGGAATATTAGCTGAAGTAGTGGGTTTATGGATAGCATGTAGTGGAACCAAAACTCAGGAACTCATATTTAATACATGTTAATTGTGTGATGTTCCAGCAGATTAGGTATAGTGAATGTGTTAACCAGTAAAGTGAGGAAGCGCTGTGAAGCACTTTAGAATAACTTAAAGGAGACTTTTTATATTAACAGCTACTAGCTGTAAATCATTATTTCCTGTTGTAGAGGTGGAAAACTTCCCTTCCTCCAATCTAGATTCTCTGGCTGTTCAAAGAATTAAATAGACATAATGCAGAGTAACAGGAGAAAAACAAATTTTGTGTACAGTATTCCCATAAAAATATGAGATTGCTGTTACAGAAAGCTCACTTTGGTAGAAACCTAGAGAATGTTTTGGGGAAGAGTGAGAACTTTTCAGGGACCATGGAAATAACTATGGTGAGATGCTGAGCCCCCAAACCAATTTAGTAGCAATAGATCTGTTTAGTTCATGCTCTCTCGTAATGTGAATGAATTCCAGACAAAGTATACCACTAAGAAAATGCGTATAAAAGGTCCTGGGAGATTTTAAAGCCTTAAGTTTTAGGGTATACACTACTATGTATAAAATAGATAAACAACAAGTTCCTACTGCATGACACAGGGAACTATATTCAATACCTTGTAATAACCTATAATAGGAAAGAATCCAAAAAAAGAATATATATATGTATATACATATATATGTATATATATAGAACTGAATCACTTTGATGTATACCTGAAACACTGTAAATCAACTACACTTCAATTTAAAATTTTTTAATTAAAAAAGTCATAATACCTTGGGACAAAAGAAAGATACTTTTATCTCTCTATATATGTAATAGTGAATTTTCCTGATATTATGTTCAGGTAGGCTATGATGATCAGATAGGTTAAAATATAAATATTTATAAAAAATTTTAATGAGGAGGAGAAGTCATGATGAAAGGCAGTAACTGGACTGTTGACTGATTTAATAATATTGAACATAGCTTCCCAAGCAAATGAGGTAGGAACTATTTTATAAACGGGAGAATCAATTGATTTTGTTTGCTCTAAAGTATCACCAGGTGTGCAGTTGTTTACATTAACTGCAGATCACAAGCAATTCTGAACAAATGTTAGATTCCTGCATAAAATAGACCATGTAGATTGAAAAATAATATTGATGCAAGCACAAGGAAACAAAAAGAAATGGCAACTGGCAAGGGATTCAACTCCAAAATATACAAACAGCTTATGCAGCTCAATATCAAAAAACAAACAACCCAATCCAAAAATGGGCAGAAGACCTAAATAGACATTTCTCCAAAGAAGACATACAGATGGCCAAAAAACACATGAAAGGATACTCAACATCACTAATTCTTAGAGAAACGCAAATCAAAACTGTAATGAGGTATCAGTTCACACCAGTCAGAATGACCATCATCAAAATGTCTACAAACAATAAATTGCTGGAGAGGGTGTGAAGAAAAGGGAGCCCTCTTGCACTCTTGGTGAGAATGTTAATTGATGCAGCCACCATGGAGAACAGTATGGAGGTTCCTTAAAAAACTAAAAATAGAACTACCATATGACCCAGCAATCCCACTCCTGGGTATATACACAGAGCAAACCATAATTCAAAAAGATACACACACCCCAGTGTTCACTGCAGTACTATTTACAATAGCCAGGACATGGAAGCAACCTAAATGTCCATCAGCAGAGGAAGGCATAAAGATGCAGTACATGTATACAATGGAATATTACTCAGCCATAAAAAGAAATAAAATTGGGTCATTTGCAGAGATGTGGATGGACCTGGAGACTGTCACACAGAGTGAAGTAAGTCAGAAAGAGAAAAACAAATATCATATATTAACACATATATGTGGAATCTAGAAAAGTGGTATAGATGATCTTATTTGCAAAGCAGAAATAGAGACACAGATGTAGAGGACAAACGTATGGATACCAAGGGGGATGGGGGGGATGAATTTGGAGATGGGGATTGACATATATACACTACTATGTATAAAATAACTAGTGGGAACCTACTGTATAGCACAGGGAATTCTACCCAGTGCTCTGTGGTGACCTAAAAGGGAAGGAAATCCAAAAAAGAGGGGATATATGTATACATATAGCTGATTCACTTTGCTGTACAGCAGAAATGGACAAAGTAGTGTAAAGCAACTATACTCCAATAAAACAAACAAACAAAAAACAAAACAAAAACCTTGTGGACTATTATTGATACATCAATGAAAATGAGAACTAAAAATGTGCCATGATACTAAGGTATATTTAGCTTTACCTTGGCTATTATCCTGTTGACTTATCCAGCAAAGTGGCCACACGGTGTAATTGTGTGTCTACATGAAATACGCACACAGCGATGGCACTAAACTCTACATGTCATTAATAGGAGAACTCTCCTGATGGTCTCCCCTCGTTACCATGCTACACACTCAGGAAGAAAGAAACTATGCTTAGGTACCAGGAAAGAGAACGCGTGGGATGCTTTCTATTTTAATTATAAAATAGCTTTCCTGTACAAAAAAGAAAGCTAGAAAAGGTAAAGCCAGTGTTGTCAAAACATTATGGTTAGAGACTCTCCTCCAAGTAGTTCTCTAGTTTAAAAAATCTAGCTACCAAAAGTTGGTAGAGCTTTGTCTTTTTCAGATTAATATTTTAGTTTCAATTGATAGTTGGAAGACTCTGAAGGAATGTGCTGTAAAGATACTTGTAATTCTGCCAAGGCATACATTTTAATCAAGATCCCTGTACAGGTACTTTGTTGGAGCATCTGTTTAGCTGAAGAGCAAACCTAGGAGGTCTTGCTGTCCTTCTGCCTTGGTGTAGCTTTCCTGATTTCTATGTATATATGATATCCCTCAGGAAATTCTAGCAAATGTTTATCTTTGTGAATAATGACCATTAAGTGAAATATAAAAGTTTAGTAGAAACTGAAAATTCAATTAGCTTGCAGTGTAAGAAGAAATGGTTCTGGACTGAAGTATGGTTAGAGGCTTATTCTAAGAATTCTGTATTGATAAATTTAGCAGTTTGGGATGGGCTTTCACAACATTCAGATATTTCAAGGTTGGATTGCATTCTCTGGTGAAATTTAAGTGCGTGCATATAGAATAATAGTGAAAATCCTTAAGACTGGATATCGCTTTCTCTGAGTGTATTTACGCAACTCTTTTTCATTTTGTTTCTTTCATGTCAGACCTGTCTCTTTCCAACAAGGAGCCCACGTGCTAATAGATTGCTTTTATTTTGAGAGTGGAAGGAGATAATTAAGAGAGTGTAATGATCCATCATTGCAAAGCCAAGTGTACGAAGAGAAGACCTAATTTTGGCAAGCAGGTAGTCTGAAGGGCTGTTTCTCACAAAGACTGCTTATTAAAGCATGAATATCTCAGCTGTGATTATCATTTGGGTTTCTGCAGTCTAGATGCCTTGTGTATATCTGTGTACATGCGTGTTTAAAAAGTAGCTTTTTTATTTTGGAATAACTTTATTTTTCAAATTGAAAAGAATTTATTTTTTTTGGCCCTCTGAAAAGCTTTGCAGGATCTTAGTTCCCCAACCAGGGATCAAACCCATGCCCCCTGCAGTGGAAGGGTGGAGTCCTAACCACTGGACTGCCAGGGAATCCCTAGAATAACTTTAGATTTATAGAAAAGTTGCAAAGATAGTGTAGAGCATTTCCCCAAATCCCACACTCAGTTTCCTCTCTTGTTAAATTTTTCATTACTGTAGTACATTTCCCACAATTATGGAACTGGCATTGGTACATTACCATTAACTAAACACCACTGTTTATTTTTATTTCACTAGTTTTTACCCAATGTGCTTTTTCTATTCCAGAATACCATCCAGGATGCAATATTTCATGTATTCAGGATGTGTCTTTGGCCTCCACTGGTCCATGACAGTTTCTCAGACTTCCCTTGTCTTTGAGGGGTATTGGTCAGGTAGTTTTGTGGTACAACACTTAATATAGGTCTGTATACTGTTTGTCTCATGTTATGTGACTGGAGTTATAGGTTTTGAGGAGAAAGACCAGAGAGGAAAATTGTTATGCTCAACACATCATATCAAGGGCACATTCTATCAGCATGACCTGTCAAACACGACTTTAGCATTGATCTCTGGACTTGTTCACCTCCTTGAGCGGGGAGAAGCTACATAAATTATTTGGAATTCTTTTATATGGGAGATGTGCTTCTTCTACTCCATGCACTAAATTATTCTACTATGTGATTCTATCATTATTGACTCAGGGATATTTATTTCATACTCACCAGTACTACACCAGTGAGTATAAAAAACTGACATTACTTAATTCAATACTACTTTACTTTATTGGCTGTGCAAATTGTCCCAATGTTGCACGCTGGGTGCCCTTACAGCTTAGCTTCTCTGTCTCTTTGACAGGATTCCATCCAGGTACATTTTTAAACAACTTACAAAGGGTCCTATGACTGAAGACTCTGAATGAAAGTAAAATAATTAACTGAAAATGACTAAACTCACAAGTTAATGATATTTGGTCTCAGAATAAGCATAAATTTGTGTCCACATGAGTATGTGGGTGTGTATGACAAAACCACAAGCTTTTAGTGACAAAACAAAATGAACATCTTAAACCTGATTCACCTTTTCTTCTCTTACCATAGTCCTTCTGTTCATTGTTTTGATCCTTTTCAGTGACGCTGGGTAATACCCAGGTTTTTGTATGAACTGGCGGACATTCTTAGTCTGTCTCTGTAACTGCACAAAGCAGAAGCTTGAACATCAATTCTAGCTGCTCCTGTTTCTACACCCAGGCTCTATGTAGCTGCTGGAGAGCGAATGCAATTGCCAATCAACGCAGATGGTTTGTTTCTGCCATGTATCAATGGGATCTTCTCTTTGGCCAGTCACACACGGATTTTTAGTCTTTCTCCTGACTCTGCTACCCAGGAAAGGAAGAGTTTTATAGGCCTTAGTATTTTACCCAAGAAGAGCTACTTTCAGAGTGAATCAGATGTGCGAGTTCTTTTTCTTTTGGCGGTGGTTAAGGACTCTCTGATATATCTTATTTTAGAATTTGAAGCATCCTTCACAGGCTGAGCAGCTGAGGTTTTGCTGTATTGAATCAGGTGCATCTAGATCATAGCAGTGAAAAAAAATGAAAGCAGAGTCACATATACAAGGTTAAGCACAGAGGTAACGAGCTCATTTCTTAGGCACCTTTGTAGGTTAGGACATAATCTCACGATCTGTAGGAACTCTGCAGATTCCAGATTGATTGGTGAGTTGCTGCTGTAATGATTCACCTATTCCTTTGCTCTTTGAACCTTGAAATGAACATTCAAAGATTACTAAAGTGAACGTTTTCCCACCGTATACCTTTTATGCTGAGTAAAGAATCACTAAACCTGAACCCAAAAACCAAATCTTAATTTATGTATTAAAATGTGATTATGAAGTTATAGCACAGTTTTTAACTCACAGTATTCAAACTACTAACACGTTTCTCACAGTTTTGTTTTAGCCGTTGATGGTTGGCAAGGAAGGAGGTGAAACTATTGATCTGTGGGCTGTTTTTATCCCAACTGCTGGGGAATGGCTTCTGGGGAATAAAAGAAGACAGGTAACCCAGTCTAATCTGCTTGTCAACATACTGGACCTCAGGGCAAAGAGAATGATATTTCCCATCAGCAAAGTTATTATCTATGGAATGTTTTCAACAGGATGTACCTGGTTAAGGATTGCTCTAAGTAAATGACCCCAGAATCTATGGATTTTTAAGACATGACTTCCTGGAAAGCATAAGTTTGGGTGTGAAAAAGAGACAGTTTAGAAACTAAATGCTCCTCTGTTGTGAGAGGGAAACCCACAAAATCTCACTTGGGGATATCTACTATTTGGGGTCAGAGAACATCTCTCTAGTGAGGGAAGAAAGGAACTGGGTAGCTACCTGGTTATTATAGACCTCTTCTTGCTTGAACAAAGCCTCCTGGTGCCATATTCTCTGGCTGAAGATACTTCAAAATTACTCTGAACATTGAGGTTAGCCCCCCACGGTCGTTAGGGTTTTTGCTGCAGTTCATCAAAGTGCCTTTTTTTTTTGACTTAACTGTCTTACACTTAGTGATACAACTCTTGAAACTCCATGGTACACAGTGGTGCCATACTTTCACCGGACTTAGCTAGTCTTTTGATCTGCCTTGTACTATGTACATCTCCTTTGTTGATGTGCTTTTCTCTTTTTTTTGTTTCTTCCATAATAATATTTATATTTTTCAACTTACAAAGCAGACAGAATTTATTTGCATTTTACAGGATTTTAAAGCCAGGTTTTAAGAAACATATTGTTAAGACTAGAAAATACGTCTCAGCCAAATGTTTATTTAGGTACATTTAATACAATTACAGAATGATTGAAAAAAATCTGAAATTTTGTTTATTGTCATCTTGGAATTTTTCGTTAATACTGATAACACATTATTTAACATTAATATTTGCTTGTCCTCTCACTTTGACCAGCTGTAGTGTGAATCCCTGAGTAACCACACACATTGAATTAGGGCCTTGGCAACCTAGGGGTTTAGGAAGAACATAGGAAGGGAAGAACTTAAGGTAAGTTCTGTACAGCTGTAATGAGACCAAGAACACGAGAAAAATGTGCTGGAAAGGTGAATATGGCACAATTTGAAGAACTTCCTTTCTAGAGCCAATGGGTTTTTAAGGAAGAGAGTTATATCGCCCTTTGTATCCTAGGGTTCCACATCTGTGGATTCAACCTGCTGCAGACTGAAAATATATTTTAAAAATTCCAGAAATTTCCAAAAAGCAAACTTGAATTTGCCTTATGCCAGAAACTACCTACATAGCATTGACATTGCTTTTCCCACTGTTTACATAACATTTACACTGTATTAGGAATTATAAGGAATCTAGAAATGATTTAAAGTATACAGGAGGATGTGCATCCGTTATACGCAAATACTATGTCGTTGCATAAAGAGACTAGAGAATATGCAGACTTTGACATCCAGAGAGGGTCCTGGAACCCATCCCCCATGGATGCTGAAGGATGCCTGTGTTTGGTTACCTCTAAGCTAAAGAAAGGATGCTCAGTGGAGAGTGTGGATTGGGCATGAGTCCTCCGTTGGCAGGGAAGTCAGGGTAGAGGCAGTTTGTCATAGAACACCAAGTGATGACTTCAACTGGAAAACTAGCATCAAGAGTCCAGAGGAGGTAATATTTTGAGGCAAATTTAAGAATAAAACCAAGCAGGCATTAGAGAGTAGTATGAGAAAAAGGGAAAATTCAAAGATCATGCTGAGGGTTTTAGATCTTGTGTGTTTATTTCTAATGCATATGACGTTCTCAAGTAGACTGACTTTATAAAAAAAAAAAATCCCTCACTGTTGGACACATAAAGTTTCAGTTGTGCAGGATGAGTAAGTTCTAGAGATCCTTTGTGCAACATGGAACCCATTGTTAGCCATCTGGCTTTGTGCACTTAAAATGTTTTTAGGAGGATATATCTCATATTAAGCATCCTTACCATCACAACAAAAGTTTCCAAATGTGTTTCTAGTTCAAAGTGATCACTCTGGGAGGCTCTGCTTGGGACACATGATTGAAGCCCCTCTTTGCACATGCCTTCAATGTCGATTTATGGGTCTCTGTTATCATAGCAAATATCTTACTTGCAGTAAGATATTAATTTATTACTGCAGTAGGAGATTAATTTATTACTTTGTTGATTTGCCAGTTGATTGATTGATGACCACTTATAATTAACAGAGAACTTGATTACTATTAACATCCTGTAGCTTAGTAAACATGGCTTATGATAAACTGCAGGAAGGGAAGCCAGACAGGAGCTGGTAGATCTGCACCAATGTGACAAACCATAATGTACCTACTCTATTTTTCTATTTTTCATGTATCCCTTCTTTATCTTTCCTGCCCTGCTCGATCCCAGTCTCAGTTCCCTCCTCCCATGACAACCTTCTGCCTTTGATAATAGTAAAACCCTTGTTCTTATTCTGTCTCTTACAGAGAAGCACATTCTTTTTGGTTTTAAATGATATAGGAGCTCTTTGTTTTACTAGCAACTCATTACAGCTTACTATAAAAGGCTACATTACTTGACAGCTCTGAAAAATATAATACTTGTTAGCTCTAAAAATATAATCCTTTCTGTTCAGGTATTTTATTCTTTCAATAATAATGGAACTTTTTAAATAAAATGAAGAGTACATCATTGAAAATGCAATATGTTCACAATTCTAAGGGAAATTACAGCATAAATAAAAGTGGTGACCTTGAACCTTTTTTCCTGAATAGACATTTTGCTGACTTCTATTTTGATTGTATTTCAACTTTGAGCCATCTATTGGGTCTGTAATGAAATACACTAAAATCACATATTTCAGATTAAGTATAATATACATTCACTTTTACAAGTGGCAAATAGTGGTTTAAACTAGTACAGAGGGGATTACCCAATAAAATTAAAGCTCAAATGCTAGCATAGATATCGAATAATAAGCTAGCCACAAATTCCAACTGCAAATGTCTGGACTCCTACTAGGCATTTCCTGCACATTCAGAGCTCATCACAAAACTCCTCCATTAGCACCAGAGGACATTGTAAGAGGAAAAAAAAGAGTGCCAGTGTGCACTTAGCTGCAGATGCCGCTCTCAAAAAAAGGCACCATCGTACACCAGCCTACACAGACAGCAACCTTTTTTCATTGGAGAGATTTACATATTAAGAAAAGACTTGGGGTATTTGCAAAACAATTTTCAGTATTCATTAAATGGAAAAAATCCACTTATTCTTCCAGCCATCATTTCTCGTGAACCTTACATTCTGCAAGTTTGCATCATATTAAGTTCTAAAGGTCAGGAGATGACTTATTTCATTCAAATCTAGTGAAATATTGAATCTTCATAACTGACTCATGCTAAAAATAATTGATGATGATAAAATTTCAAGCATTTGTGAAATTTTTTTCAATGCATGAACAAATGAGACATTAATTATTACATAGGGCCATTCACTATTATTTTTTTTACATATTTATTGGAGTACAATTATTTTACAATGGTGTGTTAGTTTCTGCTGTATAACAAAGTGAATCAGCTATACATATACATATATCCCCATATCTCCTCCCTCTTGCGTCTCCCTATCCTACCTCTCTAGGTGGTCACAAAGCACGGAGCTGATCTCCCTGTGCTACGCAGCTGCTTCCCACTAGCTCTCTATTTTACATTTGGTAGTGTATATACGTCCATGCCACTCTCTCACTTTGTCACAGCTTACCCTTCCCCCTCCCCGTGTCCTCAGGTCCATTCTCTACGTCTGTATTTTTAATCCTGTCCTGCCCCTAGGTTCATCAGAACCATTTTTTTTTATATTCCATATATATGTGTTAGCATACGGTATTTGTTTTTCTCTTTCTGACTTACTTCACTCTGTATGACAGACTCTAGGTCCATTCACCTCAATGCAAATAACTCAGTTTTGTTCCTTTTTGTGGCTGAGTAATATTCCACTGTATATATGTGCCACATCTTCCTTATCCATTCATTTGTCAGTGGACACTTAGGTTGCTTCCATGACCGGGCTATTGTAAATAGTACTGCAATGAACATTTTGGTACATGACTCTTTTTGAATTATGGTTTTCTCAGGGTATATGTACAGTAGTGGGATTGCTGGGTCATATGGTAGTTCTATTTGTAGTTTTTTAAGGAAACTACATACTGTTCTTCATAGTGGCTGCATCAATTTACATTCCCACCAGCAGTGCAAGAGGGTTCCCTTTTCTCCACATCCTCTCTAGCATTTATGGTTTGTAGATTTTTTGATGATGGCCATTCTGACTGGTGTGAGGTGATACCTCATTGTGCTTTTGATTTGCATTTCTCTAATGATTAGTGATGTTGAGTACCTTTGATTTTTTTGTTGGCAATATGTATATCTTCTTTGGAGAAATGACTATTTAGGTCTTCTGCCCATTTTTTGGATTTTTTTTTTTTATTGAGCTGCATGAGCTGCTTGTATATTTTGGAGATTAATCCTTTTCCAGTTGCTTCACTTGAAAATATTTTCTCCCATTCTGAGGGTTGTCTTTTCATCTGGTTTATGGTTTTCTTTGCTGTGCAAAAGCTTTTAAGTTTCATTAGGTCCCATTTGTTTATTTTTGTTTTTTATTTCCATTATTCTAGGAGGTGGGTCAAAAAGTATCTTGCTGTGATTTATGTCATAGAGTGTTCTGCCTATGTTTTCCTCTAAGAGTTTGATAGTGTCTGGCCTTATATTTAGGTCTTTAATCCATTTTGAGTTTATTTTTGTGTATGGTGTTAGGGAGTGTTCTAATTTCATTCTTTTACATCTAGCTGTCCAGTTTTCCCAGCACCACTTATTGAAGAGGCTGTCTTTTCTCCATTGTATATTCTTGCCTCCTCTATCAAAGATAAGGTGACCATATGTGTGTGGGTTTATATCTGGGGTTTCTATCCTGTTCTGTTGATCTATATTTCTGTTTTTGTGCTAGTACTGTACTGTCTTAATTACTGTAGCTTTGTAATATAGTCGGAAGTCAGGAAGGCTGAGTCATCCAGACCCATTTTTCTTTATAAAGATTGCTTTGGCTATTTGGGGTCTTTTGTGTTTCCACACAAATTGTGAAATTTTTTTGTTGTAGTTCTGTGAAAAATGCCATTGGTAGTTTGATAGGTTTTGCCTTGACTCTGTAGACTGTTTTGGGTAGTATAGTCATTTTCAAAATGTTGATTCTTCCAATCCAAGAACATGGTATCTCTCTCTATCTGTTTGTAACATCTTTGATTTTTTTCATCAGTGTCTTATAGCTTTCTGTATATAGGTCATTTGTCTCCTTAGGTAGGTTTATTCCTAGGTAGTTTTTTTCTTTTTGTTGCAATGGTAAATGGGAGTGTTTCCATAATTTCACTTTCAGATTTTTCATCATTAGTGTATAGGAATGCAAGAGATTCCTGTGCATTAATTTTGTATCCTGCTTCTTTACCAGCTTCATTGATTAGCTCTAGTAATTTTCTGGTAGCATCTTTAGGATTCTCTATGTATAGTGTCATGTCATCTGCAAGCAGTTACAGCTTTACTTCTTTTCTGATTTGGATTCCTTTTATTTCTTTTTCTTCCCTGATTGCCAAGGCTAAAACTTCCAAAACTATGTTGAATAATAGTGGTGCGAGTGGGCAACCTTGTTTTGTTCCTGATTGTAGGGGAAATAGTTTCAGTTTTTCACCATCGACAATGATGTTCACTGAGGGTGTGTCATATACGGCTTTTATTATGTTGAGGTAGGTTCCCTCTATGCCCACGTTCTGGAGAGTTTTTGTCAAAAATGGGTGTTGAATTTTGTCAGAACATTTTTCTGCATCTATTGAGATGATCATATGGTATTTATCCTTCAATTTGTTTAATATGGTGTATCACATTAATTGATTTGCGTATATTGAAGAACCTGGCATTCCTGGGGTTAACCCTGCTTGATCATGGGGTATGATCCTTTTAGGTGCTGTTGGATTCTGTTTGCTAGTATTTTGTTGAGGATTTTTACATCTATGCTCATCAGTGATATTGGGCAGCAGTTTTCTTTTTCTGTATATCTTTGTCTGGTTTTGGTATCAGGGTGATGGTGGCCTTGTAAAATGAGTTTGGGAGTGTTTCTCCCTCTGCTATATTTTGGAAGAGTTTGAGAAAGATAGGTGTAGCTCTGCTCTAAATGTTTTGTAGAATTCACTTGTGAAGTTATCTGGCCCTGGGCCTTTATTTGTTGGAAGATTTTAATTCACAGTTTCAATGTTAGTGCTTGTGATTGGTCTGTTCATATTTTCTATTTCTTCCTGGTTCAGTCTTGGAAGGTTACACCTTTCTAAGAATTTGTCCATTTCTTCCAGGTTGTCCATTTTATTGAAATGTAGTTGTTTGTAGTAGTCTCTCATGGTTCTTCGTATTTCTGCAGTGTTAGTTGTTACTTCTTTTTCATATCTAATTCTGTTGATTTGAGTCTTCTCCCTTTTTTTCTTGATGAGTCTGGCTAATGGTTTATCAATTTTGTTTATCTTCTCAAAGAACCAGCTTTTAGCTTTATTGATCTTTGCTATTGTTTCCTTCTTTTCTTTTTCATTTATTTCTGATCTGATCTTTATGATTTATTTCCTCTGCTAACTTTGGGTTTTCTTTTTTTTTTTTCTTTTCTTCTTCTTTCTCTAATTTCTTTAGGGGTAAGGTTGGGTTGTTTATTTGAGATTTTTCTTGTTCTTGACGTAGGATTGTATTGCTATAAACTCCCCTCTTAGAACTGCTTTCACTGATCCCATACGTTTTGGGTTGTCATGTTTTTGTTGTCATTTTTTCCTAGGTATTTTTACATTTCCTCTTTGATTTCTTCAGTGATCTCTTGGTTATTTAGTAATGTATTGTTTAGCCTCCATGTGTTTTTATTTTTTACAGTTTTTTTCCTGTAATTGATATCTAGTCTCATAACATGGTGGTCAGAAAAGATACTTGATATGATTTCAATTTTCTTAAATTACCGAGGCTTGATTTGTGCCCCAAGATATCTATCCTGGAGAATGTTCCATGTGCACTTGAGAAGAAAGTGTATTCTGTTGTTTTTGGATGGAATATCCTATAAATATCAATTCAATCCATCTGGTGTAATGTATCATTTAAAGCTTTTATTTCCTTATTTACTTTCATTTTGGATCATCTGTCCATTGGTGAAAGTGGGATGTTAAAGTCCCCTACTATGATTGTGTTACTGTTGATTTCCCCTTTTATGGCTGTTAACATTTGCCTTATATATTGAGGCGCTGCTATGTTGGGTGCATAAATATTTACAATTGTTATATCTTCTTCTTGGATTGATCCCTTTATCATTATGTAATGTCCTTCTTTGTCTCTTGTAATAGTCCTTATTTTAAAGTCTATTTTGTCTGATATGAGTATTGCTACTCCAGTTTTCTTTTGATTTCCATTTGCATGGAATATCTTTTTCCATCCCTTCAATTTCAGTCTGTATGTGTCCCTAGGTCTCAAGTGGGTCTCTTTTAGTGTCCCTAGGTCTGAAGTGGATCTCTTGTAGACAGCCTATATTTGGGTCTTGGTTTTTTTCTATTCAGCCAGTCTATGTCTTTTAGTGGGAGCATTAAATCCATTTACATTTAAAGTAATTATCACCACTTAGGTTACTATTACCATTTTCTTAATTGTTTTGGGTTTGTTGTAGGTCTTTTCCTTCTCTTGTATTTCCCACTTAGAGAAGTTCCTTTAGCATTTGTTGTAAGGCTGGTTTAGTGGTGCTGAATTCTCTTAACTTTTTCCTGTTTGTAAAGGTTTTAATTTCTCTTTCAAATCTGAATGAGATCCTTAGTGGGTAGAGTGATCTTGGTTGTAGTGGTTTTTTTTGTTTCATCATTCTAAATATGTCCTGCCACTCCCTTCTGGCTTGCAGAGTTTCTGCTGAAAGATCAGCTGTTTAACCTTATGGGGATTCCCTTGTATATTATTCATTGCTTTTCCCTTGCTGCTTTTAGTGTTTTTTCTTTGTATTTAATTTTTGATAGTTGATTAATATGTGTCTTGGCGTGTTTCTTCTTGGATTTATCCTGTATGGGACTCTGTGCTTCCTGGACTTGATTGACTATTTTCTTTCCCATGATAGGGAAGTTTTCGACTATAATCTCTTCAAATATTTTCTCAGACCACTTTTTCTCTTCTTCTTCTGGGACCCTTACAATTCTAATGTTGGTGCATTTGATGTTGTCCCAGAGGTCTCTGAGACTGTCCTCAATTCTTTTCATTCTTTTTTCTTTACTCTGCTCTGTGGCAATTATTTCCACTATTTTAGCTTCCAGGTCACTTATCCATTCTTCTGTCTCAGTTATTCTGCTATTGTTTCCTTCTAAAGTATTTTTAATTTCATTTAATGTGTTGTTCAACATTGTTTGTTTGGTCTTTAGTTCTCTAGGTCCTTGTTAAATATTTCTTGTATTTTCTCCATTCTATTTCTGAGATATTGGATTGTCTTTACTATCATTACTCTGAGTTCTTTTTCAGGTAGACTGCATATTTCCTCTTCATTTGTTTGGTCTGGTGGGTTTTTACCTTGCTCCTTCATTGGTTGCATATTTCACTGTCTTCTCATTTTGTTTAACTTACTGTGTTTGGGATCTCCTTTCTGCAGGCTTCAGGTTCGTAGTTCCTCTTATTTTTGGTATCTGCTCCCAGTGGGTGACGTTGGTCCAGTGGCTTGTGTAGGCTTCCTGTTAAGGGGGACTTGTACCTGTGTTTTGGTGGGTGGGGGTGGATCTATCCCTCTGGTGGCCAGGGCCTCATCTGGTGGTGTGTTTTGAGGTGTCTGTGAACTTAGTATGATTTTAAGCTAATGGGTGTGGTTGTGTTCCTGTCTTGCTAGTTGTTTGGCATGGGGCATCCAGCACTGGAACTTTCTGGCCATTAGCTGGAGCTGGGTCTTAGTGTTGAGACGGAATCTCTAGGAGAGCCCTCTCTGGTTAATATTACATGGGGTTGGGAGGTCTCTGGTGGTCTAATGTCCTGGACTCAGCTCCCCGACCTCAGAGGCTCAGGCCTGACACCTGACCGGAGCACCAGGACCCTGCCAGGTGCACTTCACAGAAGAAAAGGAAGAAAAAAAAGAAAAAACGAACAGGCAGAACCCCCAAAAAAAGCAAAAGTTAGACAAAATCACACAAAGAAACATACAAGCACACACACTGAAAAAGAAAAACACAACAAAACAAACAAAAAACAGACAGAACTCCAAAAGAAATGGTAAAATCAAAACTAAACAGAAAAAAATCACACAAAGAAACATACATACACACACTCACAAAAATAGAAAAAAAAAAAAAAGGAATCAAAGCAATAAACAAACCCACCAATGAAAACAAGCACTAAAAACTAAACAACTAAACTAAGGTAAACATAAAACCAAAAACAAATCAGATGCAGAAAGCAAACCCCAAGTCTACAGTTGCTCCCAAAGTCCACCATCTCAATTTTGGGAACATTCGTTGTCTATTCAGTTATTCCATAGATGCAGCGTTTATCAAGCTGATTGCAGGGGTTTAATCAGCTGATCCTGAGGCTGCTGGGAGAGATTTCCCTTTCTGTTCTTTGTTCGCACAGCTCCTGGAGTTTACCTTTGGTTTTGGCCCGGCCTCTGCACGTAGGCTGCCCTCAGGAATCTGTTTCCCACCCAGACTGGACGGGAGTTAAAGCAGCGCCTGATTAGGGCTCTCTTGTTCACTCAGGCCAGGGAGAGGGAGGGATATGGTAGTTACAATTGGAATGCAGGGCAAGCCTGTGGCAGCAGAGGCCAGCATGACGTTCCACCAGCCTGAGGTGCACTGTGTGTTCTCCCGGGGAAGTTGTCCCTGGATCCTGGGACCCTTGCAGTGGTGGGCTACACAGCCTCCTGGGAGGGGAGGTGTGGATAGTGACCTGTGCTTGCACACAGGATTCTTGGGGGCAAAGTTGGCAGTGGTAGCGGTCTCTGCCCCCCTCTGGGGTCCGAGATGATAGCTGCGGCTGGTGCCCTTCTCTGGAGCTCGTTTAGACAGTGTTCTGCGTCCCCTCTCCTTGCACACCCTGAAACAATGGTGTCTTGCCTCTTCGGCAGCTCCAGACTTTTCCCTGGACTCCCTCCTGGCCAGCTGTGATGCACTAACCCCCTTCAGGCTTGTTCACACCGCCAACCCCAGTCCTCTCCCTGCACTCCAACCAAAGCCCGAGCCTCAGCTCCCAGCCCCGCTCGCCCCGGCGGGGGAGCAGACAAACCTCTCGGGCTGGTGAGTGCTGGTTGGCACCGATCCTCTGTGGGGGAATCTCTCCGCTTTGCCCTTCACACCCTGCTGCTGCACTTCCCTTCATGGCTCTGAAGCTTCACCCCTGGCACCTCCCGTCTCCACCAATGAAGGGGCTCCTAGTGTGTGGAAACATTTCCTCCTTCACAGCTCCCTCCTGGAGGGGCAGGTCCCATCCCGATTCTTTTCTCTCTGTTTTTTCTTTTTTCTTTTGCCCTACCCAGGTACGTGCGGGGTTTCTTGCCTTTTGGAAGGTCTGAGGTCTTCTGCCAGCGTTCAGTAGGTGTTCTGTAGGAGTTGTTCCACGTGTAGATGTATTTCTGATGTATCTGTGGGGAGAAAGGTGATCTCCGCATCTTACTCTTCTGCCACCTTGAAGGTTACTGATTCACTGTTATTGAGAATCACTTCTTAACTTATACAAAAGGTTATTGCATTTAATTACTGCCAACAAGAAAGGTAAAAGTAAATATTTACATATTTATAATGTTAGCTACCACTAATATGTTCTTCATTTTATACTGTTTGAAATGTTATGATGTTTTCCACTTGAATTCGTAACAATTTGAAGTTTACTAAAACATATCTTATCTTTTTAAAGATCAGCATCTGAACCAATCTAACATAAAATTTACTCTAAAAAATAACTCATTATGCATTACAGGCTAGCCATATTACACTGTATTTATTAGCTTCCTTTCACAAATAAAGTACTGCCATTAACAAATGAACCAAAAAAATAACAAATGGATTTAGCATTCATATACTGCATTTTTTTTTTTTTGCGATACGCAGGCCTCTCACTGTTGGGGCCTCCCCCATTGAGGGGCACAGGCTCCGGACGCGCAGGCCCAGCGGCCATGGCTCACAGGCCCAGATGCTCCGCGGCATGTGGGATCCTTCCGGACCGGGGCACGAACCCGTGTCCCCTGCATTGGCAGGCAGACTCTCAACCACTGCGCCACCAGGGAAGCCCCATATACTGCATTTTTTATAGGAACATTTTTAAAAAGAAATCTGAGACAGTGTGCTTTCAGCCTAGTATTCCAATTTTTCCAAAGTAATAATTAGAAAGATAAGTTGGACTCCTTCACACAGGTCTGTGATTCATGCTGGAACTTATTCAAAATACTGTGTTGAAAAACCTAGTCTCCTTAATTTGCAAAGTTTAGGGGTAGTTTTGTTTGTTTGTTTATTTTGGTCTGGCAAGTTGAATTTGTGAAATTGATTAATGTTATCCCATCCTATGTGGGACCACTGTCTCATCAGAAAATTTTAATTCTGAACTGATTTATTTTTCTGTGAAGGCTATACACCAAGATCTTGAAATGTCCTGGTATAGTTCTGCAAACACTCAAAGGAACCTACAAAGAAAAATCCAGCATAAGAAGGCAGGTTTAGATTAGAGCAAAATGTTTGTTAATTTGAACAAAGAGAAAGTAGCATCAGTAACTCTTCTCTGCTGGAGGAGAGCGGTCTGATCAGGGCTGGTGGCTCATGGCAGACGTGCACGTACAGCATCACCACCTCTTTCTCAACTCTCAGCTACAGACGCTGCAGAAGTTCCCTGTGACCAGTTGTCCAGGAAGCGAGGCAACTTCACCTCACCCATCCTACAAGTGGGCGGAGCAACATTACATTCTCTCTCAGGGAGTAACTCTGGAGGGAAGTCAAGCATATTATTCCTAAAAATGGGTAGAACTCTGGTATATGATGGTGCCCACTTTTCCTGTGGGAATACCTGACCATAGATATGGTACCCACTGGTTCCTGTGTAGTATCCAGCAGTTTCATGGATTATTTGGCCCTTGTTAAGAACACCGAGATCAACACAGGAATGAAGTTTGGGGTGGGTTGAAGTGTTTGGGTGCAATGGAACATAGAATGGGGTAGTGGAGAAAAGGAGATATTAACATAAATACAGTTAAAGTCTCATCAACAATTATGGAAGTAACCTTGGAATAGTTATATATCTATCTCTTCTTCTTTGTTCTAATTATCTGTCCATATCTCTTTTTCTCTTTATCTATCTATCTAACATCTATCTACCTGTCTATCAACTATCGATATCTATCTAATCTATCATTTCCAATTTCCATTTTCCTAGATGCCTTTTCCCTAATATTTTATATGACATAATTTTGAACTGTATGATTGGTAGAAAAAATGTGATTGGGTTTGATCTGGTAGATAAATAATTATCATTGGACATGAATGTAGTGACCATTGGGACCGTAGGTTTCCCATTTTGTGAAGAAGATAAATAAGTTTTCCATGATACTAGAGTAGTTGCATCATTTTAGATGGGGGCATGTTACTTTTATTGATTAGAACTTTAAGTATGCCTAGAATGAGTGGCATTGGCTGATATGATGGATTGGCCTAAAGCATGACTTTCACCCTTAGTGGCCCTATCACTTTTAGCCCATCAGAAAATGGTAGGCCAAAACTACACTTTTTAGACCTCTTTGCATATAGGGTCATGGATAGGATGTAGGTTAAAATAATTAGAAACATTTGCATGGTATTTGGAAGGTAGAAGTGAGGTGAACACCATGTATTTGTTACTTTTGCCTTTTGTCTGTTTTTTTTTCTGGAGCATGTTTGTAATCTCACTGGAATATTACTCATGAAAGTTTTCCTGATTTCACTGGCTCCCCAAAATGTGGTAACTTCTTGATTGTGGATATTCCCTTATTTTTGCTGGTGAGGTTTTGAAGGTGGCAGCTATGGGAACCACTTTCCAATGTGGTAGGTTTCTTTCTAATCATAATAGTGCCATTGCTCCCTATCAGCCTAGGAAAATGTTAAGCTGAAAAAAAAGGAGTAAGTATATAGATGTCTCCCCAAAACATAATTCGTAAGAAGGAGCTAATTGAAATATAGTACTTTCCTTCCCACTGTTATGTATCATTGGCAAAATAAAGTTGTATGTATACTAATATATAGACATTATAATACGTAAAAGCAGCTCATATAATATGCTCTGATCACAGCTTAATAAACCTTTAGTAACAAGATGAGAAAATAAAAATAAACCCTTCTACCTTGAAATACAAAATTTCAAAAATATATTTAACAAAAATCAAATAGTCCTTAGAACATGGAATATTGCATATATTAAAATCTATAGGATACAAGTAAACTAGTACTGAGAAGAAAATTCATAGCCTTACGTACTTATTTTCCTTACTTTAAGGAAAAAGGATATTAATAAGGAAATTCTACATTCTACTCACGAAGTTAGAAAGTATTATTAAAATATCCATAAGGAAATAATGAGGATCTTTTGGTGGAATTCATATGCACAAGAGATCTTTGTTTAAAATAATTATCTAGCTAATTAAAGAAAAAAGGAAAATATACCAAAACTCTTTTTTTCAAAAAAACAAAACTCCTAAGTGTGAAATAACTACAGACACAGAGGTAATCCAACTGTCTCTCCCTCTCTCTCTCTCTCACTCTCTCCATGTTTTAGCTAAGTTTATTCCATTTACATGTATTGAATTACAAATGTTTTTGGTTTCAGTTCTGATTAAAATTTGTTTTCTGTCATGTGTTTTATGTGGTTTTTTTTTTGGTTATTTTGCTGATATCTACCACTTTATAGTCTGATTTTACTTTCTGTGTGTGCATTTGTATGCAGGTGCCTCTGTGTGCCTATCCTGTAATGAAATAAAAAACAGCCACAATACATTTAGTTGAACAGTTACAATGTAATTTATGTTGCATTATTTAGGCTACTTGTTGAATTCTCTCCAGGCACAAAGACAATTTAGTATATTTCTACTTGCTTCAAATTTATTTCCTCCTCTTCCCTTAACCACATAATGTAAATTCAGCTGTTACTATTTGTTCTTTGTTCTTTCAGTGTTTACTCTGTGTGTTAGTGCAGACCCTCTGAGACACAGATGCTAAAATGAGGTGTGACGTGCATGAGATTTATGGAAAAAATCCTCATTAAGGATGAATGGGAGATAGAGAAATGGATGGATGGAGTCTTCAGCTCACAGCATGGCTGATTCCTACAGAGGGAGAGGGGTGTGACTGGACAAGAAATGTCCTAGACTTCAGAGCAGTTCTAACAAATTTTGGCCAGGCTGATGGGGAAATTTTGAGACAGGTGTCCCTTAAGGAGGACTCACGTTTTGCAGGAAAGAGCCTGCATTATTGCCTTGCTTGCTCAGTTATGCTGGGAACATCCCACAGGAAGATGCACTTGGAGTGAATGCAGGATACAGAAGAGTTTCAGCGGGGGCATCAGCTGCTCCCCACAGCAGGAGACCCAAGAGACATGTTTTCTCAAATATACTTAATACCTCTGTCTTAATTTCTCTATCGTAACATCCCAACTTTAAATTATGTTTCTTGACCACTTGATTATAAGAGAAATTGATGCTACCTCCTCCTTCTTTCTAACATTTTGATTATATTACTTCTGAATTTTCATTGTTCATTTTTTTTTTTTTCTTTGTGGTACGCGGGCCTCTCACTGTTGTGGCCTCTCCCGTTGTGGAGCACAGGCTCTGGACGCGCAGGCTCAGCAGCCATGGCTCACGGGCCCAGCCGCTCCGCAGCATGTGGGATCTTCCCGGACCGGGGCACGAACCCGTGTCCCCTGCATTGGCAGGCAGACTCTCAACCACTGCGCCACCAAGGAAGCCCAAGAATATTTTTTGACAAGGGAAAAATATACCTGATTTATTAAGTGAAAGATACCACCAAGGAGTCGCACAGGGTCATTTAAATGACATATAAATATGCACATTTATGCATAAACCAAGTAGGGTTTTTCAATAAAATGTGTATGTGACTGTCTATGGTTGACTTGTAATTAATGATTTCTTCTTTCTTTTGTTTTCTTTTTGTTTTATGGTTTTCCAAGTTGGGCATGCATTACTTCTACAACAATTTTAATACTTAAACTAATTCCCTAAGCTTTGCTAAAGAAGAATAATTAACTCTCAGAAGTTAATGTAAAGAAAAATTACCTCTGATCATATTTAGATTAAGGCAGACTAAACGTTATATAATACGTTGTAGGAAGAGCACATAGCTCCGTATTTAAAAGAACATCCTTTTACACAATAGTTTATACCAGACTCTAAAGTTTCCTGAGGAGAAGCTAAAGTCCCAGAAAGATGGTTATGTTTAGCAGATAAAATTTGCTATGTGTTTAGAAGCTTTTTTTTTAGAAGCTTATTTTTGATATTGACTTTTCTTTTTAGTCAAAGACAGACATTTGCACTCTCAATAGATCGCTGACTCTGTGATAGAATCCCCCAATAGTGCCCTCCCTAAAATAGTTTTAACCAGGAATTCAATTTTTTTTGTGTGTGGTATTATCTAATGTGGCAGTGGTTTCCTCATTTTTTTCTTGGGGTCTCCAAATAACATCTTACATACTTTATTTAAAAATTAAAGCTCTTTTCACATTGAAAACCTAGACCTAGAAATTACATTCACACAAATCACTTGGCATCATGAGCTCTTTTTAGTGGAATCTCTCCAACAATAAACTTTTAAGTGCTTCAAAATGCTATTGACTTTTATTTAATAGAATATGTGCATATTCAGCAGTCCTTTGCAATGAGAGTACTGATACATGAATTCAAGTCTATCTACATATTAAAGGGTTTCTAATTCCATCTCAGAAATGTTTTAGTAATTTTATGACAGATTATCACTTTCATAAAAATTAAAGTTAGTCAAAAGTTTAATATGGCATAATGTATCTCACTTTTAAATTTTGATGTCAGTAGCTAAGAAAATAGATGGCCTTTTGTTTTTTTGTCACCATCATTCAAAGTTAAAAAAAAATGTGCTGTAGTAGATGCAGTTTTGAGAACCTAAATAGCAGGTTTGGACAAATGTCTCTAACTTCATATGGTTTTCTGAGCAATCTTTCTCCTGTCTTCAAGAGTAAAGGAGAGCTTTTCAGAACACACGTCCACACAGGATGTTAAGCTTGTAATAATGCTGGGAACAATGTGAAAATAGCCTTACACAGACCCTTTTTTGACATACTCTCCAGCTGTGGGACACAACAATAGAAACATGTCATATTTTCTTCATAGCTGACTTGATTTGACTCAAATGTTTTGGTCAATTCCAATCTAAAATAAAATTTTTACTTTTTCTAACTGAGAAATATAAAAATAACAGGCAATTTGATGCTTGAGAGAATTTAGGAAAGAATGAATAACTGAGAGGGGAAAAAGCATTTTAGACATGGACTGGTAAACTTTCAAAGATATTGCAATATGAAAAATTAATTCTGAATTTCATTCAGGGTTAACTGATCTGAAATAAAACTTCCGCATCCGAAGTTGTTGCTCAGTAATGATTAAGTTTGCTCTGGTTCATAATTTTAGGCTTTTGTAACTAATTTCTTGTTAGTCGAATTCCGTATTGGTCCATAGGAACCACATACATTTGTTAGGGGCGGGGGGTGGAGAGGACACAAAATAAAACAATGAAGCTTAACATTGAATAATTACTCTAATCATAAGCCGGTTGGAGGAAGGTTGCATTTGCTATACATGAGTGACCACTGAGGAAATTCAATTTATGTAAGGAATGAAAGTCATTTTAGGAAATTAATATTTAACATATTGATACATATTTTATATTAATAGTACCTATTGGAATGAAATGGGGGTAGTATTCTTATATCATTCTTTTCCAGGAACATTGTTCCTCTCCTCCCTATAAGAATTCACTTTTTTCCCAAGGCAGGTGACACAGTCTTGCTTTCAATTACACAGCACGCGATCGTGGAGTCCTGTTAACAGAATGGCTCTTCCCACTCAAGATCTTTTCATTCCGTGAGTGAAGTTCAGCTAAGGTAGACACAGGCTTGTGTTACACCTCTTCACATGGCTGGTTTACCGTGCTGTACCCAGTGCCGTGTTTCCTGAGAAGGAGTGCTTATGTCCGTCTAATTCAGGAGTTTGGCATCAGCAGGTCCGACTACCTGCATAATTAAGCTCCCCAAAATTTGAACTTTGTTGGTAATAAACATAATATTTTGGCCTTAGCCTTTATCTTAGTTTCATCCTTCAACCTCTTCCGAATTGGGTAGTGGAGAGGAAGGCTATTTTAGAGATTCCACTTGAAGAATGTGATAAATATCAGCTGTCTAACAGCTATTGTGCTAAATACTGAGGATATAAACCTGAGTTACAGGCAAGGTGACAACAGAGCGGGGAAACCAATAGAAATAGAAACACACACAGAACTGTGTACTGAATGCAACCTGGTGAAAGGGTATCCAAGATGTGGGATGGAGAATTGACAACTCATATCCACAAAGTGTACACCTGTACTCATCTTACAGCTTGCAAAGTCAACAACACAGGTAAAGGTGGGTGTTAGGAAGAGTGTTGTCAGAAAGGAAAAAAGCATGGCGCCCAGATAAGAAGCAACATGGTGTATTCCAGGAATCGGCAATTAATTTCTCTGAAGCATAGAGTGAAGCTGGTAGAGATGACATGGACATAGTTCAAAAGAACAAGAAGGACCTGGCAGATCACACAGACAAGGTTTAATACTCAACTTTGGTTTTAATTTGCTATCATTTGTCCTTTTAAAATGCTTCATGAAGTTCTTCACTTAAAAAAAAATGAAGCACAATCGTTAACAACGAGTCTCACGGACTTTAGTTAACCTATGTTGACACAATTCTCCTACAAACATAAATAAAACCTAGAATAGCTAGCCTTTCATTCAAATAGTTTCAAAATTGTTTTTGCCATCAGGATACTCCATAGAGAGTAGAACCTTAAGGTACCTCAAATTCACCACTAAAGGATATTTATAATCTCCTCACCCAAACTCATCCTCTTCCAGAGCCCCAGATCTCAAGAAATGCCATCACGACCCTAGCTGTTTCCCAAGCAAGGAACCTGCGGGTTCCCTCTGACTACTGCCCCTCTATCAAGGCTGTGTCTCATCCCTAAACAAGACCCATTGATTCTACTTCCTAAAGTGATGCACGCCTGGACTCTTCTTCACCCTGGAGCAAGGGATACAGTGTTTCTCTCCTGAAGTACAGCAATTACACTGTGTAAGCATTGCTCTCTCTGGCAACCTTGAAATCCGCTTTCTACATTGCAGTCATGAGGCTCTTCTTAAAACGTGAGTCTGATAAAGTCATCCCCTCTATTTAAAATACTACAGTGACTTCAGATTGAATCTGAGATGAATCTTCTCTGGACCATGGTCTGGCTCTGACCTCATTCACCATGTACATTTCCTTTCAACCTCCTCATGGCAGCTGTTTTGGTCCTTCCCACTGGCCTTGAGAATACACATGGCAGGACTTCTTTCCCTCTGCTTGGAAGACTCAGTTTTTCCCTTTCAACCTAGTTATATTCTAGTTTTTAAACCTCAGCAAAAATGTGTCTTGATTTTTTGATCTCCTGGACTCAACTTATGGCTCCTTCCATGGATTTTCAAAGACAGCATGCACTTGGGCATAACACTGTATCACAGTGGCAATTTAGTTTATTTATGTTAATATTTTATACAAATGCGTCCTGTCAGGTGGACTGTACGATCCAGATAGTAGATACCATACCTGTTTTGCTTATTATTGTTTATTATAATTTACTGATACAACAGTTTTGATCATTATCATTTGTTTTGTGCAGTTATGTTTATCTGGATATAGGTCACAATTTTTTAGCAGCTTTGCTTTACATAGCATAGAATTCATCTATTTTAAACATACAATTCAGTGATTTTTAGCATATTTACAGAGTTGTATAACTATCACCACTATCTAATTTAGAACATTTCCATTGCCTTGAAAAGAAACTTCTACCTTTTTCAGAGTCTCTCTCTCCATTCTAAACACCAGCCCCAGGCAGCCACTAATCCACTTTCTGTCTGTATATATTTTCCTCTTCTGGACATTTTACATAAATGGAACCATACAATATGTAATCTTTTTTCATCAAACTTTTTCACTTAGCATAATATTTTTGAGGTTTGTCCATATTGTCACATACATCAGTACTTCAGTATTTTCTATTGCTGAATAATATTTCATTGGCTGAATGAAATATTATGAATAATATTTCATAAACATCGATTTATTCATCCATCCTTTGATGGAGATTTGGCTTGTTTGGACCCTTTGGACACCCTGAACACTGCTGCTCTGAACATGCTACCTAAGAGGCTATATAACCTGAATGAATGAATGATGAAATCTATGCATTCAATTCCTCATGTAAATATAATATTAAAATATGCCATAAAGAACAAGGAAAGGAGTGTACCTAAAATAAACTGAAGAGAGTTGTATGGATTTTGGATCTGACAGACTCTGACACATAGACTAAACTAGCTAACTCTTAAGGAGAAATCTTTAGACATCATGAGAATTCTTTTTTTCTAAAATATTTAACACTAATCCAAAGAGTAAACATAGCACAACACTGAGCAAAACCAGAAATCTGATATGATACACTCCCTGATACTTCCAGGAGAAGTTTCCTCTTGTTTTGGCATTTAACAAACAGATAACATTAGGAGAATATACTCCCTTTGTTTTCTCATACAAGTAGGGGCAGCCTCATTGCCCTAGAGCCCCAAGAAGTTATTCTAATGAGCCAATCCACAGGGAGATCTTGAAACTTAGTGAACCCCACTCTGCCTGCTTTTTTTTAAAAAGTAATTTTTAGTGGAGTATAGTTGATTTACAATGTTATGTTAGTTTCTGCTGTACAGCAAAGAGAATCAGTTATACACACACACACACATACACACACACACACACACACATATATATATATATATATATATCCACTCTTTTTTAGATTCCATTCCTATATAGGTCATTACAGGCTATGGAGAAGAGCTCCATGTGCTGTACAGTAGGTCCTTATTAGTTATCTATTTTATATATAGTAGTGTGTATATGGCAATCCCAATCTCCCAATTTATCCCTCCCCCCCTTTCACCCCTGGTAACCATAAGTTTGTTTTCTACATCTGTGACTCTATTTCTGTTTTGTAAATAGGTTCATTTGTACCATTCTTTTAGGTTCCACATATAAGCAATGTCATATGGTATTTGTCTTTCTCTGTCTGACTTACTTCACTTAGTATAATAATCTCTAGGTCCATCCATGTTGCTGCAAATGGCATTATTTCATTCTTCTTAATGGCTGAGTAATATTCCATTGTATATATGTACATCTTCTTTATCCATTCTGCTTGCCTTCTACAGGACCAGCTTGCTGTTACTTGTCCCCAGGTACAAACCTCTGTGTGCTCACTTTTTCTCATTTGGAGCTTTAAGTAGTGACAAAGCATTTTGTCTTTCACCTATCCAGTGTCAGGGTGTTTTGTGCTGCCATCAGAAGAATTTTTAAGTGATAAAAAATAATAATTAAAGTGATGTTTTATCTCATATATGAAATCATACAAACTGTAGATTTTCTCTGTGTCTTAATATGGAGCTTTTAGCACAATTCCTGTGCATAGAACACAATGGGTCTTTAATACATATGAGTGTGCTCTTTACACTAAATCCTTCCTACTTTGGTCAATTTTTTAGAATCAGACATTTATTTCTTTTTCTTTTTAATAAATTTCTTTATTTTTTCTTTATTTTTGGCTGTGTTGGGTCTTCGTTGCAGTGCATGGGCTTCTCACTGCAGTGGCTTCTCTTGTTGTGGGGCATGGGCTCTAGGTGCACGGGCTTCAGTAGTTGTACATACAGTCTCAGTAGTTGTGGCTTGTGGGCTCTAGAGTGCAGGCTCAGTAGCTGTGGTACACAGGCTCAGTTGCTCTGCAGCATGTGGGATCTTCCTGGACCAGGGATCAAACCCATGTCCCCTGCACTGGCAGGTGGGTTCTTAACCACTGCGCCACCAGGGAAGTCCCCAGACATTTATTTCTAAAGGAAAGAAAGAAAGAAGAAAACATGAACATGGGACCACACTAATCTGATTTTAAAGCCACAGTTTTATAAGGGTTTATTATTTCACATCCTGTGAGGAATTTAATTCCATAGCAGCCCAAATATGCAAATATGAAAAGGCATGTGGATGACTCAGATACAGAAAGTAAAGGAGCCCTTCACTGTCTTGGGCGTATTTATCCAAACAATCTGTCCTTTTCCTCTTGCCATAATATCAAACCTTTCATCTGTAAGATGCTATATTGATAGAAATGTTGAGTGTTTTTCTTTTCAGCATTTCTGGTAAAGCTATTCTTATGGAGTAAAACCTAACCATAACACCTTTAGCTTCCATCTTTTTCTACAAACAGAACCAAGTTTGCTAGGATGGAGTTTATTCAATAATCAAGGTTTTTTTATTCTTACTGCACTTGAGAATTGCTTGGGATTTTCCAAAAGATATACATATATATATATAATTGAGACCCGGAATGAACCTTTAAAAATCTGTTGATTGAAGTGGAATGCAGACATTGGAATATTTTAAAAAATGTCCTCTTCTCCCCCGTCCTGCTGTGGGTGGTTCTAAGCTGCAACCAGGGAGATCACTTTCCTAAAGGTGCATCAGACAGACTTGGCCTTGAAATTATATGGAAAATAGTCTTAATTTCTGATGCAAATTATACTCCATATCCTGTACTCCCACTGAATTACTAAATTTGAATTATGTTAATAATAAACAGTTAGCAGGGCTGATGTGCATTAAAAATCAAACCTTCCCATTTCTTAAATCTGATACAGCTCCCACATGGACTGCAATAGAGCTATTACATACAATCAGTATAATCTCTCACGTTGCAACTATTATTCAACTTTTTATACCTGAAAACAAAACAAAACAAAACACATCACCCCATCTCCTCTTATTCTTTTATGGTCTCTTCTTTCTGTTGAAGCAGTAAATATGTAAGAAAAAGTTGGCAGGTGGAGCTTCAAGGTGGCGGAAGAGTAAGATGCGGAGATCACCTTCCTCCCCACAGATACACCAGAAATACATCTACACGTGGAACAACTCCTACAGAACACCTACTGAACGCTGGCAGAAGACCTCAGACCTCCCAAAAGGCAAGAAACTCCCCTACTCAGGCCCCCTACTCAGGGGCCTGCACCAGTGGGAGGGAGCCGTGAAGGAGGAAAGATTTCCACACACTAGAAGCACCTTCACAGGCGGAGACTGCGGGTATTGGAGGGGGGAGCTTCGAAGCCGCGGAGGAGAGCACAGCAACAGGGGTGCGGAGGGCAAAGTGGAGAGATTCCCGCACAGAGGATCGGGCCGACCGGCACTCACCAGTTCGAGAGGCTTGTCTGCTCCCCCGCCGGGGCGGGCGGGGCTGGGAGCTGAGGCTTGGGCTTCGGTCGGAGCTCAGGGAGAGGACTGGGGTTGGCGGCGTGAACACAGCCTTCAGGGGGTTAGTGAACCACGGCTAGCCGGGAGGGAGTCCAGGGAAAAGTCTGGACCTGCCGAAGAGGCAAGAGACTTTTTCTTCCCTCTTTGTTTCCTGGTGCGCAAGGAGAGGGGATTCAGAGCGCTGCTTAAAGGAGCTCCAGAGACGGCACGAGACGCGGCTAACACCGCGGACCCCAGAGACGGGCATGAGATGCTAAGGCCGCTGCTGCCGCCACCAAGAAGCCTGTGTGTGAGCACAGGTCACTATCCACACCCGCTTCTGGGGAGCCTGTGCAGCCCGCCACTGCCAGGGTCCCGGGATCCAGGGACAACTTCCCCGGGAGAACGCACGGCATTCTGAGTGTGTATGTGTATGCTTCTGTGTGTGATTCTGTCTGTATCGCTTTGCTTTTACCATTTGTCCTAGGGTTCTGTCTGTCCTTTTTTTTTTTAATTACTCAAAAAATTTTTTTTCTTAATAATAATTTTTTATTTTAATAACTATTTTATTTTATTTTATCTTCTTTCTTTCTTTTTTTCCTCCCTTTTATTCTGAGTCATGTGGAGGATGGGCTCTTGGTGCTCCAGCCAAGCGTAGGGCTGTGCGACTGAGGTGGGAGAGCCAAGTTCAGGACACTGGTCCACAAGAGACCTCCCAGCTCCACGTGATATAAAACAGTGAAAATCTCCCAGAGATCTCCATCTCAATGCCAAGACCCAGCTCCACTCAATGACCAGCAACCTACAGTGCTGGGTGCCCTATGCCAAACAACTAGCAAGACAGGAACACAACACCACCCATTAGCAGACAGGCTGCCTAAAATCATAAGGCTACAGACGCCCCAAAACACACCACCAGACATGGACCTGCCCACCAGAAAGACAAGATCCAGCCTCATCCACCAGAACACAGGCACTAGTCTCCTCCACCAGGAAGCCTACACAACCCACTGAACCAACTGTAGCCACTGGGGGCAGACACCAAAAACAATGGGAACTATGAACCTGCAGCCTGCGAAAAGGAGAACCAAACACAGTAAGTTAAGCAAAATGAGAAGACAGAGAAACACACAGCACATGAAGGAGCAAGGTAAAAACCCACCAGACCTAACAAATGCAGAGGAAATAGGCAGTCTACCTGAAAAAGAATTCAGAATAATGACAGTAAAGATGACCCAAAATCTTGGAAATAGAATGGAGAAAATACAAGAAACGTTTAACAAGAACCTAGAAGAACTAAAGAGTGAACAAACAATGATGAGCAACACAATAAATGACTAAAAATTCTCTAGAAGGGATCAATAGCAGAATAACTGAGGCAGAAGAACGGATAAGTGACCTGGAAGATAAAATAGTGGAAATAACTACTGCAGAGCAGAATAAAGAAAAAAGAATGAAAAGAATTCGGGACAGTCTCAGAGACCTCTGGGACAATATTAAATGCACTAATGTTTGAATTATAGGGGTCCCAGAAGAAGAAGAGAAAAAGAAAGGGACTGAGAAAATATTTGAAGAGATAAGAGTTGAAAACTTCCCTAATATGGGAAAGGAAAGAGTTAATCAAGTCCAGGAAGCACAGGGAGTCCCATACAGGATAAATCCAAGGAGAAACACGCCAAGACACATATGGATCAAACTTTCAAAAATTAAATACAAAGAAAACATATTAAAAGCAGCAAGAGAAAAACAACAAATAACACACAAGGGAATCCCCATAAGGTTAACAGCTGATTTTTCAGCAGAAACTCTGCAAGCCAGAAGGAAGTGGCAGGACATATTTAATGTGATGAAAGGGAAAAGTGTACCACCAAGATTAATCTACCCACCAAGGATCTCATTCAGATTTGGCAGAGAAATTAAAACATTTACAGACAAGCAAAAGCTAAGAGAATTCAGCACCACCAAACGAGCTTTACAACAAATGCTGAAGGACTTCTCTAGGCAGGAAACACAAGAGAAGGATAACACCTACAAGAACAAACCTAAAACAATTAAGAAAATGGTAACAGGAACATACATATCGATCATTACCTTAAATGTAAATGGATTAAATGCTCCAACAAAAAGATGTAGACTGGCTGAATGGATACAAAAACAACACCTGTATATATGCTGTCTACAGGAGACCCACTTCAGACCTAGGGACACTACAGACTGAAAGTGAGGGGATGGAAAAAGATATTCCATGCAAAAGGAAATCAAAAGGAAGCTGGAGTAGCAATTCTCATATCAGACAAAATAGACTTTAAAACAAAGCCTATTACAAGAGACAAAGAAGGACACTGCATAATGATCAAGGGATCAGTCTAAGAAGAAGATATAACAATTGTAAATATTTATGCACCCAACATAGGAGCACCTCAATACATAAGGCGAATACTAATAGCCATGAAAGGGGAAATCGACAATAACAAAATCATAGTAGGGTACATTAACATCCTACTTTCACTAATGGACAGATGATCCAAAATGAAAATAAATAAGGAAACACAAGCTTTAAATGATACATTAAACAAGATGGAGTTTATTGATATTTATAGGACATTCCATCCAAAAACAACAGAATACACTTTCTTCTCAAGTGCCCATGGAACATTCTCCAGGATAGATCATAACTTGGGTCACAAATCAAGCCTTGGTAAATTCAAGAAAATTGAAATTGGATCAAATATCTTTTCTGACCACAACGCTATGAGACTAGATATCAATTACAGGAAAAAAATCTTTAAAATATACAAACACATGGAAGCTAAACAATACACTACTTAATAACCAAGAGATCACTGAGAAAATCAAAGAGGAAATCAAAAACTACCTAGAAACAAATGATAGTGAAAACATAACATCCCAAAACCTGTGGGATGTAGCAAAAGCAGTTCTAAGAGGGACGTTTATAGCAATATAATCCTACCTTAAGAAACAAGAAACATCTCAAATAAACAACCTAACCTTACACCTAAAGCAATTAGAGAAAGAAGAACAAAAAAAGAACCCAAAGTTAGCAGAAGGAAAGAAATCATAAAGATCAGATCAGAAATAAATGAAAAATAAATGAAGGAAATGATAGCAAAGATCAATAAAACTAAAAGCTGGTTCTTTGAGAAGATAAACAAAATTGATAAACCATTAGCCAGACTAATCAAGGAAAAAAGGGAAAAGACTCAAATCAACAGAATTAGAAATGAAAAAGGAGAAGTAACAACTGACACTGCAGAAATACAAAGGATCATGAGAGAGTCCTACAAGCAACTATATGCCAATAAAATGGACAACCTGGAAGAAATGGACAAATTCTTAGAAAAGCACAACATTCTGAGACTGAATCAGGAAGAAATAGAAAATATGAACAGACCAATTACAAGCGCTGAAAATGAACCTGAGATTAAAAATCTTCCAACAAACAAAAGCCCAGGACCAGATGGCTTCACAGGCGAATTCTAGCAAACATTTAGAGTACAGCTAACACTTATCCTTCTCAAACTTTTCCAAAATATAGCAGAGGGTGGAACACTCCCAAACTCATTCTACGAGGCCACCATCACCCTGATACCAAAACCAGACAAAGATGTCACAAAGAAAGAAAACTACAGGCCAATATCACTGATGAACATAGATACAAAAATCCTCAACAAAATACTAGCAAGTAGAATCCAACAGCACATTAAAAGGACCATACACCATGATCAAGTGGGGTTCATCCCAGGAATGCAAGGATTCTTCAATACACGCAGATCCATCAATGTGATACACCATATTAACAAATTGAAGGAGAAAAACCATATGATCATCTCAATAGATGCAGAGAAAGCTTTTGACAGAATTCAACACCTATTTATGATAAAACTCTCCAGAAAGTAGGCATAGAGGAAATTTACCTCAACATAATAAAGGTCATATATGACAAACGCACCGCCAATATCATCCACAATGGTGAAAAACTGAAAGCATTTCCACTAAGATCAGGAACAAGACAAGGTTGCCCACTCTCACCACTATTATTCAACATAGTTTTGGAAGTTTTAGCCACAGCAATCAGAGAAGAAAAAGAAATAAAAGGAATCCAAATCAGAAAAGAAAAAGTAAAGCTGTCACTGTTCACAGATGACATGATACTATACATAGAGAATCCTAAAGATGCTACCAGAAAACTAGTAGAACTAATCAATGAATTTCGTAAAGTAGCAGGATACAAAATTATTGCACAGAAATCTCTTGCATTCCTATACACTAATGATGAAAAATCTGAAAGTGAAATTAAGAAAACACTTCCGTTTACCATTGCCACAAAAGAATAAAATACCTATGAATAAACCTACCTAAGGAGACAAAAGACCTGTGTGCAGAAAACTGTAAGAAATTAAACTGAAAGAAACTGAAATTAAACTGAAAGAAATTAAAGATGATACAAATAGATGGAGAGATATACCATGTTTCTTGGATTGGAAGAATCAGCATTGTGCAAATGACTCTGGGAAAACTGGACAGCTACACATAAAAGGATGAAACTAGAGCACTCCCTTACACCATACACAAAAATAAACTCAAAATGGATTAAAGACCTAAATGTAAGACCAGACACTACAAAACTCTTAGAGAAAGACATAGTCAGAACTCTCTATGACATAAATCACAGCAAGATCCTTTTTGACCCACCTCCTAGAGAAATGGAAATAAAAACAAAAATAAACAAATGGGACCTAATGAAACTTAAAAGCTTTTGCACAACCAAGGAAACCATAAAAAAGATGAAAAGACAACCCTCAGAATGGGAGAACATATTTCCAAATGAAGCAACTGACAAAGGATTAACCTCCGAAATTTATAAGCAGCTCATGCAGCTCAATATCAAAAAAACAAACAACCCAATCCTAAAATGGGCAGAAGACCTAAATAGACATTTCTCCAAAGAAGATATACAGATTGCCAACAAACACATGAAAGAATGCTCAACATCATTAATCATTAGAGAAGTGCAAATCAAAACTACAATGAGGTATCACTTCACACCAGTCAGAATGGCCATCATCAAAAAATCTACAAACAATAAATGCTGGAGAGGGTGTTGAGAAAAGGGAACCCTCTTGCACTGTTGGTGGGAATGGAACTTGATACGGCCATTATGGAGAACAGTATGGAGGTTCCTTAAAAAACTAAAAATAGAACCACCATATGACCCAACAATCCCACTACTGGGCATATACCCTGAGAAAACCATAATTCAAAAAGAGTCATGTACCACAATGTTCATTGCAGCTCTCTTTACAATAGCCAGGAGATGGAAGCAACCTAAGTGTCCACTGACAGATGAATGGATAAAGAAGATGTGTCACATATATACAATGGAAAATTAATCAGCCATAAAAAGAAACAAAACTCAGTTATTTGCATTGAGGTGGATGGATCTAGAGTCTGTCATACAGAGTGAAGTAAGCCAGAAAGAGAAAAACAAATACCATATGCTAACACATATATATGGAATCTAAAAAAAAAAAAAAAGGTCATGAAGAACCTAAGTGCAAGATGGGAATAGGATGCAGACCTACTAGAGAATGGACTTGAGGACAAGGGGAGCACTAAGGGTAAGCTGGGACAAAGTGAGAGAGTGATATGTACGTTTATACACTACCAAATGTAAAATAGGTAGCTAGTGGGAAGCAGCCACATAGCACAGGGATATCAGCTCGGTGCTTTGTGACCACCTAGAGGGGTGGGATAGGGAGGGTGGGAGGGAGGGAGACACAAGAGGGAAGAGATATGGGAACATATGTATATGTATAACTGATTCACTTTGTTATAAAACAGAACCTAACAGACCATTGTAAAGCAATTATACTCCAATAAAGATGTTAAAAAAATAATATACATGCTTTTCAGAGTATCACATTACTAGAGCTTCACACTTCTTAAATATGGGCAAGATTTGTTTGCAGGTCATTGGAGATACAGAGATCCACAGAGCTACCTTTATTGACCCATTTTTTATACACAAATCTGGATTTCACCTAGGTAGATCAAAACCTAAGGGCCCAATGAATGGCTCATCTCTTAGTTCAGAATTTGACTCTAGGGTGAGAAGACTATAGTTAAAATAAATTATTTTTATTTTTTGACATTTGTCAGAGTGTTATATTCTTTTAGTGATTTCCTTTGTGCATGTATTTGTACCTAGAGATTTCAAAGGCAAGACATACTGAACCCAGTTTCTGGCTCTGTGGCTAGAAGTGGGGCTTGCAGGAACAAGTGTGACATTGTCTATCAGCAACGTAGGTGACGTTTGCAAACAGCAGAGGCAAAACTGGAAATTCTGTTTTCCTCTTTCCTGGCAGGTGATACTTGTTCATGTCAATGTTGCCCCTGTTGTCACTCCTCAGGGCCCTTCATCAGCATTAGTTCTAGGCTGTTAGCGGTTAGGCAGCATGTCTGACAAGGAAAACAACACCAGGAACCCATAATTACTGGCAACTCTCATTCATTTGTTTTTGCTTGTTGAGGACACATTTGTGTAATGGATTCTCCAAGTCTCTCTGTTCACCGGGCATGTTCCCTGAACCTCTGCTTCTCAGCATATTGGATTGAAGCAAAAACTGTGCAAGTCTCTGATTTTCTAGGGCTGAATTTCAGTGGTAGTGGGGTCTATGGTAGAGGGGCCAGGTGAGAAAAAAGGCTCCTTCAAAAGATGATGTAACCTGGCAACCCTAAGCTCATGACATGGGAGTAGGAGGAAAGATGAAATAAGAATTTGGGAAGTCAGAATCTCCAAAATATACAAACAGCTCATACAACTCAATGACAAAGAACAAACAACCCAATCAAAAAATGGGCAGAAGACCTTAACAGACATTTCTCCAAAGAAAACATACAGATGGCCAGTAGGCACATGAAAAGATGCTCAACATCACTAATTATTAGATAAATGCAAATCAAAACTACAATGAGGTACCACCTCACACAAGTCAGAATAACCATCTTTAAAAAAATCTACAAATAACAAATGCTGGAGAGGGTGTGGAGAAAAGGGAAACCTCCTACACAGTTAATGGGAATGTAAGTTGTTGCAGCCACTATGGAAAACAGTATGGAAGTTCTTCAGAAAACTAAAAAGAGAATTACCATATGATCCAGCAGTCCTACTTCTGGGCATATACCCAGACAAAACTACAATGCAAAAAGATCCATGCACCCTCTATGTTCATAGCAGCACTATTCACAATAGCCAAAACATGGAAACAACCTAAATGTCCATCAACAGAGGAATGGGTAAAGAAGATGTGGTACATATATACAGTGGAATACTACTCAGCCATAGAAAAGAACAAAATAATGTCATTTGCAGCAACATGGCTGCAACTAGAGATTATCTTACTAAGTGAAGTAAGTCAGAAAGAGAAAGACAAATACCATACGATATCACTTATCTGTGGAATCTAAAATATGGCACAACTGAACCTATCTACAAAACAGAAACAGACTCACAGACATAGAGAACAGACTTGTGGTTCCCAAGAGGGAAGTGGGGAGGGAGAGGGATGGACTGGGAATATGGGGTTGGTAGATGCAAACTATTACATTTAGAATGGATAAACAGCAAGGTCCTACTGTATAGCACAGGGAACTATATCTAATCTCCTGGGATAAACCATAATGGAAAAGAATATTTAAAAAAGCATGTGTATGCATGTAAAACTGAGTCACTGCTGTACAGCAGAGATTGGCACAGCACTGTAAATCAACTATACTTCAAAAAAAAAAAAGAATTTGGGAAAAAAGAAATATTTGGATGCACCATATGCTTTTTGACATCCTATAAGGCCAAATGGCTCCACTCCCCAAAATGTGAAAAGGCTGTGCCCTTCTGTTTTTATTCAAAGTGTTAAAATCATCAGTGCATTACCAGTACACTGTGAACTCTAGACAATTTTATTGCGTTCTTTTATTATTAAATCTTAATAGACAGTAATTCCGATGGTGAAATGAAGAAACTACAGCTCAGAAGGAAATGTAACTGCTGGTGTTTGAAATCTGGTGAGCCCGTGGTATTTGCCCACTCATAGCTGCAGTATACGGGGTAGTTATGAGTTTCATTTATGCAGATCTTAACCCAGTTATTATATCATTCTTCAAAGCATCCCAGTAAAAACTCTGCCAGCAGTATTAAATGAATTTCTAAAAATACTTTATAGAGAAGAACTTTACATCTTTGGGGCATTGGCTAGAAAATGTTGCTTTAGCATTTCAAAATTTGCAATTCAATTTTAATAATTTTAGTACATCAGGATCACACGAATGCCCAGTGTCTTTTCCTGCAAATATGGTTTATTTTTAATAATGAGATAATTTTTATGATGCTAAAACAATAGACCAGGTTAGTAAAAAAATTGATCATTTTCAGAAAAACATGTTAAAATATTTACTTATGTACATTTTTTACTTTATTAATGGATCTTTGGGCAAATTTACAGTTGACAGTATTTTAGTGAGTTCCCTATATCTAGTATTTTGAATTTACTAATGAATATTTCTGGTAAAACAAGCATCTAAAATTATTTGATAAAAGAAGTTAACCTCATTCCTATTTTTTTTAAAGCAAAACATTATATCTATCTATCTATATATCTGTATGTATGTAGTATAACAAATAATGTCAGAATTATTGATAAACAATCTATAATAGACACATTCACTTGAACTTTTCTTTATTCTCTAGAACATGTCTATAGGAGAGAAAAATAACTCGGGTATAGATAGGTGTTTTACTCAAAAGATCTTTTCACTTGAAAATACGTCCTCAATGTACATAAAGAAAATGTTAACTGGATGGTTCTGAGTGATAATATTGCTATTATTATAAATAAAAGAAGATGCGCTTCTTCAACATTCCTTAAAATCATGTGATAATTTTTCAATTAGCATAAAATTTTTTCATGGTGGTTTTTTGAAACTATGGCACTTTTCTTCGACATGGTCAGAATCACAATATTTAGTTGAAATTGGAGACAGGATTTGCACATGTATTTAACAGTATAAGTTACATTTTGAGATCAGCAAGCCACTCTTCCCAGAGGTATCTGATTTCTAATTTCTGAAATAGGGTTCATGTGGCCCTGTGGAGTTTATGAGCAATACTTTTAAATTGAATTGATACAATTTGCCAAGTACAAATGCTAAATGATAAGTGAAAGCCTTGTGAAGGTGCCCTGTTATGAAAACCTATATTTTTTAAATGAAAGGTAAGGATAAAATTTCAGTATATTGATGGTAGGGGACTATTTGCTCCTCAAAAGAATATATGTATTTTTTATATATATATATATAGTTATTTATATATTTACATATGATAATTTCATACATATTCATGTATATGTTCTTGTTTATTTGCATTTAATTTTAGAAAAAACATTATTGTAATTAGCCACTAAAACACAGGACTCCACTGATAACAGTAGAAATGATTAGCATTTATTACCATCACTATGGAAATGAACAATTGCTTTTATATATTTTTCCAATCAAAAATATGAGTTAGCTGTTTAGTTACAAGGAAACAGTGAATTAGAGAAAATAAGCAAATTCTCCAAGATTAGAGAAAGAACATTTTTGAGCTGACAGTCAAAAATTTCTGTCCAAGGTCTGTGTTACAATGACTGGTGTTCCTAAAACAAGTGGAACTCACTGTCCTGTGTTGCTGAATATCAAGTGGTATTAAAACATTTGTTGAAAGTCTATAACTCTTGAGATTTTACTCTCTACTTCCAGGAAAAGAACAAGAATTCCTTTGGACTTGCATGTAAGAGAAAAACTATGTCTTTACCAAAGATAGATGTTTTCTAAGATTAGTTTTAAGAAGCATTAAAAATGTAAATTTTGCATGCATTTACCCACTTATGTAAATCCTGGTATATGAAAGCCATGTAAGATAAACTTCTATGTCAAGTATGCCTTAGCATCAATATATCTTGTATGTTGGCACTTTATAGGGGAGAGGCTCTTCGGCTTCAATCAGTATTTTGTAAAAACAAAACAAAATTTTGAAAAAGATGCAGCACTTAAAACGTTTTGCTCTCTACCAGGACCTTTTTATTTCTACAGTTTTTCTTTTTTGTCACTTAACGCACACATCCTCATCATAAATGGTATTGCATGGCCCTTCGACGTAGACCACCTGTTTCTTTCACAATTTAAAGATGTATTTGAAGTTAGAAAGTCATTAACTGAAATCTGTGAGTCACGAGATATCTACTCCTCTTGAAAAGAAGAAAGACTCCTCACATAAATTTCTTGCCCACTAATAGGCTGCCCAAAGTGATATGTAGGATTTGAGATCTGATAGTAAAACATTTGGTGAGAGTTTGAAACTATCTTTCCTACCCAGCCTGGAGGGACTAGTAACTCTGCTTGATCACTTGCTTATACTAACAGGGGGAGAGCTGCTTGCGTGTGCGCGCACGCGTGCACGTGCATGCGTGTTGGAGGGAGGATACGCTGTTTCATCAGATGATGCTTGTTTTTTCCGGATTCGACAGCCTAGAAACCAAGCTGAAACCCTTCTGTGGCCACACTTCCGTCCCCACTCATATGTACACGCAGCTCTCGTGGGCGTGAAACGTGGACTTAAAGTTCTAGGACTGCCCTAAGCAAAGATGCCCCATTCGGTGGTCACCGCCTTCTGGTGTTTCTAGCTCTTTAAGGCCCTTCTTTGGGGTTTCCTTTCCGCGTGTGTCACATGCTTCTGCAACCACCCAGAGAACCATTATTCTCTATGAGCGATTCCCCAAGTACCAAGACGGTTTCTTTCTCCACTTCATCAGTCAGCATGGCGGTGGGCATGTCTTAAGAATTGTTCCAGTCTTAAGAATTGGACTGAATTGTCTCTTCCACCGGGAAAGGCCATGCTACCCTTCCTAAATTTGAGACTTCAGGGTCGCCCAGCGTGTGGGACTCCTCTGTGATCAGACTGCCTTTGTGTAACAAGCACGTCTCTTTCCAGTGCAGTGAGAGGCAGGGGAGGAAGGGTCCCCAGGGCTTCCCTGGTGGCGCAGTGGTTGGGAGTCCACCTGCCGATGCAGGGGACGCGGGTTCGTGCCCCGGTCCGGGAAGATCCCACATGCCGCAGAGCGGCTGGGCCCGTGAGCCATGGCCGCTGAGCCTGCGCATCCGGAGCCTGTGCTCCGCAGTGGGAGAGGCCGCAACAGTGAGAGGCCCGCGTACCGCAAAAAAAAAAAAAAATAATAATAATTAAAAAGGGTTTGGGGCTTTGGGGTAGACAGTTCAGCAATCAGAACTGCCTTCCCTATGGAAAATTAAGATAATGATAATAATAGCATCAATTAAAAGTTGAAATAAACCCCAAAAAGTTGGCCTTTTATCATCACAACGCACTGGCAAATTTAGACAATATCAGTGGTAAAAGAGTCCTCCCTCCACCAAAAGAAAACCTTTTCTTGGTCTAAATTTTAAATAATGTAGCTACACAGAAAACAGGCCACACACATTTACTCTGAGTAAGCACCTAACAGTTTTGAAATAATTGAACTATTTTTGGCTGGAGCTTATGTCTCCAATCTCTGTGCACTTGAATGTCCCTGCATTTAAATAGTAGATTGGAAATCAGCAATAGTGCCCTGATCCTAAAAAAAGAAGAGGTAGAACTTTTCTTCAATCCTTGTGGTCTTTGTGTAAAAAGTTCTTTGAACCGTGTGGAATTCCATGTGGAATTCTCTGTTTTTAGAAACATTTCTTCACGATGTCTCCCTTCTGTCTTTCAAAATGCACATTAATGTAGTAAAAAGTATTAATTCATTGGTTTTCAAAAAATTTATTTTATTTACTGGTACACACACAAATATACACACAGATTTCAAAAGAAAGGAAATTTTCTCTCTGCACTTCTTTAATAATAGTAATAAATAATTATTTACTTTATTTCATGCGTAGCTTGCTAAGGCTGTCATAAGAGCATATGCTGAGGTGGCTTAAACAACAGGCTTTTTTTTTTTTTCTTGAGATCTGGAAGCTAGAAGTCCAAGTTCAATCTGTTGGCAGATTAAATTTCTTGTAAGGGCCCTTCTCTCTTTGGCTTACAGATGGCTACCTTCTCACTGTGTCCTCACATGGTTGCCCCGCGGTCTGTGTGTCTGTGTCCTAATCTCCTGTTCTGCGAAGGATGCCAGCCATATCGGAATGGAGCCCACCCGTATGACCTCATTTGACTTTAATCACCTCTTTAAAGGCCTTATGTCCATGTCCAATCACATTCTGAGGATCTGGGGTTGGGAGTTGAACATATGCTTTGGTGGGTACAGATCAGTGCATAACAGAGGGGGTGTTAAAAATGATCCAATCCACTTGGGACATTCCTAGGCACACCACCGATAGCCATCAACGAGTACGTATCTCAGCTTATTTTTTTAAGAAAGAACCTTTCATTAATTTTTCTACTCCATCTGTTTTTAACATTGTGCCATGACAGTGCAAACTTATGTGCGTTCCAGGGGGGAGTTGCTGCAGCCGAGTGCCAGGCTGCTTAAGCTGGAGAACGTTTATTTCCATGAGCACGAGAAAGACTCTAGTGTGGACAGAAACTCGGAACCGAGTACTGTCTTCTGAGCAGCACAATCCCGGTAAACTAACTTCTCATGCCTCAGTTTTCTCATTGGCAAAATGAAGTTTCATTCATTCAGCAAAAGTTCAGTAACCGTGAGCTGCGTGTCAGTCACTGTTCTAGATGCTTGGGATCCATCAATGTGCTAAACAGAGATCTTTGCTCTTATGAGAGTTTAGAATGTCGGTAACCGCTGGGGCAAAGAGAAAAAGAAAAGCAAGATAGGGGAGGGGGTTGGAAGAGTGGCAAGTTCAGACAAGCTCAGGGTAAGCATCATCAAGAAAGTGAAATTAGCAAATGGACTAAGTAGAAAGATGCTTACATGGGAGCCACCTGAAAAAGTGGTCTGCTCGGCTGTCAGAAAAGAGTAAGGCACATATAGGCTACGTGGTTCTATTTGTTTGTTTGTTTTTCATGCTCCAGCTATTCTAATGGGGAAGAGAAGGGACACGTGCATGGGATGATCAAGTTAATTAATCGTGTGGATGTGTCACAGGATCAAAGCATCAGTTGGACAATTTCTAGTCCAGCGATAGGTTACTGTTAATGTCATTTTCTAACATGTTATGCTTAATATATTCAGGCGTAAGTGAAATGAAATAAAGAAGGGAAGCGAGTCACTGCGCTGGGAAAATGCGTGTGCTTATTTTTCTTCTCAAAGCGCACCTGTTCCTGTATTCAGGTGTGGAAAGTACTGGGTGGATGAGGGAGAATTTGTACACATTTCAAAGACCACACGTGCGTGTGCCAAATATCAATTCACTGTACTTTTTAGTCAAGAGCTCTGTAATTAGAAACAGATGAGAAAGGTGCTAAATTGTTTTAGGAATAATTCTAAGGTTCACTGAACTGAAAAGAAAAAAACTATCATTTCGAACCAACAAATAAGTCTCTGCATTTTTTTAACTAAAGCTGCTCTGATTTTTGGTATGAATTATGCATTGCCTACAAGGGCTTCATCTGATATGTTGTGCAGTTGTCCCTTCTGGACATTTCCATAAGACATTTTCCAAATCAAAGTTTCTGTGCTTTTCAAAGAAAAAAAGTGAATAAGAGATTATCCACTAAATATTTCACCAGAGAAGGAGTTTAAGCATAAAGTGTATGCGTTATGAGAAATCACGTATTGTACTTTGAACTCTGAGCATTTATCAACTAGGACTCTGAAATATTGTTATTGAATAGTCTGTGTATATGTAGCCAATCGTCAGAAATATGTATAATGCAATCAGTAAAAGAACTCTTAACTGTTTTCTGTCAGCAGCAAATGATTGTGAAGTAAAAACAGTAATTACAGTGATTCACAGTTTTTATTATTCACATAGATAGTACATTTGTAAGTATTCTAGTATTTAGTGGAATTACTTGGAATTTCTAATAACTCTGAAAACTATGTAGGGCAGAACTGTATACGTTCTATTTATATATTGCAATTATACTTAAAATTCATATTGTATAGTTAAAATTTCTCTGAAAGATTCTTTTCCTCTTCCTCTTACTTTTCCCATCTTGTTTTTCCTGCCTTCAGAAATCATGAGTGTATATATTAGGTGGGCAAAATATCCTTGATTAAATTAAGAAAGTATATGTTTCTTCAATTCATCTGTCCTAGGTATTTAGGTTTCTCCCTTTTGGAAATCTTTCTTACTTTTCACAAAATCTAGAACATTACTGATACTATTCAAGTAAGCCTCATACCTGGTAAATGTCTATGTTCTTCCTTTCCAAACATACAGGAGAACTAATCAAATGGTGATGTGTTCTGTTTGTTAATAGAGTTGAGCACAAGGTGATACAGGGGAAGGGCTCGGTAACTATAAACTTGAACTGGACAGGGTACCCCTTCTTAGCTCAAGCTCAGTGAGGGAGATCCAGTTTGCATCTCTGAAAGATTAACGACCACCTTTCATAAGAGAGTGCCAAGGAGCAGCCTGGATGCCAAAGCTGTAGGCAGAGACACAGAGCCAGACCGCACTGCTCAGAGGGAGACCCCGAATGTGAAAGACCAGAATCAAGACAGGAAGAGCAGTAGAATCAGCTTGCTTCCTTCTCTCCTTAAGAGAGTGGCCAGTGGTACTAACTGATCAGCTGCGTCTGAGTTTCTATCCGGACCAAGCACTCAAATCTCTGAAAATACCAAACACGGATTTAATGATAATTCAAATGCATTTTCTCTACTCACCCCAAAATAATGTCCTACAGTTAATTATTGGCTGTGCCAACGTTTTCATCAGTATAGATAGGTGTTTATCTCATTAGTTCATATGGGTTGAATTTTGAGACCTTAAAAAACATTTTTCCTTCTGGTCTCTTGGAGATTGTTTTAAAGGATAATCTCAAAAATTTATTGGATTATTCATCTCTATCTCTGCAAAGATAGCATTTCCATTTTCTGTGTATCTTAAGATTCATATGCGTGTGTGTATGTATGTATATGTGTGTGTGGTGTGTGCACGTGTGTATCTAGAAGGAACTTCTTGTTGTCAAAAGAAAAATCAAATATCCAAAAGGAAATGATGTTGAGAAGTGGCATCACGTAACAGCTAAGTCTGAAGTCTTGGAATCAAATAGAACTTGGTTGAATTCCATCACACGCCTTCAGGATGTCTCTTAGCCTGATTTTCCTTTGACTACTCGTGTGGAACCTTAGAAAATAGCATGTGCCTCCAGGGCAGTTGTGAGGGGTCCATGTGTGTGTGTGAAGCAGTCAGCGTTCTGTTGCTGCTCCCGTTCTTACCTCCTACTATTCCTGTGATGTGAGATTCTGCACTCAGCAACATACCTGCAGATATGTGTGGTAACATACCTGCATGGACACAGCCGGGAAGGAAACATTCAAAGCTGTTTTCCATAATTATCTCTCAAAGGGCCATCACAGGACCAGGTGTGGATGGGTGCAGGTGACGGTAGGGGTTTGGCACAGAGGGGAGTTTGTACTGTACTTTCTGTATTGTCTGATTTTGTTCTAACGATGAGCATGCATTCGTACCTATTGGAGCAATTTTAAGTAAATTAACATTTAGGGCAAAACTAAAATTGACTTAATTATTTAACCTATCTTTTGGACAACTTGTACAGGCAGTAAAGTCACCCACAGAAAAATATTATCTATTTTTTTTTTCAAATTAGGCATAGGTTCTGGGATTTTTTTTTGTTTTTTTTTGTCCTGGTAAAAATATGCATTTTTTGCAAATGTCACTGAATCATTTGTGCAGTCTTCTTTTTCAGGCATGAAGATGATTGAAATACCTGCTGAAGCGGTTTGCAGGTCTGTGATCTTGTGATTCAGTTGTGTGCTCATTAAATCACATGGATTTGTGATTTGGTCATTAACCAAAATGATAGGTCCAGGGAAGGTCATCATTTAAAAAACAATGAAAGGGCAAAAAGGAAGAACAACGAGAGAAGAACTTAAGAGACCATTTAAGTGATCAGATGTTTGTCAGTCCTTGAGATATAGCAGTATTGCCAGCAGTTGTACAAACAGGAGGGATCTTTTGCTAGACACTGTATTAAAAAACCTACATTGGGTGTTCTTGCCTCTCCCCTGAGCAAAGCACCAAACGAGACAGAAATTGTTCTTCTCTATTTTTCCAGTTTTATTGAGAAATAATTGACATAAACTATTAATGTGTGTAAAATTATGTACAGCATAATGGTTTGATCTGCATATACTGTGAAGTGATTATCACAACAGGTTTAGTTAAAATCCATAGTCTCCTATAGGTACTATTTTTTTAAAAAAAGAAAAGAAAGTGCTCCTGTGATGAGAACTTTTAGGTTCTACTGTCTTAACAATGTTTCTGTATATCATACAGAAGTGTGAACTACAGTCCTCATGCTGTACATTAGGTATCTAGTATTTATTCTTCTTGTAGTTGGAAATCAGTATCTTTTGACCACCTTCCTCCAATTCCCCTTCCCTATCTGATCTCTTTTTCTATGTGTTTGGTTCTGTTTTGTTTTGTTTTTTAATTAGATTCCCCATACAAGTGAGATCATACAGTATTTGTCTTTCTCTATCTCACGTATTTCACTTACCATAATGCCTGCAAGGTCCATCCATGTTATTGCAGAGATAGGATTTCCTCTTTTTTATGGTTGTGTAATATACATACATACATACATACATAATACATGCATACATACATGCATACATACAGACCACAACTTCTTTACCCATTCATCCATTGATGGGCACTTAGGTTGTTTCCATATCTTGGCTATTGTAAATAACGCTGCTGTAAACATGTGGGTACAGATGTCTTTTTCTAGTTAATGTTTTTGTTTCCTTGGGTATATTGCAAGAAGTAGAGTTGCTGGATCATACAGTAGTTCTATTTTTAATTTTTTGAGGAACCTCCATACTGTTTTCCATAGTGGCTGCACCAATTTACATTCCCACCAACAGTGCAAGAGGGTTCCCTTTTCTCCACACCCTCTCCAGCATTTGTTATCTCTTGTCTTTTTGATGATAGCCATTCTAACAGGTGTGAGATGACATATCATTGTAGTATCAAGTTGCATTTCCCTAATTACTGATGACATTGAGCATCTTTTCATGTGCCCATTGACCATCTGTATGTCTTTGGAAAAATGTCTATTCAGGTGCTTTGTCCATTTTTAAATGGATTTTAAATTGGATTATTTGTTTTTCCTTTCTTTTTTTTTTTTTTTTTTGCTACTGAGTTGTATGAGTTCTTTATGTATTTTGGATATTAACCCTTTAGCAGATATATGGCTTGCAAATAACTTTTCCCATTCAGTAGATTTTCTTTTCACTTTGTTGATGATTTCTCTTGCTATGCAGACGCTTTTTCATTTGACATGGCCTCAAAATCATCCTTCTTTAAACCTACTAACGTACCATCAAGGAAATATGTTTCCTTATGGTATGCCAATAAAGAACTGAGGGAACAATTAAATTATTAGATGATTGTGACAATTTAAAAAATAACACTAATGCTTTTTGAGTACATCCTGTGTCAGTGTTAAATGCATTACATAGTTTATTTTAATATATAAATACTACTATATATAAAATAGATAACCTACAAGGACCTAATGTATAGTACAGGGAACTATACTTAATATCTTGTAATAACCTTTAATGGAAGAGAATGTAAAAAAAGAGTATATATATATATATATATATGTGTGTGTGTGTATAACTGAATCACTTTGCTGTACATCTGAAACTAACATAACAGTGTGAGTCAACTATATTTCAATAAAATACATATATATTTAAAAAATACCATCAGTTATACTATGAGCTGGTACCTTTATTATTCACCATTCATAAATGAGGGCAACGGCTTTGAGAAGTTTAACTTTCCTGAAATTACATGAATAGCAAGTGGCAAAGCCAAAAGAACTGAGGACTGTGTGATGCCACAGCCTGTAACACCGCATACATTTTGAAGACAAGCTGAGTAAAAATAATTAAAAAAAAATTTCTCTTGATGATTTTTTTTTTTTTTTTTTTTTTTTTTTTTTTTTTTTGTGGTAGGTTGTAGCCTCTCCCATTGCAGAGCACAGGAACGCATGGCTCAGCGGCCATGGCTCATGGGCCCAGCTGCTCCGTAGCATGTGGGATCTTCCCGGACCAGGGCTCGAACCCGTGTCCCCTGCATCGGCAGGTGGACTCTCAACCACTGCACCACCAGGGAAGCCCCCTTATTGATGATTTTTTAAAGTCCTAAAAATATCTGTAGAAATTCACCCCCCTAAAACCACTAAGCTATTAGAAAATGTTCACTAAAAATAGAACATAGGTTCTAGAACATAGGTTATATAACAAGGAAATAGAATTAGATGCTAAAATATTGGATTATTTCACATTCAGTTTAAAACTGTTTAAATTATAATCAGTAGATAAATATTTTAACATATATTGCAACATATTTATTTTTGATGTCTATTTTTAATATCTATCTACCTCAGTAAATATTCAGCTTTTTATTCTTTGGACTGTCTACCTTACTTGACTACCATCACTCTTTTTAAAAGTTGGGTCTGTGAAAAAAAAATGATACCCTTGAACAGTCAGGCATCATTAAAGTCATTATAGTGTTTCATGACTATTATATTTATTACTACTGCTTTACTGACTTTAGCAGCTGTTACAATGTACTGATTTTTTAGGCTATAGTTAGAAAACAATTGTTTTTTTCCACATTATAAATTTAGCCTAACATTTTATTTAAATTGAGAACAAGCATATTTTTTAGTCCTAAAATGTAAATGCAAGAGAGATAATATTATAATATATATATTCTATGTTAGACTAGTTTGATAGTTTTTAATTAATAAAAACTAATAAGAAAGAGTGGTTTGAGAGAAACAAAGAATTTTAAAGATTTTGTAGAAATCAAAGGGTCTACTTAAGTTTAGTAAAAATAAGAAAATCTTGGGAATTCTTTTACTGTTCTTTAAGACAAGATTTTTATCTCCTATTTTTAAAAATAAATTTATTTATTTATTTTTATTTTTGGCTGTGTTGGGTGTTTGTTGTTGTGTGTGGGCTTTCTCTAGTTGTGGCGAGCGGGGGCTACTCTTCGTTGTGGTGTGCAGGCTTCTCATTGCAGTGGCTTCTCTTGTCACGGAGCACAAGCTCTAGGTGTGTGGGCTTCAGTAGTTGTGGCACATGGGCTCAGTAGTCATGACACATGGGCTACGTAGTTGTGGCTCACGGGCTCAGTAGTTGTGGCTTGTGGGCTCTAGAGCGCAGGCTCAGTAGTTGTGGTGCACGGGCTTAGTTGCTCCGCGGCATGTGGGATCTTCCTGGACCAGGGCTTGAACCTGTGTCCCCTGCATTGGCAGGCAGATTCTTAACCACTGCACCACCAAGGAAGCCCTATCTCCTATTTTTTAATTAAGATGTTTAAATGAAATAGTGGCAGTGTGAACACAGAGGACTGGTAGAAGGAAAAAGAAAAGCTAAGGCATTTTTCTGACCAGATTATTAGTAGCTATGTTAGTTTATAAATCATATGATAATGTATTTTATTGCTATTTCGCCCCTAATACGTGCGTGTGTGTGTGTGTGTGTGTGTGTGTGTGTGTGTACAGAGGTAAATATAGGAAAAATGTTTTCCCTATTAAATTTCATATTAAGTGTGTAAATAACGGTTATATGTCATATCAACTGACTAATATATGGAAAAATGAGGAAAAATTAAAAAAAAAAGAGTTTGGGTGAACTGAGCCAAAGGTCAACAGGAAAAACTGAAACTCAAATAGTAGAGCTAGCAGGTCAAAATGCCAATTTCTGAGGATAAGAGATAGATAGGTTTCAAAACTGAGGTCACCCAGTCAAGAGTTCAGAACTTCTGTGAGATAAGAATCGAGCCCATATAATTTGGGAATGAGGGAGGGAGGGAAAGACAGCGGAAACCACTGGGCAAATCATTAGGAAACAAACTCATAGCTACCCCATTATGGACCAGCAGGGAGGTGACATGGGTGGAGGTGACTTACAGCATTAGGGCTACAGCCAGTAGCTTTGAGACTGGAAGGGGAGGTCCACAGAAGTGGGTGATTGGGTGGAGGGGAAAATCCTAGTAGCTGTCGTCACCCTTCTATGCAGGTGACACCTGAGTTGATGCTGCAGGGTCTGTTTAGAGAGAGATGGGGAATAGAGAACATAATAGAGATGAAGGGTGCACATGAGGAGTGGTTCACTGCCTGCCTGTTTGGGTAAAAACACCGCTTTAGCCAAGGCATAGGGTACATGTTGAGGGATATTGGGCCATAAGGTTGAAACATGGCTGGTAAGTAAACCGTGCAAGCATTCTTTCTGCAAATGTTTTTAAGGGTGTCGTTCATAAGTATGTAATTTAATGGAATGCCATGCTGCACTTCAAGGACACACTAATTTAGTAATGGTATTGAATCAGTGGTTCTGTCATTTTACTGAAATTACATTAGGCAGCTAAAATTGCATGCTTACATTTCCACTCCAAATTGATACTTTTAGCAAAGCCCAGCATTAGACATTACTTCATGTCATGGCTTTAATCATTTGCTATGACTTTCCTCCCATTTTGACATTCATTTAATATACTCTTATCTTTTTATATAGGTTTGGAGACACTGGAGAGGTTCTGGACATTTATCAGTTTCAGATCATTAATTTTACATACAAGGAAAACATAAGTAAACTGTCCCCAGTAATGAGCGAATCCATAAAAGAGGCAACAAAGCAAACAGGTCTCTGGAGTTCCAGCCTGGTCCTCCCTTCTGTGTGGATATTAGGAGGAAATAAGAGGATGATGGAATTCTTGGCTGCAATTCTTGGCTTAGGATGAGGTTTGGAACAGGACTGTGGAGCAGGGAACAGATGTGTGTGTGTGATACTGTTTAGGAGGTCTTGCTTTTTCCCTGGAGCTTCCCGATCTAACTGAGGTTCCTAATAATTTCTTTTTTGAAACAATGGACTAAAATGGAGACCCTGGCAACAATCTGTTTCCTGAAAAGTGTTATTAACAGCCTTGATGGCCACTTAGACCCCAGGGGCCACTGCCCAGCTTGTAAGAACAGCTCCATGAAGCTGGGAGAATTGTGAAGCTGCCTTCACAGTGTTTCCCACAGGCTCTAGTTTAATTGATCCCTGTGGGTAGGGGAGGGAGGGGTTCATTTCTATTAACTGGTCCACCTGCTTAGGAAAGCCGCAAGTCCTCTGAGCCTCACATGTACTCATATGTTATAGATCATTTTTATGCCTACTTTAGACTGTCATGATTATCAAGAGGGCTAATTTGCATAAAGGTATTTGTGCATTAGAAGAAAACATAAAGATGTGTCTCATATCTATTTAAAGTACTATATAATACTAACCATTAAGTGTTATTATACTTTTAAACCTTATAAAGCATGGAAAATGGTATATTCTTGCCTTTTAAACATACTCCTAATCATTAATACACTTATATAAGAGGACTCCATGAGGAAAAATCTAAAATACTTATCATAAAAATCTGGAATTCATTTTGAAATTTTTAAAGCTCATTTTCATTTTAAATGGACTCCGCTTAAATTTACAAGATCTTTAATCACGTCTCCAGGATGACGCTTTGCTGGGTACCTTGGCAGTTATAGATAGTGGGGAGCCAGGGACATTTCTCCAAGAAGCACTTGGACGCAGAAGGACAGAGTATAATGGTGCTCAGGCTTTCCCCAAGGCACCTTCTGGATGCTTGGAAGATCAAGCAAGAGAGACATATCTTCAAACACAGTAATCCGATCAGCTGTGACATCTGAGACAAGCCCTAAACAACTAACAGACTCCTAAGCAAAGTGAGGGACTCTGTGAGATTAGAAATGCAGTTGTTCTTCTTTGTTGTTGTTCTTTGTTTGTTTTTTGGGTTTTTTTGATGTGGACCATTTTTAAAGTCTTTACTGAATTTGTTACAATATTGCTTCTTTTTTTTATGTTGTTTTTTTATGTTTTATGTGTTTTGGCCCAAGGCGTGTGGGATCTTGCTTCCCTGACCAGGGATTGAACCCGCACTCCCTGCATTGGAAGGTGAAGTCTTAACCATTGGTCTGCCAGGGAAGTCCCAGAAATACAGTTGATCTTTAAATGTAGCTGATTAACCAAAAATCTTTCCCTATAGTATGTTTTCCCTCACAGTGAATTCCCAATCAGCTTATTCCAGATAATGCCTCTGTACTACATCATCTCTTCTTTTCTTCCCATCACACACAGCTTCTCAGATGAACTATTTGCTTGTTAGGGCACAACTTAAATGTAGACCCTTCAAGACTAACTAGTGCCTTGCTCAGTTAGCACTGTTCCACTAGACAGATTTCAGCAAAAGGGTGTTATGTCTTTAAATTCATTCTTTTGCTTAAACTGAATTTTCCTTTCAGCAAATCAATGGATATCTTTTGTGGCAAAACCTCTTTTCCGGTCTGGGTCACAGAAAGGTTACAGATAAAACATTGTTTAATAGGTGTCGTTTTAGAACAGTAGGTAATTGACATAAAACAGCAGCACTAACCCACTATAGATGCTCTTGTTTTGTTTTAAGGGTTCAGTATTTTTGCATATCATACTTGATTTGGGTTGAAATACATTATTCAGGTGGTATAATTACTCAAAGTAAGGTATAGAGATAATTCTTTTAGAGTATTTGAAAAGGTTCCTTCTTTAAAAAGTATTTCTTTGTCAGGAAGTTACATCTTTCTTAAGCAGTAACACAGGGCATGTGGTAGGTGGTGACCCCCAAATGATTCATTTCTTTGGCAGAAGAAATTATGGTCACAGTCTGTCTCTTTGAAATGATTACACCACCTTTAAATAAACTTATCCAAATGAAGAAAATTATTTTGTAGCTATACTTTGACTCACTACAAGGCAGTCATCTATCAAAGTAAAAGCTGCCTTTGTGTAAGTGGTTTGATAAATTTCCCATGGGAGGTACAGTTGTAAACTCCTGCTGCATTATAAAGGCATCAGGAGACTTAACCCACAGCATCTTCTAGGGCAGCTTCATTTCTGCCTCTATTGCCACAGAACAAAGAAATAAAGAAAAGAAAAAACATCCAGAAAGGACTTGAAAAGAAAAAGACCATAATTTTCTATTTGTAAGTGTGTTAAAGGAGTGTAAACATATCAATCAAGGCCAGAAATCTGGGGTAGAATGTGTCTTTATTCTGTAGAATACTTTATCTAGATAATAGGGTGATCTCTCTTCTAACATTTTTTACTATCCGAAAGATAGGAGTTCTTTCTAATGATAGTGATTTTTTTTAAACCACGCATGGTTTCTTGTCAGTGTGCCAGGAGACCAGAAACAAGATGTCTGGGCAAGGTTAATAGCTAATTTACGGTCTCTGGGAAGGATATTTCATGTAGGTTTTACAATGGCAAACATTTTCTATAACCTCATCTTCTTGAAACACTATCAAAGACTAGCTATCAGAAAGTGCAATTCATTTCAATCTGCCTACAATGTGCGTGGCAGGGCTAATGGAGAGGAAAAACTTACAAGCCTGAAAGAAAGACAAAACAAGAAAGAAACAGGAGGAAGAGAGGAAAGTGGGGTGAATCCCAGGATGTGAGGTACTCAAATTGGGAGGGGAAAAAAGGCAGCATACAAGTTTATATCTTGGGAGGAAAACTAGACGGAAAAGTCAAAAGTTTTATAGCTTCCATTCATATGTTAATGGAGTGTTCTCTGAACTTTGAAATTTATGTAGGATTGATTCAAAGTCCCAAATCCAAATGACTAGAGAAACCCCAACTCCTCCAAATTGTCTAATTATTCCTGGGGCTTAAGTTATCGTGCCCACGACTGTTGTTGTTTCATTTTTATTCTCTAGTTTCCAGGAAGGAGGCAAGGAAGAAAAGAGGGAGGGAGGGAAGGCAGGAAGGAAGGAGGGAGAGAGGGAGGGAAGGAAGGAAGGAAGGAAGGAGGGAAGGAAGGAGGGAGGTTAGGAGACTAGGAGGCAAGGAGTCTAAGGGCACCGAGGCTGATTAGACAGATGCAATTATCTACAGATCATCCAGGAAAGAGCTCTGATATTGTGTACATGGTCAGCAATCTGAATGAAATATCGTTCCCTGTGAATTTAAGGTTCTTGCCATGTCTCAGAAAGAATTCAGAGGTGAAGCAGGAGGTAAAGAAAGTAAAGTGAGGATTTATTTAAGCAAGGATATGCTGTCAGGCGGAGAGGGGGCAGAGAGGTGAGGACCGCTGCCCTGGGTTTTTTCATCCAGCTCCACCTTCCCGAGGGGAGGAGGGACTTTGTCCTTATTTAGACTTGATTAGAGGTGTCATGGCGTCGGTGCATGATGGGAACTTCTTATCTGCAAGGCTAATTTCATCGTAATGGGAACATAAAGGGCAACAGGTTACATTCGGGCGCTGGAGATTCTCGCCTTTCCCCACCTTTCTTTGCGTGTCTCCGGGACACTTATCATCCCACAATGTGTGGTTTCCTGTCAGTCTGAAGGTTCCTGCTTTCCTTTGTCTTCCCGAGGACCCCTGCTGGTTACAAGACGAGTGGTTTCCTGCCGTCTGGCGCCTGACCCCCTTTCTCTGCTCCTACCTAGCTACCTGCCTGCTGTAACAACCTCAGAGTGAATTGTGTATCTATTGGAAGAAAGAGCATCATATTCAAAGGAGGAAAGAGTGAGAGGCGCTGAGGCCCAGTGCATCTGTTCTTAAGCTCTGTTTTTTTAGAGGAGTACATATGTCACGTGACAAAAATGGATCAAGGGCATTGTAAACAATGTTGGTCTGAGCAAATGGCAGAACAAAGTTTCCCTTTATGGAGATCGGGACCAAGAAAGAAGCTACTTTGTGAGGCGGGGTGGGGGAAGCAAACCAAGAAGTTTCATGCATCTTACATGTGAAATTTTGAATACTGCTTAGATAGCCAGCGGTCTTGTAGAAGTTTGTGTCTTAAGTTTTAGGTGGAAGTTCAGGCTGTTGATTTAATTTTAGTCCTCAGAAATAGATGGACTCTAAAACCATGAGGCATAAGAAGCTGTGTCTAGGGTGAGTTGACTCAAGTAGAAATCCAAGACGGAGCCCTGGTCTTCTCCGACACGTAGGGTTAAGGAGAGTGAGGACAGTAATGTAAGAGCAGGCTTTGGAGAGAGTGAATCTGGGAGGACAAGTGAAGAAAACTTTAACAAGCGTAGTGAGCTCTGTCAATTGATGACTGATACATAGAGTGGGGAGGCCAAAAGTCACCATTGCGTTTGGCAGTCGAAAATGAGTAACCTGGATGAGAGAAGTATCAGTGGAGGGTAAGTCTTTTTGCAATTGTTTAGAAAGTAGAAAGAGATCAGATGAAGACAGAAAACATTGGCAACTCTTACAAGACATCTTGCTGTAAAAGGAATAGTGAAATTAAGCAATACCTGGAGAAGTCTTCTATGGTAATGAGAGGATATTTAAAATGCAGCCACAGCCTTCTTGAATAATGATGGAAATGATCTAATGAAGGGCAAAAAAAGGTGTGGGAGAGTATCAAAAGCCTGGATAAATATGATAACACTGAAGGTAGCACTCCTGGACCCTGGAAGTTAGCAGGCATGAATTTAAGTTTAGATCAATCAGCAGCGGTGTGTGTATTTTTCAACCATCTTGAACAGAGAGCATAAAAGAATGTATTGAATTGTGGAATGTGAGATTTGTTTACCTGCCATCCTATTATAGACATGGAGAAATCGCCTCAGTGAGAAAGTGTCTAATAAAAGCTAGATTTTCATTGTTCACTGGAAATTCCTGGAGATTGCAGACTAGCAAGGATTCTCAAGGGCAAACCTTGGAAGGATATGGTTATGACAAAGAAAAATGTTCTACCTATAGACAGATTTAGTCTTAATGATGTGTACCCTTGACTCTGTCTTTGGAAGTTGTTTTGTGTTGGAAGGAGGAGGATGTTAACAGCAGAATGGGAATATTTGGCTAATTAATTTTTAATAAAATCTGTTCTGTCTGAGTGAGACTTAAACCAAGACATCATTTGACATTTGTGGTAAAATTTTATAGATAAAATGACACATGTATTCCACAGTGTGCTGGCAAAGGTCTGAGTTTTCCTGACCTTAGAGGCTATGGCTACAGAGAATTATTTTCAAACATTTCAGATTTTGTTGACTTACCTAGATTTTTATGTTTTGAAACCCAACACTCTTGCTTGAGTATTAAAACATTGGGACTCAATAACTTTTCCAGAAATAATTTACAGAGCATACCTGTTGTCTCCTGGGTCAAATATTCCTTCTGGAATTATTTATTCTGAAACTCTTTTTTTTTCCCCATTGTGAACGTTCAAGTTTGTATGTGGTGCATATTCCAAAGCATTCCCCATTTTAGAAGAGAGAGGATTTTCCATGACTAACATGGCAAATCTGGAAGTAACAATTCTCTCTGTATTCATGGCAGACAGAGCTACTTACATTCATAGGCAAAACACATGCCATGGGGCCAAATGATGCAGTGCTTTCTCTCAGTTCACCTCCCCCCAAGTACCAACTTTCTATCGTCTCCTACACCCTATCACGACCGACCCTCTCCAGCAGGCTTGTCCGTCTGGGGCTCCAGCTCACGGAGAGCACAACAGCCTGTTACCTTCAAGATGATGCTTTCTGAAGGAGTGTTTTCTTTTGTAATTCACTCATCATTTGCATTTTCCTCTAATCTGTGTCTTTAAACTATGACTGATATTTGGCTCTCATAACCTAAAGAATTATTTAAATACAAGGTTTGCGATAATTTAAAATATCAATAAAAATCCCAGGTTTTCTAAGAAATATGAAGATTTGAAGGAGAAAATGGCTACCCACAAACAAAATCTAACCCTTTTGAATGGTGGCTAAAAGCAGGCAGCAAGTTCAACGGGAGTATTCATTTACAAAAGAATGGGATATGACACGAACGCTTCTTTAAATCCTTGCTTCTTTTTTCTGCCATCTCTTCATTCAAGTTTTGATTTTTGATGTGATACCATCTATCTCTGTTAATCTTGAAGAAAGCTTTCATTTTAAATTTTGAATAGGTAATAAACGTTCACAAATTTCAATCATCAAAAACTATTAAAAAAAGTGCACAGTGAAAGTTCTTCTTCTCCTATGGACTGAATATTTGTGTCTCACCAAATTCATATGTTAAGGTGCTAATCCCCAAAGAGGAGGTGTTTGAAAGTGGGACCTTTGGGAGGTAACTGGGTTTTGATGAGGTCATGGGGGTGGAGCCCCCAAGATAAGGTTGGTGTCCTTATAAGTGGAAGAATAGACCAGAGCTCTCTCTCTCTGCCATGTGAGGTTGCAAGAAGAGGGTGACCTGCAAACCAAGAAGGGTGCCCTCTCCTGACACCAGCTCTCCGAGAGCCCTGACCTTGGACTTCCTGCTTCCAGACCTGTGAGAAATGGATGTTTGTTTAAGGCCCCCAGTCCATGGTATTCTGTTATTACAGCCCAAACTGACTAAGCCACCTTTCCACCCTTGGTCTCAATCTGCTTGGTTAGCACCTCCACCCAACAAGTCAACAACTATTATTATTTACTTTTCTTAAAATTTAATTTTATTTATTTTTTTATACAGCAGGTTCTTATTAGTTCTCCATTTTATACATATTAGTGTATATATGTCAATCCCAATCTCCCAATTCATCCCACCACCAGCCCTCGCCCTGTATTTACTTTTTCTTTCTAATTTTTTTCTGTGTGTATATGTGTTTGAGCCAGTACACATTATATATTCTGTTCCCCTCCTTTTTATACAAATGGTAGCATACTACATTCATTTTTTCTGCTTTTTTTTTTCACTTAAAAATTAGGATATCTTTTCCTATTAAGACAGAGAGAACTTTCTACTCCTTTATTTGTGCCTGATTAATATCTCATTGTAGAGAAATCTCAGTTGTTATTTAATTAGCATTAACCTTTTGCTAATAGAGGTAATACTGCAATCAAAAATTTGTGCATCAGTTATTTTGCATATGCACCAATGTATGTGAACAAGAACTCCAAAAGAATTGCTGTCACCAAGATGTACACATATTAAATTTTCCTGAAAACTGTAAGGTTGCCCTGTCTAGTTGCTATACCACTTTACACTTCCACAATAATGTATGAGAATGCCAGTCCCCACTCCTCCAACCCACCCCCGCCCCGAAGACCTCCCTGTTGCAAAATTGGAGTTACCTAGTGGACAGACATGCACATAAGTTACAATATGAGTCCACATCATGAAAGAGGACTTTCCTTGGCTCTGCTCTACCAATATTGTGGGTTATTAAGCTTTTAGGATTTTGTCAGTCTATGGATTAAAATGGAACAAGACTGTAGTTCTAGTGTGTATTTCTCTTATGAATGAGATTTTGCATCTTTTCTTATTCCTAAGGGCACATTGCCTTTTCTGTGACTAATCTCTTCTGATCTTTTCTGTTGACTTTCTTACCTCCTTGTAGGTGTTCTTTATATATTTGGGAGTAATTAAACGTGATATTAGTCATGGTATTTTGCCAGTTGGTCTTTGTTTTTGACTGTGTTTTTTTTCTTTTGTCATGTAGTAGCTTTTGATGCTCATGTCATTAAATTTATCAAGCTTTTTTATGACTTCTGAATACTTGTGTCAAATGTATAAAGGCCTTCCACTCTCAGTTTATGAAGGAAATCACCCATGTTTTCCTTTCTACTTTATGGATTCTTATATTTAAATCATTACCACATTTGGAATTCATCTTTGTGCAAGTATGAACCCAGCTTTTTTTATCCCCCAGAGCTCAACACAGTCATTTCAAAACACACTTGTTGACTATTATGTCTGCCCGCTTCACATTTACTTGAAGTCTTATATTAGAGTCAGTATCTGAATTCTCCATTCTATTACATTGATCTGTCTCTACAGTTTTCATAATTTAAGTTTATTTGCTAAGTTAAATATATTAGGAAAGGGCCCCCTTTATTGCTTTTCTTTTCCAGAATTTTAATTTTTAAAAATTATGTATGAATTTGGTATTAATTTATGTAGTTAATAAATAGCATATAAATTGAGATTATCCTACAGTCATTAACCTACTTAGGGAAGATTACTGATTTTTTTCTATTATTTCTGTTTGTTTAATTTTTTATGTTCCTTCAGGACAGCTTTATAAAGATTTTAGTATGTCCACATATTTCTCATATATTCCTAGGAATTTTATTTTTGTTGACTCTTTTTTTCATTGTATTTTCTATAGGCTTTATGTTTGATTACTATTGATTTCTGTAAGTTAATATTATACTCTACTATATCCTGAATGACTGACTATTCTGAGGGTGTTTTAGCTGGTTCTCTTGTCTTTTCTCAATATATAATCACATAATCTGAAAATAGTGGTATCTCCTCATTTTTACTTTTCATGTTTTTATTTCTTTTTCTTGACTAGTTGGGTAGGCTAATTTTTTAGTATCTTAATTAGTAATGATAGTATCTTAGTTCAGTGCTAAATTATAGAAGTTATAGATGTTATTTCTTATTTCTGATGTAGAAAAGATGTTTCATGTGTTTCACTATCAAGTACAGTATTAGTCTTAGTAAGAAAAGTTTTTATCACATTGAGAATTTCCATAATTTTTAAACTGAGTATTTTAAAATCAAAAATGAATGTCAAATTTTAAAATTCTCAGAATCTACAAAGAGATTATATTTTTCCTAAACTTATTTTTTTCCTAAACTTATTAATGAATGTTTTTAATGTTCCACTTACTTTTCATCCTACTCATCTACCTGTAAGTATGGGGAAACTATTCTAAAATAAACTCCTTTATTTGTAGATATTCTTATTTGAAAATCTCTTACCTTTTTCTTCATTTGATCAAAATAAGGTAAAACATGGTTAGAAGGTCATGCCATAATGGGTATGAAATATGTGTATATCTGAATATGTGTGTGTGCTTTTATTTATTTGTTTGCTTACTTTGCTTTGAGCTCTGGTAATGCCTAGTCTAAAATTCTAAACCAACGGAAATGAACAATTACATTAGAGAAGCAGAAGAAATTCCCTTATCAGAAGGGAGAAAAATACTTTCATATCACACTCTAGTCCCAGATCAGGGGGTCAGGAAGTGCTAAGGACAATAGAATAACACAGATACATTTGGAAGGAAAGGATCAGTTTTACATTAATGAGGCCTGTGAGCCTTAGCTTTTCGGTACAGAACCGTCATATTTGCAAGCTATGAATATCTGATAGAGCCAAAATATAGCAAATAGGCACCATTGTCAACATCATCAAAATGGTTCATGGGGTATGTAAATGACATACGCTCTCCCAGTAAAGACTATGACTTAGAAGAGAAAAAGATCTTAAAGTAAACATGGAAGAGGAGTGGTGGGCAAAATAACACTGGGCAGTAGAAGTGTGCATGGTGCTTCGTGTTCCCTGAGAATATGCACTGGACACTGCTTTTCTACCTTCTATCTCCACATCTTCCCCTCCATCTCCAAGAATTTTGTTGCTTCACAAGCTCTCTGACTAAAGCTTGATGGAACAAACCTTCCTGTAGTGATCTAGGTCATTGCTAGAGATTCCTTTTTGTTTGTTTCTTTGTCAAGTTTGGCAGAAATGGATGTCACACTCTAATATAAATCTTCTGGGAGTATTTAATAGAAGAACACATATGAAAGCATAAGCAGGGCAGAAGGAAAGAACAAAGGATACTTCATGTCTATGGTGCTGATAACAGCAGAGCAAATGCAACCCTAGGTGCAAATGACAAGAATAAAGGATGTTCACTATACATTAGAGAACAGAATCGAGTAGAAAAGGGCAGTTGAAATAAAGAACCCCACTCAATGAACAGAGTTAGTCTGTGTGTTATTGGAACCTGGGGAATAAATGACCAGCCTCACTTAGTAACTTTGTAACAGGCAAGAACAAGTCTGACTCCATATTAAATCTGCTCCTTTTACTATAATCTTTGTACTCCTTTGCTCTTGCTACAAGTTACGAATGTTGCCTTTAGCCTGAAATACATCAGAATAGGCTATTCCCAAGGCTCTGACCTTTAAAGGCATAACGTTTTTCATTCATATAGAGATAAAAAGTTGCAGAACAGAGAATAACATTGGTCTTGTTGGAGGTTTGCAAGAACATGGTGACCTGACCTACGTGAACAGCTGCGAGAACAAAGGCTTCCGACACCAGGAAGTTTGCTCCAACCAGGCACGCCCCCTCTCATTTTAGTATAACAGATCCCTGAATTCTAACTCTGGGAAGATGGTTCTTTGGGACACTAGTCCATCAGCTCCTCAGTCTGCGGGCTTTCTGAATAAAGTCACTACTCCTTGTCCCAACAACTGTTCTCTTGATGTATTAGTCTGTTGTGGGGCAAGCAGTAGGAGCTTGGACTCAGTAACAATTTTATTCTTCTCCTGGGCCAACCATTGGCTAAACCCAACTGGAAGTGAGAAATCAAGGGATTCCTTGATTTCTCCTGGTTGGGTCCACAGGTCAGCCTCCAAGGCAGAGAGGGGAGTGTAGAGCAGGGGAAAATAGATCTGGGGGTGTACACAGAATATATCCTGCACACCCTGTGTCCCCCAACGGTGTTCTCAGCCAAGGTAAATAAGAGCTAGGAACATAACAAGGATAAATACAGTAGGTGAGAAAAAAGACCTTCTTACAACAATCCACTGCAGTGCAAAAGCTGTCTTCAGGAAGACAAAAAGCAAACAGTAAGTGTAATGTCCTGTGTTATATGTAATCTTACTTAGCATTTGTGAAGCAATATAAAGCATACTGCTTAGAAGAATGCATTTACTTTTCTTCAAATGTGAAAAGTTGCTTTCTAACTCCTTCATATTTTAAAAAACGTCCATGAATTACTTATGATAATGTGGCTTAAGATGTTTGAGTGAGTATAAATGAAATATTCAGAAATTGGCTACTGTTAAAGGTTTCACTGCAGAACCTTTCTCTTTAAAAGATTTTTTTCTTTTTAAAATCTCTGGGTTACCTCATACCTCTACTAGCCTGAAACATACAGCCACAGATAGAAAAATTATACTTCTTTAGGCCATCCCCAATACTACTTCTGCACACATAATGCAGCCAAAATGTGTAACTGAAAATAAACTGTGTGAAACGTTGTCCTCAGAATTTTCTCATACCCGATACAAGACATAATTCCTCTAACTGCTAGCAAAAATAATATGTCTTCTCAGGGAAACAGGTAAGCTAATGATGTATTTGGTTATCCTTTTGAATATTGCGATATACAAAAAGGATTGATATTTCTCCTTTGAAGTTTGTCTCTAGTCCCCAAAAAGGGTTACGTAAGTGGAACCGATTTTAAATGTCAACTAGAACTCTTTACGGTGTACAATTGTACTTCCTAGAGAAAGAGAAAAAGCAAAAATCAAAACAAATAACTTCACAGTAAAATACGGAAATTGCTCAAGCATGGAAAATAATAACTTAAACATAGTTTATGAAAATTTTGCAAAATTAGTAGACAGGTGAGAAATACTACAGAGCATCATGAAAGGAAGTCCATTGTCACTTGGGAACCAAGAGAGCTGTGTGTAAAGGGTCCATTGGCTGCCCTTCTCCAGCACACTGAACTTGGTTCTCTCAAGTGAGTCTGTTTGACATCTCATTGGATCTCTGAAACTATGCAACAAAATTTTCAAAGAGGTAAAACGATAACTGTCATTCAAATATAAAACGACAACCTGTCAAAGTTTTTATTTAACTCATTGATTAATGAGCAATTCAGTCAGATGTTAAAACCAGTTTAAACGAGAATTTGAGCTATAAAAGATTATATTCTCTACCAGACAGGTTTCATTTGCATTGCCAGGAACAGGAATCATTTGCCTTGCTACAGACAGGTAACATTTGCATTGTAATCAGTCTTCTACAACGTGAATTCCATCTCTTCAAAATCATGAAGTAGCCTGGTCATACAAAGACATTCAAAAGTGTGGATCCATAAGTAATCAGCCAATTTCTGGTGGGTCCACTAGGCACTGAAAATGACATTCCCCTGAAAGGATACACAGAATTCTTTTTTTTTTTTTTTTACAACATTTTCAAGTCTTGGACAGTTCTTCCTGAAAAGGCATTATGATGAGTCAATCCACCTAACGAAGACTCACTTGCAAAGTCAAACTTATATTCCTTTGAATAAAGATATTTCCCCGTATTCTGGTATTATTAAAATATTCAAAGAATTCTTTATCGTTACTTTTCAAAAAAGCATTGACTCTGCCTCCCATAGAGTCTATCAATATTGATTTTGAAAGATATACAAGTAGAAAGTTCTCTGTTCTCTGCACTTGTCTGACGGTGTTTGTTGGCAGCAGCCAGCAGAAAAGGGGTGTCCCACATGAGAGCGCAGCTGCGGTTCTGTGGCTCAGAGCCCAGTTACCTAATCAATGCCCATTCTCCTCTGTTTCAATATGTGAACTTCTGTATCACTCCAAGTGGGCATCTGCTGAGTTAATAAACTACCTTTTCTATTCAGTTGCTTTGCAGATGAGGGAAGCCAAAACAACGGAAAATAAAGACAATTGCCTGTGACCTCCGGAAAATTTCATAAACATGGGGCTGATGAACTGGAAAACATTTCTACCCATAATGTTCCTTCTTCCTGTTCAGTGTGTGCCCCTGATGATTGGATCAGAAAAGATGATGGAGTTTGTGACCTTAGTAAAGTGGTGTAGCAGCTATAACATCTTTAGACTGACTACCTCTGAATTTCATGAGAGAAGAATAAATCAATGTTATTTTGACCCTGTGTTAGCATCAACTAAATGTAATTACCAACTGATCTATGCCCACATTTCTGTAAGGTACTCTAAGTCATCCACACTGAGTCATTTTATCATCACATATCATCACTTTTCAGAACAGAAATTCTGCCGTATTCTAATGTGGAAAATATTGGATGAGGAAACTAAACAGATGGCTAGGGTAGGTGACAGATATTTGGAACTTTTCATGAATATAACTTGGCTGTGGTACATTTGTAAATAAGCTCTCTCACTCTCACAGGCATGTTGGCCAGTTCTCCTATTCTTTCTGATTCAACCCTTGGTCTAAAGTGAAATTCCAGGCTCTACGGAGACATCATGTGAAATGTGAACCAACAATGCTTCAATAAGCTCCTTTCTATAGGATCCCCAGCATAACTTATTTTTTCCCCATTCTCCTCCTTTTTAAACTTCTAATTATAGAAAATTTGAGACAGAGGAAGTAGTATAAAGAAACATCATGTAGTTATCCCACCTCAAAAAGTATCAATATTGCATTTTCTATACCCCTCTCCACCTCATCCCTTCCCAGAGTCAGTCTGAAGCAAATTCCAGTTAACACAGTTGTTCATCCATATTTGTTTTAGCATGTGTCTCTAAAATGCAAACATTCCTTCTATTTCTTTAACTTAGCCAGTTTCATGTTTCCACGTAACATTTTAAACAATAATCCTTTAATATTCTTTCACTATTTTTTCTTAAAAAAATTTATAAAATTGAATAGGCAGAGCACACAGGATATTCAGGATGGGGAAATGCTGTATAATACTGTACAGTATTTACTGTATAATGCTATATTGATGGAGATATGTCATTATACATTTGTTCAGACCACTAGAATGTACAACACCAAGAATGAACTCTAATGTAAACAACGGATTTTGGGTGATAAAGATGTGTCAATATAGGTTCATCAGTTGTAACAAATGTACCACTATTGTGAGGGTGGTACATTTGGGGTACCAAATGGGGGTGTCTATGTATGTATAGTGGTGGGGGTAAATGGATGATTTCTGTACTTTCTTCTCCTTTTCGAGGTGAACCTAAAACTGCTCATTAAAAAGAAAAAAAGACTGTTAAAAAATAGTAATAACTGCAATGGAATGCAACAGTTTAACTTTAAATCTATGAGTTGCTAATGTATGTAACACAAGCCAAAAGAAATCAAAACTCATTGGTTATTTCCAGGGGTCTGAAGTCAAATGTTCTAAACTACAGGCCATGGGTCTAATCTGCCCCAATGCTTGAATTTGTAAACAAGGTTTTACTGGAACATAGCAGCCCGTTTGCTGACATGTTGTCTGTGACTGCACTCCCTTTACAAGAGCAGAGTTGAATAGTTGTAACTGAGAATGTATGGATTGCAAAACCTAAGATATTTATTCTCTGGCCTTTCGTAAGAAAAGTTTTCTGATCATTTTTCTAAGCAGTCAAGTCATTCCTTTGGAAACTAACAGAGTTGTGGCGCACGGGCTTAGCTGCTCCACGGCACGTGGGATCTTCCCGGATCAGGGCTCGAGCCCATGTCCCCTGCACTGGCAGGTGGATTCTTAACCAACGAGCCACCAGGAAAGTCCAATATAGTACTTTTTAAAAAGGGGTTTTAATTTATTTCAGAAAATATACATTTTTCTTGTAGAAAAGGTTATTCCACTATAGAAACATTAACACGCAAAACCACTACAAATGCAGTATTCTATGGGCTATATCTTATCAGTAAATTTTATAAGTAATTGGGCAAATGCCAAAGCACTAGGTACTGGGGAGTAAGAAGACTCAAATCTGGGGTGCCACCACCCCAATTTCAAGAGCAGCGTGTGTTTTTCAAATCCATATTTCATCTGGTCTTTGTTTCTCATCCATCCTCGGTGTCTGCCTTTCTCAAGAAGGCTCAGATCCTCTGCTTTCACACCCTCCCGGCTGGCTGTGCCCCAGCTCCCTCCCTGGAACCTCTGCATGCGTGGGTGTGTCCACTCTCCCTGTGCATCACCAGCTTTGCCAGGGAGCTGCTGTATCGTGCACTGCTTGCTGTACCCCAGAGTACCTAGACCCTTCTGGTACATGAAGTACACCCTCATCACCATGAGTGCACGCCCATCCCCTTACCTTATATCCTGCCTCTAAGCCAGGCTTGGGGGGTGACTACAGTGTGCATTCAGCTATGTGAGCTGCTGGGATCAAAGTGAAGTTCCCAACTTTTGAAGTTGCAGGCTTGAGGGGCAGACAGTGATTTAAACTCGGGTCACCTGACTTAAAGGGGGGGCTGATTGATTTAAAGCCAGGGCAGCTGACTTAAACCCTGCGTCCCTCAGCTGCAGGACGAGACCAACTTTGGCGGTGCGCGGGTTCGCTCCAAGCCAGCACTGCTGTTCAGGAAGAGCTTCCTGTAGCGCCTTAGTGCAGGGAGACTTGGTGCGTTGTCTTGCCGCTGCCCTCAGAGGGGGACCACCTGCTCTTCTGGAGGAGAATCAGGGAGGGGGAAGTGCAGAGTCCCGGCTGGAGTTGCGGCACCCCTTGTCTGATGGCAGGGAAAGGGGGGCGGGCCTGTGCGGTGTCCTGGGTTGGGCTCACCAGGTCGACTCAGTCTCTCAGCCTCCTAACCTCTCCCCACACACCCCACAAGAGTTTCCAATAATATGTAATTGCGCCTTAGGTTCTCGGTCTTCAAACTCATACCCAGGCTCCCAGGTCCCTTGATTCAGCCAATTCCTCTGTGCTCTTTCTTCTATTAGATACGGTCCCAGAGGGAGGGGCTGGGGGATGGGACTGGAGGGACCCCGGCAGCACTTGGCTCAGCTGACTAAAGAGATCGGGGCCTGAGCTCTCACACACACACAAAAAAGAAAACTAACAAATGAGGGGAAGAAGTGAGCATTTATCCTGTCTTTCCTTCATGAATACTGCCTCAAATTTACCAAATATTTATGAGGGGACATTTTCTTTATAGATGCATTCTAGCTTACACATGAAAGTGAAATGATAAAATTAGAATGTCTCTATTTCTCCACTTCTAATGAAATAATAGATCAAATGATATAAAGATCATCAGGGCTAACACCATAGAGAAAAAGGCAACTACTCAGAATGTGATTTCTGATAGAATTTAAAGTAGCATCTGTGATATAGTCTTGCAAAGAAATCAACCCTAAATCTGATCAAAACTCTAAATCTAACTACCAATTTACAAGATAAACCTCTTTGAAAAGAAACATATGAAGCCACGCCAAGTGGATTCACCAGCAACATCCGGACTATGGGAAACTCTATAGGTAAAACAACCTAGTAAGTATATATATATGTACTTTATATGTGTGTATAATACATGCAATTTCACTCTCATATTCCAGGTATCATCGTCTTAAATAGTTAATAAATCATCATAATTTTGCTAATATTCATTGACTGTCCCTAATACATCAGATGTCCTTTCTAGTGATATCATTGGAAAGAGCATTTGACATATTAGAAATAGTCGATATATATTAGAAAAGTTACTACACTTTATTAACTTTAAGAAAGCCATATATAGGATATGAAAATGAATCGATTCTTTTATGATTATAATCTAATAAGATAAAATGGAAATTTCCTTCTACATATCAGATTAGTTTTTAAAATGTGTGGTCAGATTTCTCCAATAATACTAATTCTAATATGCTTTAAGGTAAATGAATTATTTACTGTTGAGAGAGCATAGATTTTTAGGCAGACATCCAATTAACATGCTATATTTTGCACAAGTTAAATCTATAGATGATGTTTCAAAGAACGAGGACATCTGACATATTAGACATAAGCAAAATAAACTTGTAGCAACATATTTTGTCACATATAAGTAATATATTATCTCTTAGAGTCTGAAACAATGTTTTATGGTTATGCAGAAATAATGATATCAACAAACACTCTAATGGCCATTTATCTAATCCCTTTTGTGATATACCAGGCATGGTAAGCTAGATTTCACTTGTTCTCTGATATCTTAGAAATCACCAACAGAAATTACCCTCAGTTTTATATGTATTCTGGGAGACATAACACACATCCTTCATTATAGGTACCCGTTTCTCCCCAGCCACCAATCAACACCAATCCCAGCATATATGGTTGCTTTAAAAACAGCATTAGAACCATATTCCACAAGCTAATTTGAAGATACCCAGTTTAGGAATAGAAGTTTGACCAACGTGGAATTGAACATTGCTCTCCTGGAAGTTTAGGTTGGGATCAGAAATAAACTGAGCTAATCAACTGAATCAAAACTGCAAATAAACTCTGGACTGAGTGCTGATGAATAAGCTTCGTAATCTAATGCAAGATGTTCAGGGAGAAGACATGGCTCTATTTACTAACATTTATTGCATTCTTATCATGTGCCCGTAGTGTATTTTGTTGACTTATTCAACACTCAGTCTGAATATAACCAATTAATTTCTCTTTCTCTCCCATAGGAGCTATAAAACTAAAGGATTTGTTACTCAGCCTCTCTGCAGCTAGGCTACACATTTAAATCTGTTCTTGCTGATGAGATATAAACTTTATGCTTCTCCAAAGGATCTCCTTTTGCTGCTGGGCTAATCCTCTTCTTCCTGCGCATGAAGTCAGATATGCAGGCGTGCATATGCATGGGCAGTGTTCATCCTGCTCTAAGGATGAGGAGTCACGTACAAAGAACGGTCCAGAGACTGGTTCTTTGATAGCATCATTATCCCCCTCTAACCACTTGCTGAGCAAAAGAAATCAATCGGGTTCTCTGTTAGCTCCAGCTTAATTTATATGGATCTCAGTACTTCTGCGAATTCTATTAACTCAGTCGTCTCAGCTACTCTTACTTGTTAGGAATTGTTATTTTCTCCATTTCACAGATAAAGAAAATGAGGCATGAAGTAGTTAAATCACGGTATTAAAGTCACAGTCCTAGTATGTAGAAGGCCAAGAATTGGAACCCAGGTGGTCTGATTCTAGAGCCTTTGGTCTAATCACTACATGACGCTTCCATTTACCATGAAAACTGAGGAGAAATGGAGAAAAAAGGAGATATCTCGGATCTCCAGTGAGACAAAATGGGGTGAATTTAATTCCACATTTCACGAAGCCCGTTATTGGAGTTTGCTTGCTTTTGGTGTATGGAATCTATGAGAGCAATATCTTAATTCATGAGATATATTTTCTTCATCTGCAAATTATAGTTATGACTAGATATCAACCAGCATTGTAAATGAGATAACATATGTATGGTGGCTAAACTAGTACATGTCAAAAGCAATGTAGTCCCAATGGAGTTTCCTCCGATTCTCGATAGAATAAAAAATCTTATAGAAGCCCTGAAAGCAGATTATTTTTAATCTGAAGCAGGTAAAGTGTTTATTAGGCAGAAAAACAGTACGTGTGGTTAGACACACGGACGGGCTCAGAGAGAGAGTCGTGCCCTGTGGTAGTTTGAATCACTTTTATGAGGCATTTCTTCTGGGTTTCCTTTGACCAATCATCTTGTTTTGCCTGATTCAAAGTCCTTATTTGGTTTATCTCAGGGTCCTCCCATGTGTGTGCAGGCATCTCTTAGCCAAGATGGATTCTAGCAAAGAGTACTATGGATAAGTTGACATCACCTACTTTGGGGTGACGCTCCCTCCCTTTTTGGACCTCCAAGGAGCCTTTCTGTGCATGGGTAGTTGGGAAGGTCTCCTTGATTTCGAGAATGAGGGATATGTGGTCCCTTATCTTTTATCTGGGCAGCGTTCATCTTCTCCTCCCTCTTGCTAATCAGCCTGGTGCCCATCTATCTCCTGCCTCAAGTGTAGAACTGGGCTCAATTCTGAATACGGCCTGGGCAGTGGGAATTTATAGTGAAGGAATTGGGGGCAGGTGGTCAGTGAATGGAAAGTCACTAAAAGGAAACATCAGGGGTGAGGGCCACCTGGCTAGACTAACCTAACAGGCTTGACGGTGACCAGGGTGATGAGATATCAAGGGTGGGGATTCTCACTAAACTCACTTAGCATTTGCTAAAATTGGATGATGCAAGGACAAACAGAAGTCCAAAGGTCAAGGCCTCACTGAAAATAGGGCTCAGAGGAGCCTGATTGAAGTTTGATCAAGAAGAGAATCTTTGTCAAAACCCCACATATAAAATAGATTTTTTTAAGTATAGCTGTATGAATTAGGACACAGGGAGGCTTAATTCACCACACATTTGAGCACCCCTTCCTCTGTGGTGGTCACTGAGACGCACATGTTGAAACCCCAGAGGCCCACCTGTATGAGAAGTTTTGACATATTGATAATGCTGATCGTGGAGTTCATCAGACTTAGTTGTGATTTCTCTCTTCAGCTCTTTCTGGGTATTGACAAAATTACTGAGACTCCAGAAGCCTCAAAATTTCCTCATCTAAAATGTGAATAATGCAACTTACGGCCTAGGACTTATAATTACAACAAATAATTCATCAACTAATCTATTACTTAAGATGATAATTGCAGTTAGTGGGTTTTCTATCAACACAATGACTTTAAATATTAGGGAAGAGTTTTTACTAAAAGTATTAGCAAGCAACTTACAGCAAGAAATGATTATTTCAAATGGTTTTACCCTGTAAGTTGAGATATACAGTTTTTAAAAAATTGAGGAATAAAGTGAAATGAGGGGTGGAGTTCGTGTTTGATAGTTAATTAAATATAAGGGATGAAAACAGAGGTGAAGTGAAGGCGATGTCAGTGGATCAGGACCTTGTGCCGCAGTGAGGTTCCTTGTACGTTTATTTCAAACGACTTCCTTGATATTGATCTGAAATTGAAACCACTAGGTGGCGTTTTGGGGGGCCTCCAAGGAACTCTGTTTCTTTATGTCTCAGCACAGAAAGAGTTCAGCGAGAGGCAAAGTGATAGATAAGAAGTGATTTATTAGAATAGGACGCTAATGAGGCTTACAAGCTGCCAGGTGAGTGTTGGTCTGCCCCAAGTACTTAGCGGGCTACGTTTTTATAATCAAAGGAAAAGTGGGGAGAGGGAAAGACCACCTTCTTCCCCATTCTTGAGTAGACATTGCACTTGCACTATCAGCCCCGCCTCCAGGCTGGGCAGGGGAGTTTTCTTGTCCCTTCATGGTCAAGCCACGACTGACATGGCACTATGGAAAAATTATTTCAGGTCTCAGTACAATGAGGGTCCTTCACTTTGAAATGTCACCTTTCCATAAATTATTGTTTTTTATGTGTGCAAAGAGCATGTCCTAGGGGTCATTAACTTACTGAGCTCACTGGGCAGGATGTGGGTCTCATGCCACCATTGTTTTATTGTGTTGAGGCATGTCTCATGCTTCTGTTGCATGGTTTTGTTGCTACGCAAACTGGCTTGGTTTTGTGGTTAAACAAACCTGCTTTCTTGAGTGATCATTAACTTACTGTGGTCTCCTAAAGCCCCCTAATGTTCCCTTTCTATCTGCAATCCCCTAATGGGGTTTCTGAGCTAATTATTTGATTGTCCTACTCTATCTCTATCATTATGGAGTACACTTTCAAGGAGTTTAGAGTCAAATGGAGAAAACAGACTTGAAAAGATACAATGTCAATACAATGTATTAAGTAATGCACACTGTTGACACAGCATGGCTTTCTGTGGAGGACTTACAAAAAATGTATTAAAATAATGTGTTGAAATATTGAATGAGATGAGATATTACCCGAGCCAATGTTTAAAGCATGGGTATGCCAACTGGGGTTATTATTTCAAAGAATGTAATTCTCTCCAAATTGTTCAAAGAGAAAGGGATTTGTCATGGGCCATTAAATGATATTTAATCATTGGGAGTACTGATGAAGTAGACTGTAGTCTAAGCTTCCAGAAAAATTTCCCAAAACTGTACTGCAGGACTGGGCTGTTAATTGAGTTGCTACACCTGTTATAATCAGGAAGCCATCTGCTGACCTGAGAAATTATCAGACAAGTATTCACTCTAGAACCATGCTGTTCTGCTACCATCAGGAAGCTGCCTGAATCAGAAGCTAAATCTGTCTTTGTATTGTAACAAAATCAATGTCTTATAATCTGCCATTCTTTCTCTCCCGAGTTATTAAGTTCTGATCTCAAGACTTACAAGATTAATAGACTTACAGGAGAGGCAAAAGTGTTAGGGAAATATCACTTTAATCTTCCGGCTTCCACAATCCAAGAAGGCGTGCTAGAGAGAGAGGTCGGAACAAATGTTAAGCAATCACATGCACAGTATGAATTATCCATGAGAAATAGGGAAAGAGAAATAGACTGAAGAAACAGCAGGCAAATGTATCGGGATATGGAATAACATGAAGTATGTGAAAATATAAACAATGGTATTGCAGCATTAAGTACAACAGAGAAAGTGACTAGAAAACTGGAATAGGTAGACAGAAGCTACAATGTAGAGGGTTTTTTATTACAGAACCAAAATATCTTGTTCCATGGGTGATGAGAATGTTCCCTCTCAGAATAGATGGCATATGACAGACACTGTGCCTCTGAATACATTGTCTTAGGAGTGGAAAAACATTTTCCCTCATTCAATCCACCTTTCACACACTCTTTTCTTGAAGATATTTTCTGCCTGTAATTGATACAATACAGTGTAAATTATTAAAACATAAATTATGATTCTACCTTTAAGAAAAATCCAGCTTTAGGGTTATATAAACCTTTATGGATTCCTGCTTTCATTTAATATTTAACCTCTGAGGATTATGAATTTCTTTGCAGGTATATTAAAGTATGAGATATATATTTCCCTCAACACTTTTAAGCAGATGTTATCAATAGAGTTTTCAGAACATAATATATTTTCTGAAAGATGAGAAAATTGAAAATATAATTAAGGGAAAAAGATCCCATAAAAATGAACAAAGAGTTCTGAAAAGGAACCAAACTGAACCTTAAGAATGAAGAATATATTAAGATGAAATGTCTCACTCCCAGCTAGGAGGTCAGGGCAGATCTCAGGGCAACAACTAGAAAACACAGATGCATTACAAAAATAATACTTTTTTCTTACAAAGCTAATATTTTGAAGACATCAGAAGTCTGGAGAAACCACAAAGACTGGATGAATTAAAATTCTAGAGAGTGAGAGACCTTCGGAGATAAGCTGATGACGGCTGGTTATTTCCTTCCCTAAGGGTGTTTACTTACACTGTGCTCAAGATAAAGACCAAGCTTGGTAGCCTTTAGATGGTCTCCAAGCATCTCCACCACCTGATCCTCAGGCCTTTGTGTAATTACCCCTCCTGGAGTGTGGGATGTATCTACTGACATAAAATAGAACGTGGCAGAGTGATGTGACGTGGCTTCTGTGATCAGGGTTTAAAAACAGGGTTGTTTATGTTTCAGATTCTTCCTCGATCATCCATGGGGAAACCAGAAGCTCTTCATAAGTCATTCCTGTGCAAAGACTCATCTAGTAAGGGGCCTTGGCCTGCCAATAACCAAGTGAGAAGGCTTGGCAGTGGATCCTCGCCCGCAGCCAAGCTGTCACAGGAGACCACTGCTATAGGTATATTAACATATGACTGAAAATTCATGTGAGATCTTAAGAAGGAGGCACCAACTAAGAGACGCCCAGGTTTATGACTCACATTCTTATGAGATAAAATATGTTTGTTTGTTAAGTTGCTAAATTCTGGATTTATTTGTTATGCAGCAATAGACAACTAATAAACACAGTGATTAATTCATCAAGAAGATAGGACAGTCCTAGAGGTGTATGCGATTTATAAATTGCAAAATAAAGTTTCAAAATAAATGAAGCCAATGTTATACAACTGCAGGGAAAACCAGTTGAAGACACGACTATAATCTGAGGTTTCAGCACCCTGCTCTTAATAGTTTAAAGAACATCTATGTAGAAAACCAGGAATGATTTATAAGACTTGAACAACCCTATCAAACAGACTTGACCTAATTGACATTTATGGAACAATCCACTCCAAAACATCAGAATACAACACATCTTTTTGAAGTGAACATGGGATATTTAACAAGACAGAACATATTTTTTGCCATAAAAGAAGTTGAAAGGATTCAAATTATATAAGGTATCTTTTCTCACCAAAGGAATTGATATAAAAATCAATAACAGAAAGGTAACTAAAAAAAAACCCTCCAGGGCTTCCCTGGTGGTGCAGTAGTTGGGAGTCCGCCTGCCGATGCAGGGGACGCGGGTTCATGACCCGGTCCAGGAGGATCCCACATGCCGTGGAGCGGCTGGGCCCGTGAGCCATGGCCGCTGAGCCTGCGCGTCCGGAGCCTGTGCTCCGCAACGGGAGAGGCCACGGCAGTGAGAGGCCCGCGTACCAAAAAAAAAAAAAAAAAAAAAAAAAAAACCCTCCAAATATTTAGAAACTGGAAAGTATACTTCTAAATAACCTATAGGTCAAAGACAACTTTGAAAGAAAAATTAGAAGTATTTTTAACAGAATAAAAATGAAAACACAACAAATCAAAATTTGTGCCATGTAATTGAAATACTTCCTAGAGGGACGTTTAGAGCACTGAATGCCTGTATTAGAAAAGAAAAAAGGTATGGACTTTCTCCTTAAGATATAGAAAATGGAGAAGAAATTACACATTAAGTAAGCAGAAGAAAAGAAGTACATAATCAATGTAAGAATAGAATTCATGAAATATATAAAACATTGCCAAAACATATATAAAACCTTACCTGCAACAACTTAAAAATGTTTATTATTTTCAAGCAATCTGATAGCTTCTTCGACATAGATTTTGTAACATTGAGTAAACCTGAACAGATTTCCAGACTGCTTTCCTTCAGATGATGTTACTGACAATAATATAATTAGGCAGATTAAATAATAAAAGTAAAATGAATCCCACCTAATTTAAAAAATAAAATATACTAGGAAATAATTTCTTACTGCATTTAAAATCATAATGGAAATTAGGACTTATTTGGAGCTGACATGTAACAAAAGCACTCCATATCAATATTTGTGGGATGCAGTTAAAGTAACGCTGAAAGGAAATGTATAGGTTTAATATGAAAAAAGCTGAAAGTTAATGAATAAAAATAGGAAAGTAAAAGGAAGGAAAAACAAAAGTTCAGGAAAAAAATAATGAAACAAACATATAATATTTAGAATCATATTAGCCAAAGTTTATTCTTAAGCATAAAATACACAGGATCAACTTCTAGCAGGGTTCATCAAGGGAACATAAGTGATAATATAAACAAACTCCATTAGGAGTGAAAAGAGGACATAATGCCAGATGCTGGAGAAATAAATGTGATAAAAAGGTATTATTAACTTGATGTCAATGCATTTTGAAGCTTACATGAAATGGACAATTCCATTACCAAAATTAACTGAAGAAGAAATATGAAACCTGAAGTAGATAACCATTGTAGTAATTGAATCAGTAGTTTAAAAATCTTCCAACAAGTGCAAACCAACTCACAAAAGGCATTACCAGTGGGTTCTAAAAACATTTAGAGAATAAATTGTGATATTAAATCCATTGTCCAAAGAAAAGGAAAAGTGAAGAATCTACAGTTTATTTCATGAGACTCATGTAGCATTGATGTCAAAATCAGTAAAAAATATTGAGATGAAGGCCTTATAAATAAAACTCAATGATAAACACAGATCAAAAATTCTAAGCAGAACATTAGCTACTAAATGTAGCAATTTATTGAGAAATAAATATACTTCATGGCCAAATGAGGTTTAATTGAAGGAATGAACTTATTAAAATATTAGAAAATAAATCAAGTTGTCATTATTTTCACATGGTATAATGATTTTGGTAGAAATCTAGATGAAAGTATAGATAAAAAATTAAGATTGGAGAGTTTAGCAAAGATTTTAGACATTCAATGTACCAGATCAGTTCAGTTACTTTTCACTTTTACCAGAAGAACATAGAGAACATAATATTTTAAAGACAATGTTTATATTAACACCCTAAATTTTTTAAAATCTGAGGATTTAGGGCTTCCCTGGTGGCGCAGTGGTTGAGAGTCCGCCTGCCGATGCAGGGGACACGAGTTTGTGCCCCGGTCCGGGAAGATCTCACATGCTGCAGAGCGGCTGGGCCCGTGAGCCATGGCCGCTGAGCCTGCACGTCCGGAGCCTGTGCTCCGCAACGGGAGAGGCCACAACAGCGAGAGGCCCGCATACCGAAAAAAAAAAAAAAAATCTGAGGATTTAATCTAACAGAACCTATATAATATTTTGATGTATAAAATTCCAAAATATTATAGGAAAACACTGAAAAGCCCAAAATAGATATTGCTATGTGTATCTGGCAAATTCAAAGGAAAAGAACAAAAAAGTAGAAAAAGAATTCCTTAACCTCAGTAGAAATTAGGGGATTAGAAATTAAAACCACAATGAAATATCATTTAACCGCTATACTGACAGAAATTCAAAAGTCTGACAAATATAAGGGTGTGGAGCAAAGACGTGTTTACTCTTTTCTTATTGGTTTGTAAATTTGTAGAAATGTTGCGAGAAAATTGTTGACATTATGCAAAAGTGTTGAAGTGGGCTCATAACTTACGGTTCCGGATCTAGGTGGACACCCAAAGCGATTCTTACAAATGTCCAGAGGGCACAGGCATTCATGGTTAATGCAGCCACATACATAATGTCAAATGTCCTTTCTAGGCTCTTTGGCTGGTCTCATAATTAAATTAACCTAAGACAGATTAACAGGAGAAAAACAAATTTAATTTCTTATGTACGGGAGCTCATAAAAATATGAGACTCAAATAAATGACCAACGGAGGCAGATTTTATATCTTTTAGACAAAGAATCAATAACTTTGTGAAGAATTGACAAAAACAAAGGGGTTTGAGCTTGGAGTGGCTAATTAGTGAAAAAGTAACAGGGTTTGTTCATCCAGCTTTCTCTGCCCTGATTTCCCTTCTCTGGTAAGAAGTACGTCTCTTTACTCCTGGTGCACAGAGGGTACCTTTCACATGGAACATTTATGTCCTGCTTTCATCGGGAACAAAGGAGCGTCAGAGGGTCCTTCTCACTCTTGCTGTTTTCTAGATAACATAAATCCAAAATAATCCATATGCCAAAGTGGCATATTTTGCTTCCCTTCACATGCATCCATAAGGATGAACTACCTATTATGGAAGAATTTTCCTTTGGCCATCAAACTGGGATATGCATTTTTATTTAAGAAAGAAAACACATGCTTTCTGAGTTTCACATCTGTAAGTAACCTCTTTAACCTTAATAATTACTTGGAAGATTTTTAAGATTGTTTTAACCTCTTTTACCGAAAGTATTATATTGATATTTAAGCATCTTACTTCAGCTCCTTCAAGTTTTAGAAATCAGGAAGAAAACTGAAGAGAAATTGGCATGATCATTACACCCAGCCGATTAAAGCCAGAGCTGAGATAAGAGTGAGGTTTCCCGATCACAGATTAAGAATTCAGTTTACAACATTATGCTGATATAACAGACTTGATAGGAAAAAAAAAAAGAATAGTAACTTTACTGATTTGTAACTATTTTGATCTACCTACCTCCACTTTTCCCTGTACTCCTTAAGTACAGTTCCACATACTCTATTTTTATCTAATCAAAAACTTGCAAGAACTTCCAGTTACCTCTGGAATAAAGCATAGTCATCATCACAGCATTCAAAGATATTTACCATCTGGGCACAAAATAATTTTTCAAATATCTGTTACTGTACTTCTCTGCATATATCCTATATCCAACTAGAGAAAAACACCCATTATTACCCACATCATCCCTAAATTTTGACTTCAGATTTGCTCATGCCCTCCTGAACCAAAACTCCCTCTCTTCCAGTCAGTCCCAAGGCTGTGAGTGCAGAGGAAGCACGTGAGGAGGACCTGCAAAGATGCTGTCCCTGCACATCGCAGCGGCCATGGCCCGCGCCCTCCCTGGGCAGGCTGGGATGGCCTCCGAAAATGCTTTGGGAGCATCCTTCGTTGCTGCAAGGAATCTCCATGCCTCTAAATCTCGTTTTCGGAAGACTGGCACTGCTGAAGTGTCCTCTGTTATTATTGGTGACACCTCTGTTGACCTTGAAGAGACTGTGCACGCTTTTAAGTATTGGTGATGGTATTGCCCATGTACATGGGCTGAGAAATGTTCAAACAGAAGAAATGGTAGTTTTCTTCAGGTTTAAAGGGTATGTCTCTGAACTTGGAACCTGACCATGTTGGTGTTGTAGTGTTTGGAAATGATAAACTAATTGAGGAAGGAGATACTGTGACCAGAACTGGGGCTATTGTGGATGTTCCAGTCAGCAAGGAACTTTTGGGTTGTGTAGCAGATGTCCTTGGTAATACCACTGATGGAAAGGGTCCAGTTGGTTCCAAGATCCAAAGGTGAGTTACCCTGAAAGCCCCGATCTCCGTGTGGGAACTAATGTAGACTGGCATTTAGGCTTTGAAACATCCACCAGAGAGCCACACAGGCAGTTATAAATACACATCTGAGTGGGCTTGGTGCTGTCTAGTGATCACTAGTGAAAAAACGGTAGTTAGAGCCATACGATATAATGAGATCTGGAAGCCCAGGTTATTCCTACATTAAGAGGTAAGGGAGAATAAAGAGACCAGCAAAGAGCTATGGAGAGAATTTTCCAGTGGGGTAATATAAAAGCCGATAGCATCTGGTGTCCTAGAAGCAATGTCCACAAGGCATATGAAGGAGAAGGAAGTGATTAACTGTGCCGAAAACTGGTCATCAGTAGAATATAACCTATCATCAAGCACTGACAGTGACAGGTGGGGCAGACAGTAACACTTTTGGTTGAAGGAAAAGGAATCAAAATCCAGTTGAAGTGGGTTTGAGAGAGAATAAAAGAGGAGGAATTAGGGATATTAAGCATAAGTATGTTTTCAAGATTTTTGTGTTTTGTTTGGTAAAGGAGAGAGAAGGCAGGACAAGTTGGTTCAAGAGAAAAACAATAGGAAAAATAATATGGTGCTTGTGGAGCAGGGCAAGAACACTGAAAATAACTGATGACGTAGGAGTGATAGAGAAGTTAGGTGAAGCTTCGATCTTGTAAGCTCAGTATAAGAGGGGATGGAGGAATAGATTATTAATTGTGTTCTGGGACCCAATTTCCAACGTGTTTTGAGAAGGTTTTCCCACCGACATCAACAAGTGAATCTCCAGCCTCTTGACTGGGTGTCCTACAGTTCAACTCAGTTTCACTCCATCCTGACAGTATGTATGTGGAGATCGTACCAGATTCCCCAGGTAAAGGGTTCAGTCCAACAAGACTGCCCCCAATCCCTGGACCCCCACTTCAAATGTCAGTCGCTCTTGCCGAAGTTGTCACTTGTGCTTCTGACTGACCAGCTATAGATTGGCGGTTTCCATGACCCCCTCCTCCTGTTACAGTTATTTGCTAGAGCAGCTCACACAGCTCAGGGTAGTATTTTACTCTCTGGATCCCCTGCTTACTATAAAAAAATTTAACTCAGCAACAGTCAGATTCAGATGGAAGATGTGCACAGACAAGGTATGGGAAAAGGGTATAGGTTTTCTGTACCCTCTCTAGGTGTGCCTCTCTCCATGCATCTCCAGGTGTTCACTAAACTGGAAGCTCTGGTCCTTTTTATTTGTGTGTTTCTTTGTTTGTTGCTGTACATTACATTCGTATGACTTAACTTTTGGGTTTTTGTGGTGACTTCATTACATAGGCTTGATTGATTAGATCATTAGCTATTGGTGATTGATCCAACCTCCACAGAAGTTGGGACGGGACTGAAAGTTCCAACCCTCTAATCCCATGGCTGGTTCTCCTGGAAACCGGCTCCCATCCTTGGGTACCTCCACAAGTCACCACATTCAAAAAATAAAATTCAGCTTTATTATGTTCATAAATTTAGGAAATTCCCAGGAGTTTAGGCACTCTGAGTCATAAACCAGGAGGAAGCCCAAATATATATTTCTTATAAATCACAATATCACACTTATGCTTAGCTGGGGGAAATAAGGTGGGAAGTCAGGATATAGACATGCAAATAGATGCAGATTTCGTGGTTCCTTCTACCATTTGGTAGTTTCTTCTGACTACTTCAATTTTCTCAGTGAAATAGAAAGCAAGATCGTTTTTTGAGAATGATAATGGAGAGGAGGTTTTAGAGGATCTAGGGAACAGGAAAAGATGTGAAATAGATATTTAAGAGCATGTGAAAGGAAATGGGTTAGGGAAGTGTGTGATTGTTAGTCACCTTTAGGAGGAAATTGTCACATTATAATCGTGAAATCAAAATGAGAAGAGCAGGCATGGTTGTTTTTTTTTCGTGTGTATACACACACACACACATATTCAGATTCAGCAGAGTCTAGGTGGAAATTTGGACTTAGATTTGAGGTTTAGCCAAGAAAATGTTAACGAATAGAGAGAATGCCAGGATATTTGAGGGTGAATGCAAGAGACTGATTTGAATTATTGATCATGGATTTAAATTAAGAAAGTAAGAGAAAGGATGCAAATTGGGTGAGTGAACGTGAAAAGATAATAGGATAAGTGGATTGGATGTTCTGGTGGGACCGATGTTACTGGAATTTGTGCGCTATACTGAGTGAGCTGTGTGGAGTCAGGTTTGTGAAACTGAGATTATTGCAGTTATTGGTAATGACCTTGACATGGGTCTAAGCGGTGGAGGTGTTATGAGGGAAATGAGCTTCGGAGTAGAACAGTCCCTGGGGCTAAGAACCAGGATATTAGAAAAATCATCTAAAGGGTGATGAAATCTCAAAAAAGGTTGGAGGAGTGACCGTGAGCCAGAGCTGTATCTTTTGATATTTGTAAAATAGCAAATTGACATTCATTTTATCACATTAAATCCCAAAGGTATTGAATTTTAAAACAAATATTTCAATGTATTGATATACCTGTTTATACGTTTGGAAAGAAGGGATTTTAAAAGTAGGGGCATCCTTTGATTCACTGAACAGCAAGTTTAGTGTATAATAACTGGCTTTAAAGAAATTTTAAAAGATTAAAAAAAATATTTTATGAAGAAAAGGAGAGAAATAGTGTTTAACTTCATTTTTAAGGTTACTCACAGTTTAGCTATGCAGGGATATATTGCAGTATTTAGAAAAAGCTATCTTATTAAATGCTGTTTGATAACTTTATTGAATCATTACATCTCCCTCAAATGAGAGTTTGAATGTAGTTTCATCAATCGATACTGAAATCATTGTCTCTGTTGCCTGTGACCTTTTCTTATTATATCATATTTCTAGTTAGCCCTCCATAGAATTCAGTCCATGTTATAGAAACGAAAGAGTGGGTTAAACTTTGAGGAGTGTAAGACCTATTGATTCTTTGCATCTCTGTATACAGTTCCCTATGGGGGCTGTAAAGATGGACTTTTGACTAAGAGTGTTGTACAAGCTGGGACTGGAGGACAGATGCCAATGTGGGACTGGCCTCAAACACAAAGCGTAAGAGGAGACAGAGGTAATGACTGCGAGAAGAAAGAGATGTACAGGGGATCAATGGTTGTGAGTAAAAACACAGGAGAGGGAATGGAAGTGGGGCAGGACGTCTGACACTATAAAAGAATGGAGAAAGACAAAAGGAGTACAGCAAAAGAGGGTTTTCTTAACTCTGAGGCTCTGACCCTCACATCCAAGCTTGCTATTTATGTCTCATGCTGCTGGCAAAAATGTTAGTAACCTACATCAGAGTACAAGTTGACCTAGAATTTAAGTTCTTCTGCTTTTTTTTTTCTTTAATAAAAATATACCCCCTCTTATTCTACCAGAGGGACCCTACACCGCTTCAATGCATGGCTTGTCCTTAAAGCACAGAAGTTTTACTAGAGAAAGCAACCCTTCCTTTCAAAGAATCAAAGTAGACAGGATGAGAAACCTGAAGTTTCGGACAGTGTTTTGGCTTGAAAACAAATCAGCCTCTTAGCCCATTATTTAGATATATTACAGTTATGATATTTGATATTTACATTGTTTTAAACATTAAATGTCTCTTTTCTCATTCCCAATATCCTCACATCTTTTATGTCTTCCTCTTCTTTTTCTTACATGGATTGTACTTTTTTACCTTCCTTTTGAAAAACTGACAAAAGAGCCTGAATAATGATGTCTTAATTGGGAAATAATGCACTATGATATGGACTCTGATATCGGTAGAATATTCTAATTTGCACAATAAAACGCTTCCAATAATTTAATGTAATATATGGAGACCTCAGAAGGAAGTAAGCTTTATTCATCTGGATTCACAAAGGCAAGTTACTTATAGTTCTTTTTTTCCTTTTGATGATAAACAAATATTTAAATACAGGAATGATTAATAACTAACTCAGGACTTGATGACTATAATAACAGGATTGAAAAAGATTACTGGAGCCATACAATTTTACACACATATACAACTTATATAATAGTGGCAAGTCCTCTTTATTAAGGAACCAGAATGATTCTTACCACTGGAAAAAATGAATCATCTTTGTAGAACTTCTACGTTTTACCTTGAGCTCTTTTCTTAAACTTTTTCCTAACGTGATTTGAGTTTGTAGCAAACAAAGAAAAGCATTGCTTCTTTCTAATGTTTCTGCAAAAGCTAGGTCAACATCCTCTATTATCTGCTTTTCCATGCTCATTGGATTAGACTTTTTTTGTCCTCTCTGACCATGAATTCCTTTATTTTGACCTGCCACTCTTTTGAATAATTTCTCCCCATGTGGTGATCATAAGAGGCATTTTAAAGACTCTTTGGTGGATAGCTTCTCTATATTGGAAGCTTGAAAAACAGGAAAGATAACAAAGATTAAGTTGGCAACAGCAGTAACTTGCAGATTTACTGTTATTAAGAGGATTTCTTAAATCTCTTATTATGATTACCTATTTCAGAGAATTGGAAAGAAAGGTATGAATCCAGTTTAAGGCTTTTTATGCAAATCTTCCTTTGCCAATAACAATTTTCATGCCACATCTACTGGACTTGACACCTAGATCCCCTTCCCTGACCCATCCTTGGGGAGGAAGATGGAAATAGACTCCAATGGCACAATTAAATAATGGCTCTAGCTCAAATTGTATCATGAACGAAAACAAAACAGGCTTTGAAGTTAATCTACCCCTCCAAAAGTATAATCTGGTTCATAAAATATGTTTTCTTAAATAAGAAAGGCTTTGATCCAGTATAAGTTAGAGCACTCCCACTAGTGGGTGGGTCTTCCCAGGAAAGAAGTCAATGGGATACACCCTAATACACCTCCTCATGCTGGTTTCTTATCTACTTGCTTCGCGGGTGATGGCTGGGGTGATCACAGAAGCTGGGAGACGCACTGTGGCTATTGCGAGCAGTTGGGTGTTTTATGTTGTCCTCATTAGGAATTCACCTGGAAAATAAGTCCTCCTCCATCAGTCATCTTTGCCTTGGAGACAGGTGTACCAACACTGCCCAGACATGCTCCAGAAGGAGCCGTTAACCTGGCATTGTCAGCAGCCCGTACGCATCCAGAGGGGAAGAAAGCTTGGGTTCAAGCTGCTTTCTGTCCAGGAACCCCGTAAACCACTGCTTCTTAAATTAACCTGTGCACAGGAATCGCTTTGAATATTGTTAAGAATGCGGGACCAGCAAGTCTAAGATGGGGCCTCACCTGCATTTCCAGCAAGCTTCCAGGCGATGCCAGGGCTGCTGGTTTGTTGACATAATGTAAGTAACAAGGTTCTCAATGGACTCCAGATAACTTCTTCGTGTTTCTCCAATAAATGGGCTTCTTTTCCTTAAGTGATGTGAAGTGAAAAGTCGTGCATTTGCCTTAAACATACAGGTGGGCTAAGGAGAACAGTCTCAGGATGTCTGTCAATTAGTTGGTAATTTTCCAACACTGATGAGTCACCTGGATGCCACGTTGTGTGGGTTATAGTACAGACATCATACAACTGAACTGGGGCATTTTGAGAACAAAAGGAAGGACTTTTAATAACGATCCTGAGACTATAATCAAGCTGGAAAATACAGATAGCTCACCCTACTAAGAGTGACAAATACTAAAGAACTCTGGGTAATTTGTTTTGGCTTTACCATACAGAGAATCAAGTTTAAAAATGACCATGGTAACTACTGTTCTTTCCCAGAACAGCTTATGAACATTGCTGCTTTCTTTCCTCATATATTTTTATAAATGTATCCTCAGATAGAAAGGAATTTTAAAAAATACATCCCTTTATAAACCCGTCTTTCTGAAAAGACGTAAAAAATATGATTTGACCAAGGCTTTATTGGGCTTATTAGCATGAGATTATTTCAGCTTGTATAATAGTCGATTGAAATGGTAATTTTCCGGAAGATTTGGTTGACATTGCCCTACATTCACTAAGACAAATATGAATATTGTTCTCCATGTTCAAGCTAAAATATGATGTGTTCTGATGCACCATTGGCAAGTGTTGTTCAGCCTTAATCCCGATGATAATTGCCTTTGATGATGATGACCTACTGTTGTCTCTTTACACAGGCAGGTAGATGGTGTCCTGGTTATGTGACTAGCATCACTAATGTGTTTAATGTATTTTATGGCTGGTCATCATTGGTTCTGCACAGGGAGTTTGCCCCATGTAGGGGATATCTCCTAATTTCACAGTAAATCTTGATCTACATTCTGCCAATTTTAAGAGTTTGGCCTTATAGACAAACTTGAGCGCTCATACTTTGCGTTGGGCACCGAGGATTTTACTATAAGTTCACGGTTCTTAAACAAGATTTGTTTGAAAATCATCTTCATTTTATCTCAAGTGATTTCCTTTTAAATCCCCTGACTGAATTTTATGTGTGTGGAATAGCTGTACCTCAACTTTAATATCACACTATAATGCATGGTTTTAAAATTCTTTGACTCTTAAGAGAAACGGTAGAAGCCGAACTCAATTATCTGCAGGTGGGCTGTCACAAAAAGAGTGAGCCTGTTTTTTTTCCCGGTATAATTAACTAGCTTGAAGCTGACATACAGTAGCTGGTCAGCTAGAGCTAACCCTTTCTTAACCCTTTTTAAAATATAGATTTCATATGTAAATTTTAGATGTTGGCTACTTGTTAGTTCAATTTGTTTGTTGTTTTAGAACTGTATAGTTTTCTTAAATCCGCAATGACTAGTTTAAATAAAGCTGCCCCCAAGAAAATACTTCTTCTCATCTTTATACTGTTTCTTGTATAGGCAACTGAGTAATTACAACTTTTTATCAGGCCCTCAATTTATCTATTCTTTTCTCATAAATTACCAAAAAACAAAAACAAAACAAAAACAACAACCCTGAAGTGATATTTTGGTAAGAACTGAAGACTTTTGTCCTTTATAATGCAAAACTATTATATATGTAGATATATTTAAATCATATACATATGTGTTTTTAAATAATAATGTAAAATAAGTAGATGAAAATGGATGATCTAAATTCCCACTGGTTAACCAACCAAAACATCCAATCTTTATTTAAAGCTACTTAAAATATACTTATCAAGTTTCTTCATTTTTTTCTCAAGTGAATTACTTTTATATCTCCTGACAGAATGCTAGGCTTATGTCAAGTTATTATACTCTATTTATCTCTATATTAACAAATTCTCATTCTTAAATTATTTTTCCCCTTAACTTATATTCCAGAAATAAAAGTAGGTTCTTTGCCCTATCAATATTTATGTTTACCTGGTAGTGAAGTTGTTCAGTTCTTTAGTTTATCTAGAAAAAAACAGCTTGCCCAAATCCAAAATTAATTTACTGTTTTTATGAGATTCTAGATTTTTAAAGTTTAACAAAGATTTTCTTTGCTTAAGTTCATTTTTCATTATGTTTTTAGTTTTTAGCTTTTTGTTTTGAAATAAAATCAGACACAGTTAATTTGCAAAAGCTACTACAAGGGATCTCCATATACCCGCCACCAGTCCTCAAATACTAATGTCTTCCATAATCATAATTCAGTTATCAAAACCAAAAAGTTAACAATGACACAACTCTATAAACTACTTTTACAGAATTTATTAAAAATTCATCAACTGTCCTTCCAATCGTTCTTTTTCTGGATCAGAATATACTCTAGGATCATACTGTATTTAGTTGTTATGTCTCTTTCCAATCTAGGATAGTTTCTTATCTTTGTCTTTCAGGATCATATTAGTTTTATAAGTTCTGAACAGTCATTTTGGAGAATGTCCATCAATCTGTCCTGTTTGATGTTTCATCATTACTAAATTCAAGTTATGTACTTTTGACAAGATTACAACAAAAGTGATGACCCACATTTCTCAGTGTATCATATCAACATGATGTTGATTTGTTTTATTTTGGGTGTTAATTTAATTTTTATCACTTTGTATAAGGAGTGTTGTCCAAGTTCCTCCACTATGAAGTTACACTATCCCCTTTCTAATTAGAAAGGATGTATTGGGGAAATATTTGAAACAATGTAAATATCCTTTTTCCATTCTACTTAACCCACAAAGTTCAGTGTGCATCCATGGTTCTTGCCTAAGACAATTATTATTGTGTTTGCCAAATGGTGATGCTTATTTAATCATTCATTCAAAGTTATTTGCACAGTGTATTGCAAACTAGTCTCTTATGATTTTTAAAAATATTTTCTCTTTAAATGGCTATTTCCCTTTTGACATTACTCATTTTCGTGTTTGTACTTTCTCATTTTCTTTCCTGAGGAAATTATACGGTAATGTTTCATTGGTTACTTATAAAACAAAAAAAACTAAACCCAAAACAGAATTTTAATGTATTAAATAGGTCTATTATATTTCTTTCTGTATTTCATTAGTTTTTAAAATTCTTTTTTAAATTACTTTTTCCATTTTGCTTTTGTTTGATTTACTTATTCCTTTCTTATTTTTAAGCTCACAATTATATTCAATCTATTACAAATTAAAATTTTAATTAAAAATTTTATAAAATACTAACATTTTATTGTTAATTTAATTTTTACTAAAAACGTTTTTAGTACTATGAATTTTCTTCTGATCCTTGTCTTGACATATATCATAAATACAGGTAATTTATTTTACTTTCCTTTTTACTTTAGTCATTTAGTATTAGGCAATTTAATTTCCTTTTTGCTTTTGATTCAGTTGATGGTTTCCAGATTTGTTAATACTTTCTAGTTTTATCCTAGTTTGATGAGATATTGCTATTTAATAAGACTACTTTATGGAATCCAGTTATTTTCTGTGCATGACAATATATGATGAATTTTGTAAATGTCTCATGAGTGCTTAAGAGGAAGGTATCTTTTCAATTATCAGGGTGTAAAGTTTGATAGACATCAGTAAAATCCACCATATTGAGTATGTTGCTTTGGTCTTCTATATACTTATTTGGTTTTGTTCACCCAACTTGTCTTATTCTGAGAAAGACATATGAAAATCACCTATTATTAATGTGCTTTTAGCCTCCTCTTTACTGCTCCTGTAATTTCTTTGTTATATCTTCCTTCTGAATGGTGACTTTTAACATGAAAATATGCCTTTCTTTGTCAGGTTTAATGTATTTTTTGGCTTGATTTCTAGTCAGGATCACTATACCTCCTTTCTTATGTCTCCATTTACCTTTGTCCTTTTCTAATTTTAGCCTTTCAGAATCCATTTGTTTTAAGTACATTTTTAGTGCACAGAGTAATACTGAGTATTACATTGTGAACTAAATTGAAAACATTTTTCGTTTAGTAGGTGAGTTACTATGTTCTCAACTCTGTCAAGATATTTTATAATTATCTGTGTTATATTTCTTTTTCTACATGTATTTTTTTAACTTACCTAATTTTTGATAATTAAGAAGGTTCTTATTGTGCTGTATTTACATGGTTTTTACTAGTAGTTTTTTACTCTAGTATTTTTACTGTAGTATGTACATAATTTTAATGCTTTTAGACCCCTGTTTTATTATTCAATGTTTTACAATTTAGTTTGTCAGTTTTTTTTATCCTTTATTCACACCAATTGCCTGTATAACAACAATCAATGAGATTCTTCTACTCTTTTTTTTTCTTCTCCCCTTTTCCATTTTTAATTGCAATGTTTCTATAATGTGGCCACATATAATACTCATATAATAGTATTCTACACCTTTTTCTAGTTTTATAATTACACACATGTACACACACACATATGCCCGGAGGCACTGAAGGTTTATTCAAGGTTGGAGTCAAGTCGTTTTTCTAGAATAAGTGTCGAAATTGAAGTTTTGGGTTAATTTACTTATTTACTCAATGCAGCCCTTCAATAGGTATATTCAGGTCTTCTTTTATTATTGCAAAGTTTTCTTGGATTACAGTTTTAAAACACTAAGTTGTTTTACTTTTCTTCATGGACTGGTGTTATACAAATATTATTCCTTCTTTGTTTGTCTTAACATTTCCACCACTTTTTCTCTGACCTATTTTAGCCCTTCCCTTATCTCAATTTCATTCTCTTGGTCATTTTCTTGACTTTTTTCAACAATCTTATTATGCTTCCATTTGAGTTAAACATCCCTTGGTCACTATGTACTTTAGTAATTATTTCTGAGATAATTTTGTATTTTATTCCACTTTGTTCTTTTTCATATCTTAATTCTTACTCATTTCTTTTTTCACTTTTTGAATTTCTAGCTTAAGTTTTTTTGTTTGTTTTGTTTTTTAATCTTCAAATGTTTGCTTGATTGTATTTAATTCAGTTTCCTGTAATTTTTTGCTGTTTTTTTTTTTTTTTACTTTTTAAATTATTCTATTTTATTATCCTTTTAAAAATTCTGTTTCATGTTTATTTTCTTGGGGGCAAGGAAGGGAGTATTCATTAACTGAAGAGTGTTGTATCTCATTTTTCAAAAATGTGTTACACCTTTGCAGAGATTTAATTTCTTTTCTGTTTATTTTTAAAATTTGATATGATTTCCAAGACTCTGTCCAATGAAACCCTCTTCCATCAGTGTGGTAAAGTCAGCTTCTTTAGTTTGATACATTTGTTGGTGATGATGAAATTTGTGTTATCTGATTTTTTTATTCTCTTTTTTTCTTGATGAACCTTAAATTTCATTTTTTGCTTCATCACCCTTTTACTACCAAGTTGCCAATGAGTTCTTCTCACTTCTTTCTTTCTTCCCTATGAGAAGCTATGCGGCTCAAAGACCAGTGTTTCAAATCACAGGTACTTTTTAGTTTCTTCTTGGTCCTCTGTGCTCTGCTGGGACTTACTTTTGTGTTTTCACACTTAAGGTAGACTTTTTCTTTCTATCTGTGGTGGTATATCAACCCTTGGCCTGTTGTTAGCTTCCTCTTCCTTTCTGCCATTTTTCTTATCCAATCCTTGTTTTATGCAAAGGCATGGGGCAAGATAGGTATGTGAGAGTTTGCTTGATATTTGGTGTGATTTCTTGTTTTTAAATCACAGTTTTTTGAAGTTTGTGAATTCTTTGTTTTCACATTTTGCTGAGGGCTTGCATGTGTGTGTGTGTGTGAGAGAGAGAGTGTGTATGTGTTTTACTTGTTGCTTTGTTGTTGTTGTTGTTTTGTTTTTGTAGAAAATATCGGGAGATGTGGACCTAAGCAACTGCCCTTGTCTTCAGCTACTTGGAAGTCCAACATAACTTGATTTCTAATTTCAGTGTGTCACAGTTAGAAGTATTGAACTATATATAATTAATGATTGCCATTCAATGTTTGGAATGGCTGTTTTTCCCATGATAAATAACTATAATACAAATACTAACAAACTAAATTTCTATTAACCCTGAGAAATCTCAGCAGTTAAACTTGGAGGTCATATTTGGTACAGAATGTTTTCAGAACATATTTACCTCTGGAGTCAGCTGACTGATTTCATATCAACTACTTAGCACTGTTTGCCTTAGGGTAGTTCTTCACATTTTATCATTTTCATTTGCTCAATAAAATGAGAAGAGTAATGTTCCCAACTTCACAGGGTTGTTAACATGACATAAAGAAGATAGTGCAAATAAATCAATTAAAACCATCTCTGACATAAAATCATTGTTCACAAAAGCTAACCCTTCTTACTGATATTGGAAGCACATTGGAAAATATATCTTCATTTCTACATCAATATAATTTTTCTCACTTAAGATGCCAGTTATTTACCATTTAAAAATACTGGTACTTAATATGATTTTATTCCTTATAGTCTCAGAACCTAATTTTACTCCTTTAATTACTCTGATTAGCCAGTGCTGTTAAATAACTGTTATAATTTTTCATTAACTTAAGGCTTCTAAACTTAAAACTCACTACTATTTGTGTGTGGCTTGATGAGTAGCATTGATTTAAAATGTAGATGCATGCAGAGCTAGTGATGGTTATGTTAGCTGCCACTATTCTCTGTTCTTTCAATAAAGCAAACTTCTTTAGAATATCCAGTTAAGAAATGTTTCTGGAGAATTAGTTAACAAAATGCATTCAAAGCATATTTATTTATGAAAATTTAAGCTGGAAGATGGAACAGTAAGAAGCATTTATAAAGATTCCCAAAGAACTTTACGTAATTACTTATTATCAACCTGAGTTATATTGTATGGAATAGAGGTTTTAAAATGTTTGTGTATTTCCAGAAAAGTATAGATAAGGGGTACCAAAGAATATTTCTTGTCACAGTGAGATTTAAAAAATAATACTTTCATTAACTGAGCAGGATTTCCTGCCTCTAGAGTCTGTTTCTCCTTTCAGTAGAATTCCTGTTATTTTGCGTGTTTTCTAGTATAAAGAATACATGTATATGTATACCTGATTCACTTTGCTGTACACCTGAAACTAACACAGCATTGTAAATCTACTATACTCCATTAAAAAATTTAAAAAAAGAGTACATGGGAGATGTGGAGAAAATATTTCATTCACTTGAACTTGTATGTATCTAATTAACATGGTTAGTTATAAACAACATGCAAAGAATGCTATCAGGTGATATGAGACAATACAGCAATAACTGCAATTGTTTAGAGCTTATCATAACAAAAATATTTTGGGCTGGAGAATACTATTGTTGACACTATTTAGAATTTCCAGTGCATACTGATGATAAAAATCAGGCTGATTTTGGTTAACATTATTTTGTTTTTTAATTCTTTTTAGACAGTCTCCCTCCTTATTGCCTACCTTCTGGGTGGACGAGCTTCTATCACCTCCCCATTGTTATTCTCCTGCTGGTGTGATAAAAAAAAAAAAAAAGGTGAGATCTTATTTGCTAGGGATGCAGGTTCCTTGGAGGTGGAATGTATGCACTCAGTTTCCAAGATAGGGAGGGACTGCATTGCAGAGGACCTTGAGTGTCCTACATCTCACAAGTTAACTGCTTAAAAATCCAGAACAGTTTCAGGAACCTTAATAAATGTAAAGTTCAAAAGAATACATGAATAAATTTTTCCTGATTATCATACAGGTGACATATACATTCATGTTAGTTCATTTAACTGTAAAATAGAAGTGGATACTCAGAGCTCTGCTAACAAAGAATGCTGATTTCCTCACTACAGGTATTGAAGAGGCAATCTGCATAGACACAATTGGAATATTCATCATGTTGGTGATAGAGCATGTAGAGGAGAATCAAAATATTCAGTGGATAACAGTTCTAAAGAATAAAACATCTCAGACTGAAAAATTGTACCGGGACTAATACCAGGATATAAGAGGATCTGTTTCTAATCAGTTAACATTTTATCCAAATTACCCTTAATCATGATGATTTTCTGTCCCTTCAGGACTACTCTTTATTTTAATGTGACAATGAATTAATAGAAGGCTTTAAAACATGACTAGTTATTTGAACTAATGATTGAGTTGGTATTTACTCTTTCATCTAACTTAATGTTATATTTACTGAAGAACATTTAGCAAAATGGTGCAAAAAAGAAATGCAAAACAAAATAACACAAAACAAAAACTCCACTATTCCAACATTGGCTATTTTAGCTTGTGCATGATAGTCAATTGCAACTGATTTAGGTCTTACCACTAAAATTTCATTATTTCATTGCAAATAGTAACTTTTCCCTCCAGAAACATCTGGGATTTATAATATAAAGTTCACATTTATTTAGATGGCATCAAGGAAACAAGTCTCTCGGAAATCCCTCACTCAAGAAATATTTGAATGTTGCAGCTGATAATTCCACAACTGCCCCTCATTACTGTGTATATTAATCTTTATTGTTATTCTATAGAATCCAGGGAGATAGGTGCTTCCCATATACTGACAAGCACTGCAATCCATGAAATTATTCAGTAAATACTTGTGGAATAAAACTGATAAACCAGTCTGACTTATATTGATAGCTGCCTGGGCAACAATGATAAACTGGGATTACCAAAATTACTTTGGAGGAGCTAACATTATAAATAATATTGATAGATAATAATTTAGCTCTTGCCGTGTGCCAGACACTACATGTTTTACATTGTTGACTCATTTAATCTTTATCACAGTCTTAGGAATATGTCCTAATGTTGATCTCATTTTGCATAAGAGAAAATTGAGACAGGAAGAGGTGGAGTAAACTGACTATAAGTACAATTTTTGCTCTGGGTCTGTTTGCTGAACCAGAAGAGATGGTTGAGAGGCTGAACAACACTTTTCATAGTCTCACTTTGGTAGAGGAAAAGCAGATTGAGGTCCAGATTCTTCCCAGAGTGCAGCCCTGGTAAACTTCCCAGCGTGTATAATGGAAACCTCCAGAGCTTCACTCTGGAGAATGGGTAAACTAGAAATGCACCCTCCTTGGTCACACAGTCCCCCAGATTTAAATCATCTGAGTGGCTCAGTAAATCTCAAGGTTAATGTTGGACTACGATGATGCCAATTTAGAGTCTCTTTAGGCATCTGGAAGAAACAAACATAAATCCTCTCGTTCTGGGACTCAATTTTTTTTTTTAAATAATGACATTTTAATGCAAAATCTAGAACACAATCTAGAGTAATCTAGGCATGTGATGACATATGATGACATAGAGGGGAGTCAAAGTAAATAGTAAGTAACAGAAGCAGACTACATTCCCTCCAAATAATAGAATCACCATATGCAGACTAAAAAACTCATGGATATAAAAATGTTAAATTTTCTTTTTCAGCAAAGAAACAGAAAGTATAAGGTATTTTTAGAGTTAAAAAAAGACCTTATTTAGAAATAATACAACTGGAAAATATAAAAATAAAAATTATGTATTATATTGATGGTTTAAGACACAATTAAAAAGAAAATGAATGACCTGGAACAGCAATCACAAGGAAATATCCAAAGCAACAAAGGGAGACCAAATGAGTGAAAAATAAATAAAGTAAAATATCTTGTGAAGTGACATGATAAAAATATCTTATAAAATACCACATAAAATGGAGAGGACTAGATGGAGTTAAAGTATTCTAAGGTCATTTACCAGTATAAGTACCTATTCATATTACATTGTGATAAGTCCAGAGGTGTGTTGTAACTTCTGTAATTTATTCATTAATATATTAGGAAATATTAGCAAAGATGTTAAGCTTTTGCAAAGGTAAAAATTTAGATTACAAACATTAAAAATAGTCATAAAAATAATTTGAATCTCAAAAAATTAGCACTTACATTAAATATTCATGAACTAGATAAGACAAAGATTGTTATATTGAAAAAAAATTACAGTTGACTGGTTACAAGAGACACACCAAAAACATGAGTTTACAAAAGTGTTAAAGAATAGATAATAGTATACCATTTAAATACAACCAAAAGGAAGGTGGTGTCACTAAAATTTTAGCATACAAAATAGACTTCAAGGCAAAACAAAACATTAGCATTAGTTGTTAAAAAAACATTAGTGGTATAAAAGTGTCACTTCATGGGGAAAAAAAGTTTTTATTTAACAAGAATACATGAGTGCTAAATGTATATGTAATTAAAATGATGGTATCAAAATATATAAGGCAAATATGGTCAAAATTATAAGAGAAAATGGACAAATCTTTGTAGAATATTTGATATACTATTTGATATAAAATTTGTAGAATATTTGATATAACAAACAGATAAATATTTTCTTATATCACTGTAGGTAAAAGCTGTAGGTGATACACACATTTCAGTCATAAAGAAAATGTTAAAAATACTGATTTCAAAATCTTTATAGTCACTTGTGGCTTGTGGTCACCATATTACACATTGCTAACGCTACACAATTCACATGTGACTCTTCATACTTTATTTTAATTTTCTGTATTAAAAGGGTATCTTACCTTCTTTACTGTAACTTTTGAATGACATTGGGACATATATAACCTTGTTAATTAGAGGTGGAAACGATCATAATTATACTTGGGGTATTGTTCAATTAGGATTCCATGCTCCAATTCTTTTTATGCCAGTCTATCCCAGGTGCATGATATTTATATAGCTATACTTTGTTTTTTTTTTTTAAACATCTTTATTGGGGTATAATTGCTTTACAATGGTGTGTTAGTTTCTGCTTTATAACAAAGTGAATCAGCTATACATATACATATGTTCCCATATGTCTTCCCTCTTGCATCTCCCTCCCTCCCATTCTCCCCATCCCACCCCTCCAGGCTGTCACAAAGCCCCGATATACTTTGTTTTATTGTGCTGTGCTTTATTGTATTTCAAAGATATTGCCTTATTTTTTTTTTAACAAATTGAAGTTTTATGGCAACCCTGCATTGTGAGAGCCTAGCTAGTATTTTCTAGCAATAACATATGTTTTAATCAAGATATGTACATTTTTACACCTAAAGCAATTAGAGAAAGAAGAACAAAGAAAACCCCCCAAAGTTAGCAGAAGGAAAAACTCATAAAGATCAGATCAGAAATAAATGAAAAAGAAATGAAGGAAACAATAGCAAAGATCAATAAAACTAAAAGCTGGTTCTTTGAGAAGATAACCAAATTGATAAACCATTAGCCAGACTCATCAAGAAAAAAAGGAAGAAGACTCAAATCAATAGAATTAGAAATGAAAAAGGAGAAGTAACAACTGACACTGCAGAAATACAAAGGATCATGAGAGATTACTAAAAGCAATATGCCAATAAAATTGAAAACCTGGAAGAAATGGACAAATCCTTAGAAAAGCACAACATTCTGAGACAGAACTGGGAAGAAATAGAAAATATAAAGAGACCAATCACAAGCACTGAAATTGAAACTGTGATTAAAAATCTTCCAACAAACAAAATCCCAGAACCAGATAGCTTCACAGGTGAATTCTATCAAACATTTAGAGAAGAGCTAACACTTATCATTCTCAAACCCTTCCATAATATAGTAGAGAGAGGAACACTCCCAGCTCATTCTATGAGGCTACCATTACCCTGATACCAAAACCAGAAAAAGGTGTCACAAAAAAAGAAAACTATAGGCCAAATCACTGATGAACATAGATGCAAAAATCCTCAACAAAATACTAGCAACCAGAATCCAACAGCACATTAAAAGGATCATACACCATGATCAAGTGGGGTTTAGCCAAGGAATGCAAGCCTTCTTCAATATATGCAAGTCAATCAATGTGATACACCATATTAACAAATTGAAAGAAAAAAGCATATGATAATCTCAATAGATGCAGAAAAAGCTTTTGACAAAATTCAACACCAATTTATGATAAAACGCTTCAGAAAGTAGGCATAGAGGGAACTTACCTCAACATAATAAAGGCCATATATGAGAAACCCACAGCCGACATCATTCTTAATAGTGAAACACTGAAACCATTTCTACTAAGATTGGGAACAAGACAAGGTTGCTCACTCTCACCACCATTATTCAACAGAGTTTTGGAAGTTTTAGCCACAGCAATCAGAGAAGAAAGAAATGAAAGAAATCCAAATTGGAAAACAAGAAGTAAAACTGTCATTGTTTGTAGAAGACATGATACTATACACAGAGAATCCTAAAGATGCTACCAGGAAACTCCTAGAGCTAAGCAATGAATTTGGTAAAGTAGCAGGATACAAAATTAATGCACAGAAATCTCTTGCATTCCTATACACTAACGAAGAAAACTCTGAAAGAGAAATTAAGGAAACACTCCCATTTACCACTGCAAGAAAAATAATAAAATACCTAGGAATAAACCTACCTAAGGAGACAAAAGACCTGTATACAGAAAGCTATAAGACACTGATGAAAGAAATTAAAGATGATACAAACAGATGGAGAGATATACCATGTTCTTGGATTGGAAGAATCAACATTGTGAAAAGGACTATACTACCCAAAGCAACCTACAGATCCAATGCAATCCCTATCAAGCTACCAATGGCATTTTTCACAGAACTAGAACAAGAGCTTTCACAATTTGTATGGAGACACATAAGACCCCAAAGAGCCAAAGCAATCTTGAGAAAGAAAAATGGAGGTGTAATCAGCCTCGCTGACTTCAGACTATACTACAAAGCTACAGTAATCAAGACAGTATGGTGCTGGCAGAAAAACAGAAATATAGATCAATGGAACAGGATAGAAAGCCCATATTGCTACACACATATGGTCATCTTATCGTTGATAAAGGAGGCAAGAATATACAATGGAGAAAAGAGCCTCTTCAATAACTGGTGCTGGGAAAACTGGACAGCTACACGTAAAAGGATGAAACTAGAACACTCCCTAACACCATACACAAAAATAAACTCAAAATGGATTAAAGACCTAAATGTAAGACCAGACACTACAAAACTCTTAGAGAAAGATATAGGCAGAACTCTCTACGACATAAATCACAGAAAGAACCTTTTTGACCCACCTCCTAGAGAGATGGAAATAAAAACTAAAATAAACAAATGGGACCTAATGAAACTTAAAAGCTTTTGCACAGCAAAGGAAACCATAAGCAAGACGAAAAGACAACCCTCAGAATGGGAGAAAATATTTACAAATGAAGCAACTGACGAAGGATTAATCTCCAAAATTACATGAACTCTCCTACACTGTTGGTGGGAATGTAAATTGATACAGCCACTATGGAGAATGGTATGGAGGTTCCTTAAAAAACTAAAAATAGAACTACCATACGACCCAGCAATCCTGCTACTGGGCATATACTCTGAGAAAACCATAATTCAAAAACAGACATGTATCAAAATGTTCATTGCAGGACTATTAACAATAGCCAGCACATGGAAGCAACTTAAGTGTCCATCGACAGATGAATGGATAAAGAAGATGTGGGACATATATACAATGGAATATTACTCACCCATAAAAGGAAATGAAATTGAATTATTTGTAGTGAGGTGGATGGACCTAGAATCTGTCATACAGACTGAAGTCAGAAAGAGAAAAACAAATACCGTATGGTAACACATATATATGGAACCTAGAGAAAAAATTGGTTCTGAAGAACCTAGGGGCAGGACAGGAATAAAGATGCAGATGTAGAGAATGGACTTGAGGACATAGGGAGTGGGAAGGTTAAGCTGGGACGAATTGAGAGAGTGGCATGGACATATACACACTACAAAATGTAAAATAGATAGCTAGTGGGAAGCGGCTGCATAGCACAAGGAGATCATCTAGGTGCTTTGTGACCACCTAGAGGGGTGGGACAGGGATGGTGGGAGGGAGACACAAGAGGGAGGAGATATGGGGATATATGTATACGTATAGCTGATTCACTTTGTTATACAGCAGAAACTAACACACCATTGTAAAGCAATTATACTCCAATAAAGATGTTTAAAAAATTATAGTAAAAAAATGGAAATAAAACGTGTTCTTAGTGGACTAGTTTGGGTTTCACTGAGATTCTTCAATCTGTGGCTTGATGTCTTTCATCAGATTTTGAATAGTCTTGCCTACTGTATCCCTAGATTCATATTTCCTCTCACTTTCATCTTTCTCCTCTTTCTTGTGTTGCAACTTTACATGCATTATGTTTTTAAGCATGTCCACATGGGTCACATCTAAATTCTTTTATATCTACCTATATTTTTTTCTTTCTCTGTTTTATCTTGGAGATATATATATATATATATATATATATATATATTAAAAAAATTTTTTTTTCAGTATGCGGGCCTCTGACTGTTGTGGCCTCTCCCATTGCGGAGCACAGGCTCCGGACGCGCAGGCTCAGTGGCCATGGCTCACAGGCCCAGCCACTCCGCGGCATGTGGGCTCTTCCCGGACCGGGGCACAAACCCAGGTCCCCTGCATTGGCAGGCAGACCCTCAACCACTGCACCACCAGGGAAGCCCCATCTTGGATATTTTTATACTAACTTTTCTTTGAGTCCTTGACTTTTTTTTTTTCTGCTGTATCTTACTGAACTAGGAAACATGTTCTCTTCTTATTTTCAGACATTGTATTATCAGTCCTAGAATGTTGATTGGGTTATTTTTATTGAAATGAATTTTCTTTTGAAATACTTTGTGTTTTAACTCACTTTAAACTATCTCTTTAGCTATTTTGGTGTATTTGATTGCTACTCTGATAGCTAGATCATCTTTGGGTCCTTCTTGATTTATTTATCTCTTAATTATCAGTCACCTTTTCTTACTTCTTAGGTCATTTAATAAATTTTTTCTGTTATACCCAACATTGCAGATGAAAGGTTGTAGAGGGCCTGGGTTAAGATGTCTTCTTCTACAGGGGACAAGCAGTTAAATTGTGTACAACTATTGAATCTTGGTTTTAGGCCTCATTAAACAATGTCTATTTTGGTTTTCCCCATACTTTATGGAATCTTCTTTTCTACTAGAGCACAGCTGTAATTCTCAGAGAGTAGTCTTTTAGAGGTCTCATTTGAAAGAAAGGTGCTTTCTGGCTGTGCCTGAAATCTCCTTGAAATCTCTGTTTCTAGGGTTTTTTAGCTAGATCTTTTAGAATCTCACCGTGTGTCAGTACAGTGTAGAAGTTGTCCAAAGGCTCAGGGAGAATTTTTGCATAGTATTTCAGGGCTTGTTTAGGGGTCCTTTCTCACTGGCATCATGCTGCCACATCCCAGCTGCCTTGGAGTCCTCACACTCTGGTCACTCTTTCTTCCACTCGGTGAGACTCTCAGTCCCATTCCTTGTGCCATGATTTGGAAAATGCCATCAGTGATAAAGTCTGTGTAAATAAAGGACTCATTTTATCTGTTCTTTTCTCAAGTATTACAGGTCAATATTGGCTGCTGTCCCAACATTACTAACATTGTTTTTAAACCTTGTTTAGCTTAAATAGCTCCTTACTTTGGGGAGGTAAAACTGATCCAGCCACTCTGTCTCAGTTGCATCCAAAGACCTTTGTCGTGCATTTTAATAAATCTGATATTTCTTAAATTCAAGTTATATGTAAAAACAATACAGGTTCATATTTGTATTTTTTTATGTTCCCTCCAGCTAATATAGTACCTGTCATGCATTCGACACGATATGTTAGTTTGTGTGTGTGTGTGTGTATGCATTTGTGCACATGTGTATGAAGAGAGAATTGGTAGGAATATAAATGCATACATACAAATATACTTACATTTTTTTCTGCTTGGACAAAATCATGTGAAGAATTAAATATTAGCAGAAGATTATTAAAGAAGTTAAGAATATATCTCACCCTAGCTTTGAGGGTACCTTTTTATGGATACCTTTTTCATGCAATCATTTGTAAGAAACTCCACACGTCTTCTGCAGGTAATCTGTAGTATCAAGGTCTGATTTCTAGTAGACACTAAATGTCAGTTTTCCAAATGTTTCACTTTTCAGTGACATTGTAGATTTGACTTAAAATAACTGCATTTCGTTTACACAAAATGATGAAGGAATAATTTGCTAACATAATCAAATTTAATTATCTCTCCTTGAAACCAATTTCATTTTGCTTGGTACCATTAATAGTTATTATCATTGCTGACAAAGGAATCCTATGTATTCAGAGCAGACATTCTTAGAACGTTTTGTACATTTGGGTACCAAGTTTAGAAATGCTATCAGATAAAAAGGAGCGTCTCAAAACCTTATATTGTGCTAATGAGAGAAATAAAATCCTAAGAATTTTGAAGTCTTTGTTTTGTTAGTTGTGAATACTAAACGGTTGCCATTCAATAAAGTTTTTTGAGTGCCTAAGAAACTAATTGAAAAAAAAAACCCTGAGAATTTAATTGTTTATATGTCTAGAAGAAAAATCTAATACTCTTCTTTTCTACTATCTTATATGACACTTTTATAATACAAAGGTCATAGTTAAGAGTGATTGTTCAGACATTCTGTTTAGTCGTATTTTTTCACTGCAATGCACCAGATGTCAGAACCCATTACATCCATGTAGTCATGTTGATAATTTTAATGAATGAGCTTCTGTGACAGGTAGAAACACTGTCAGTATTTCCCAAGGATTTAAGGCCCTTTCAATTTTTCTTATTTTAATACATGTGCTTTTAGAAAGTATGAAATTCGTATTTTTAATCTAAAAAAAATCTTTAGTGAGACAAACAAATGACATTAAGTTTCATTATTCTATACTTTTATACAAAGTTTGGGATTTGTGAATTGCTAATTTGATCTATTTGAACACTGCAGCTAATGTTTTATTAGGATTCTTGAACCATGTGATTTGGTTTGCTTTCTCACTTCTGAGAGGACTTGATAGCTACATGAATATTTTATAAGAATTAACTAAAAAAAATACTGAAAGCTTTTAGTTAATACTTTAGTACATGATAACTAGTACTTAACTCTAGAGACAATTTTTAGGGTAAACGTAAAGTACCCAACCCACCCATCAAGTATGGATTGTCAGGACAGCAGAGCAGGGAAGGGCAGGGGAAATGCGATACTGAGGAGAGACAGAATGAGTGAGAGAAGGTGGAACAGAGGCAGGAATAGAATGATTTGATATGTGCAGGGTATCAAATCCCTCCTGTTGAAAAATGTTCCCTCCTGCAGGGCCAGCTCCTGAGGCTCAGAGCTACCAAGCTGAAACACATGTGGCTGAACAGGTTATATCATGGAACTTGTGATTCTAATTGGATGGAATCACAAACAGTGCCCTCCTTCAGGGCAATCGATATCTATCTTCTATCTGTCTTCTTTTCTCCAAATTAATGATTCTGCCCTGAGCAACCTGGGAAAAACTACACCCTCCCTCAAAATAAATTCCATTAAAAAAATCAAGTGATGTAATCAATGTAAAGCACTTAGCACAAGTCCTGGTCCAGAAATATTACTCAGCAGAAAGTTATTTCTCTCCTCTAGTGGCCATTGCCCATATCCACGTGCGGTCCTGTGGAGGAAGCTAAACGGGGGAGGAGGTGGTAACTCATCCCAGCTCTCTCCCCTTCCTCCCTTCTCTTTACCTCTTCTCATCTTCTGCCTGCTTCCTGCCGGTGGTGCCACTTCCTTCAGATATTCAGACCTAACTCTGTCGTCAGTTCTCCTTTCTCTGGGGAACACTAACCCTAAAATAGATTAAATTATGTAGACTGTTTGTGTGAAGTTCAACATGAGCATCCTCATAAAATAATCCTACCAATAAGTATTTTCCCCATAGGGAGCTACAGGAAAGGGTCTTTGTAAAAGGATGGTAATTCAGGAAGCGTTTGTCAGATACAAGACCCGCCAGTTCCTATTTATGTTGAGAAATGTTTTCAGTAGGAACAGTGCAGTGTACTCTGGGATGGCTACTGCTGCCGCTGTGTCTGTAGCGGGCACTCAGCTGACAGAAGCAGACCCAATGCAGTTTGAGATGATAAAACTTCAAATAAAGATTCATCATAACTCTTCAGAGCCACAGACTCTACTCAAATCATGGGAATACTGTCCAATGGGAATGCCTTGCTGAATTATGTGTTTCCTTCCTTGGCACTTAAAAACAGTCATAATTGTGGTTCACATTCAAACCCCAGGCCAGTCCTGCCATATCTCAATTTAGAAGGAGGTTTCTCTCGTTCAACAAAGGTAAATAAGAAATAAAGGCAAAACGAAACAGCATAAAACAAAACAAAGAACTGAACTTAAGCATAGAAAACAAAATGTGTAGAAAGATCATAAAGCATACATTTAGCCCTGGCCACGTAGAATTCTTCCATTCTCCATGACATTATGCAGGATTATTTGGATATATTTTCAAATTAGGAATAGGAATATATTTTGAATATATTCATGATATGTTCATTATGAAGATGTGTTCAGCACCTCCTGGCTCATAGAGACAGAGCTTAATGAGTTCAAAGATTTCTTTTGCTTCGAATTGTTGAGATTGTTACACGCATTCCTCAATCTTTCTGGGTGATGGGGTCAGCCATATAATCGTGGCTTACAAATATAAATTTAGAACATATTCATCCTATTATACATCAACTTCTCACTATGTTAGTATTACTCTAAGTCTTAATATTCACTGGCAAAATTGCAAAGGATTAAATTACACTGTCAGAAATGTACCTATTTGTTTGGTACTACCTAAAAGTCATAGAAAGCCAAAGCAAAGATGAATGAATAACTCAAATAAAAATATTTTCATCAACTTTAATATCATTGATATAGAAAATAAACATAGAAATCACATGAAACCTTTGTTATCATATAATTTCCAGTACTTCCTATTTTCAAGGAGGGCACAAGTAGTTTTTAAAAATTACTGACTTTCCAAAAATGAATCTGTAGAATATACATTAAAACAAAATCTTCAAAAACATTTACTTTTAAAATTTTGAGATTGATTCCCAATGCATTTTTAGAATACGTACAAGTCCCCCGAAATGGCAACATATATATGTCTACCACACAGAAGATTGAGACGACACCCACTTATAATCTATCTCCGGATGCACTTTGTTTTTTTAATCAAGTACATGTACCTGTGTAAATATTTAGGTCCTAAAAATGAAAAAATAAAAAGGAAATACTGTATTTCATGTAAAGTTTTTAGGAAAAAAAAAAAGAAAAGAAAAATGGTCTGAATCAAGGTCATACAAGTTGTAGAGTTTGGAGTTTTATTTCATTAAGCTTTATGCCCAGCACATGGCAGGGACCTGCCTGGAATCAGGTGAAGGGCAGTTTGGACCTGGTTTTCCCACTATGCTCTGGGAACCGTGGAAAGTTTACATAAAATATGAACCTCAGCTCCTTATCAACAAAAATAGGTATTATAGCAACCCAGATTTACTGCTGTGAGAATTAGATAGTAATAATAATAACAACAGAACTGTAATTTTATAGTCAAATTGATTAAAGGGTTATGATGTGCCAGATTCTTTGATAAATATTTTAAATAATTGAATCTCAAAGAACTTTATGTGTAGATATTTTAAAACCTATTTTATAGGTTAAGAAGCTTAGAGCAAAACAAGTTGAAAATGTTAAATAATTTTTCATCAGATAATAACTGCCTCTATAGATAGTTTATAATATATGAAGCTGCAATAAAATAAATAACTGTGAAAAAGGTTTCTGCTCTCACAGCGGCTACAGCATGACAGGTACTCAATGAACTGCATTGCTCCTCTGTTTTTTTATATCAGTAACTTCCTCTTTTCTGATTTATGGGGAAGGAATTATGGTGGCAGGTATTGGAGACACTGAGAACTCAGTTCATTCTGTGTTTTGACACTGGAACTGTGAACCTCAGATGAGTCAGCTGAGCTGCGTATTCCAAATCTGTCAAAACAGAGGGAAGAACACCCATTGTAAAATAATTAATAAAGGAATTATTAATTGTTATTATGGGGAGACACATCTACCTTCCAAATATTAGAGTTTTGACCCTTTTTCAAAACATTAAAAATAATTTGGTTCTTTTTTTAACGTATTTACTTTTTTATTCATATAGCAAAACGTCCCCTGTGTCATGGATATATTTCCACATTTGAAATATCTTTATTCTGAAATGCACAATGATTAAAAGAAAAAACTACAAAGGCTAAATCACATCTCTAATACCTCCGGGGTGCATCCTCTTGCTTTTTTTAACTACAACTTGGAACTTGTTGATTGCCAAAAGTCTTGAAGATTGCGATGGTAGAGCCAGAGCTGTAGTCTTTGTTAAAAGGAGTGTAATCATATTATGTTTTGAATTAACAGTTCATCAATTATATGTAAATAGGAATGGTCTTCTGAGTTCTCCATTACTTCAAAGATTTTCTCAAGATGTCTTCTTAAGTATGGATGTCTTTAACAAAGTGTACACAGAGTGTGAGTATTGTCTGCCTATCCCACAAATTTGCCATCTTAAAAAAAAAAAGACCTGTTCATCTGTGTAATGAAGCATTGGGACTAAAAGACCTAGGAAATTGCAAAACTCATAATAGTCTACTCATTGCTTCTGAAGAGGTGGTCCATGAACTGCAACACTGACATTACTTGAGCTTCTTAGAACTGCAGAATCTCCTCTACACTCCAGACTGACTGAATCAGAATCCGTGTTCTAACAATGTACCCAGGTGGCTGGAATGCATGTTATATTTAGAGAACACTGCAAAGTCACACCATCACTTGTGCTCAAGATTTTCTGAACTCAGTCATGTAGTTCTGGAATACAACTTGGTACCAAGAACAGATTCCAGAGCCTTGGAGCAAAATGTGTGTAGGCTGACCTTCACCCACTGTTAGTTGTTAAAATTACATAGAGAAAAATCCTCTAATACAGAAGGTGTCAATTTTTTGTTCAAACTCTTGCCTGGTCAATCAGCCTTTGCTAGCAATTCATTCAGAGACTATGTAGTGTGGATTAAATATAAATATGAATAGGATTGCCAGTGTTCACTCCCTCTGAACTCAAGCACAGTCCGAAACCCAGGTATTACCTTCCAACAACAGCAATAGTACTCAAACCCAGAAGACAACATTGAAAAAAAAGTAACTTATATAGCTGACATATTGGCTGATTGAAATCCCCATATTTTTTCTTTTTCTCTTTCTTTAATGCTTTAAACATATATAAATAAAATAGTGGTATGTAAGTTGGAAGCAAGTATTAAGTTTTAGCTCTGAAACTGGTGGAAATCATTTAATGTTTCTTTTCACTGTTCCAGTTTTCTCAGGACATTGGTCCCAAAGTTACATTTTGTCTTTCAATTTTAGAAGATTTTTCTGGTCTAACTTTAGAAGAGTTCATTTTGACAATATAAACTAGATTATCACAACTAACTATTTACATGATCTTTCCAAGTTTTGTGACATGTAAAAAATTAAATTTAGTTTCAACTTTTCAATTGAGTATGGAAAACACAGGAAATTTTGATACTGATCAATAAATGAGGAAATTCCAAATACAAAGGAAATTCAAGCTACTAAAATACCTTCATTGGTTTAATTTCTTACTATATGCAAGTTTTTATAAATAGCACTGACATGGATTTAAAAATTCATGATAATAACTTATACTAATGGTAATATTTTCCTATCAAAATAATGACACGGAGAATTATCCCTTTTAAAATGGGTATCAAAATAACGACATGGAGAATTACCCCTTTTAAAATGGGATTTTATTTTAGAATAAAATCAAGATCTATAGCTCTAATTTTTTTAAACCTCAAGGATTGAAAATGAGCTATGTTGAATTAAATATTTGTATAATATAATATATTGTTATAACATAAACATAACTAATGATCTTGCTGAACTTTCTGACTTAGACTCTTATAAACCATGAACTATATGCATAAGAAACTCCAACTTTACCTGTATTGTCGTCACTCTAATTAGTGGAAAGAATATAACCAGCTGTAACATTTTCAATGACTCTTCAAATACGGACTAAAACTTAAATAATAAACAGTACTAAAAAAGAGCACATATTTGAACTTAGAAATACCAGTAAGAAGTTTCAGTGACTAGAGTCTTAATTGGGAACTTTGGATGCATACAGGACATTCAAGAGAGGACATTTTTACATAAATTTTAAAATTTATTATTCACCCAGGACTTTTTTACCATGACCCAAATGGAAGTTAGGACATTTAAGTACTGACATCTTCATAGCCTAATTCTGCAGCTAAATAAAATCCTGCAGGCACAGTTGTGCTAAACCCATCCACGTTACCTGACAGAAACAAAAAATAACCTCCACCATGGTAGGGTAATAAAACCACTTAGAATTACTGGAAAATTGATTAATAACATCTGAACCTTCACAAGCTTTTAAATGCTTATTATTAGTTAGAACCTTTTAAAGGTATACCACCAGGGGTAGGGATTTAGATTTAGAGGGTTTTAGATTTTTGTTTGCAAATATTCTTATGAACTGAATAGTAAATATATTATTCTAGACCAGAGTTCTCAATTAAAGCATTTCAATAGAATCACCTGGAACCTTTTAAAAATATTTATGACTAAAAAAATATATGTGTAAAATAATATTTATGTGTGGGCACCACTTCTCAGGAATTCTGATAATTAGAATGGTGGGTTCTGAGCATCCCTCTGTTTTAAAGGCTCCCTAGAGGTCCTCATGCACAGCCACACTTGAGAACCACTGGTCTAGACATGGAAGAGAGTGTCTCTCTCAGAAAAGACAGCAATGTTTTATATCGGTTGATAATCCTAATTATTCATTTGCCTAACATTTATTGAACATCTAAAATACGAAGTCATTATTGGCAAAGCAGAAATAGCTTCACAGCTGTAGAGAATACATGTATGGATACCAAGAGGCGAAGGGGGCGTGAGATGAACTGGGAGATTGGGATCGACATACACACACTACTATGTATAAAATAGAGAACTAATGAGAACCTGCTGTAGAGCACAGGGAACTCTGCTCAGTGATCTGTGGTGGCCTAAATGGGAAGGAAATCCAAAAAAGAGGGGATATATGTATAGATATAGCTGATTCACTTTACTGTACAGCAGACACTAACACAACATTGTAAAGTCACTATAGTCCAATAAAAATTAATAAAAATATGAAGCTATTGAGGTAAATTCAGAGGACACAGGAGTAAAAAGTGAAACATAATTCCTGCCCTGAAGCTTTTAATGGTCTAGTGGAAGCCGTAACCTAACAAAGAGCTGATTTCAACATACAGTCCCTTGGTATCTGGGAAGGATTGGTTCCAGGGCTCCCTGTGTACACCAAAATCCCCAGATGCTCAAGTATGTAAAATGGTGTAGTATTTGCATGTACCCTACACACAGCCTCCATTTACTTTAAATCACGTCTAGATTACTTACAATGCCGAATGCAATGTCAATGCTAGGTAAAGAGCTGCAGTTGCCAGTGTACGGCAAATTCAAGTTTTGCTTTTTGTAATTTCCTGGAAATGATTTTTCTGAATATTTTCTGCCAGTGGTTGGTTGAATCTGCAGATGTGGAACCTGCAGACGCAGGGCCCTGACTGTAGTGCTAGGGTAGGGTTAAGATAGTGCTCCAGGGGACCCAGGAGGTAAAGAGGGGTGAGGATGGTGGGAAAAAGGGCATCCAGGAAGGAAACTGAGAGGAGCAAAGACCTGGAGCAAGAAAGGTCATGACTCGGTCATTGAAGAACTGCGAAGTGAGGCCGGACTATGAGCTTCTCTTCAGGAGCAGCAACGTTATCCAGGAAGCAATAGGCACCTTTGCATGTTCGTAACTGCAAGGAAATGAAGTACAGTCAAGAAGCAGACAGTGTTATCCAGACTGCTATTCTATTATGCCACGGTTAATAATAATAGTGGTCATTTATCTACTTTTTTTTTTGGTACGCGGGCCTCTCACTGTTGTGGCCTCTCCCGTTGCGGAGCACAGGCTCTGGACGCGCAGGCTCAGCGGCCATGGCCCACGGGCCCAGCCACTCCGCGGCATGAGGGATCTTCCTGGACAGGGGCACGAACCCGTGTCCCCTGAATCAGCAGGCGGACTCTCAACCACTGCGCCACCAGGGAAGCCCAGTGACTCACATTTTAAAAATTCCACTTTGTGATTTTATTTTACCAAAGCACTTTCATTATAATTTCATTTATTGATATATAAATATTAATATTATATAGTAAGTATTCTTTACAATTTATATATTAGGAAATAGGATTTTTACCAAACGTAAGGTAGATAGCTAGTTGGAAGCAGCCGCACAGCACAGGGAGATCATCTCGGTGCTTTGTGACCACCTGGAGTGTGGTATAGGGAGGGTGAGAGGGAGGGAGACGTAAGAGGGAAGAGATATGGGAACATACGTATATGTATAATTGATTCACTTTGTTATAAAGCAGAAACTAACACACCATTGTAAAGCAATTATACTCCAATAAAGGTGTAAAAAAAAGGAAATAAAAATAAATTTAAATTAGTTATAATATTCTCATTTCTTTGAAATATTTATGTTTAATTAATTTATTATCACCATTTAATTTTTTCCTCTTCACGGTGAACAGACAGAAATGGGGTTTTTACTATCCAGAATCCTGTTAATATTAGGTTTTTTTTTTTTCCTGGAAAATGGGTAGTAGATTTTGATTGCAAAATTGTGTTCTTTCCCCCCTCATGTTTCATTCTTTATCATGGGTCAATTTTATTTAATTGTCTCTTTTTAACCGTTTCTTAACTGAAGTATATATATATATATAAAATTTTCAGATTCTTTTCTACTATAGGCTATTACAAGATATTGAGTATAGTTCCCTGTGTTATACAATAGGACCTCTTTGTTTACCTATTTTAAATATAGTAGTGTGTATCTGTTAATCCCAAACTCCTAACTTATCCCTCCCCCTCCCCTGCTATTCCCTTTGGTAACGATAAGTTTTCTATGTCTGTGAGTCTGTTTCTGTTTTGTAAATAAGTTCATTTGTACCTTTTTTTTTTAGATTCTACTTATAGGTGGTATCATATGATATTTGTCTTTGTCTGACTTCACTTAGTATAATAATCTCTAGGTCCATCCATGTTGCTGCAAATGGCATTATTTTATTTTTTTATGGATGAGTAATATTCTATTGTATATATGGACCACATCTTCTTTATCCATTCATCTGTCAATGGATATTTAGGTTGTTTCCATGACCTGGCTATTGTAAATAGTGCTGCAGTGAACACTGGGATGCATGTATGTTTCCAAATTAGAGTTTTGTCTGTATATATGCCCAGGAGTGGGATTGCTGGATCACATGGTAATTCTACTTTTAGTTTTTTGAGGAACCTCCATACTGTTCCCCATAGTGGATGTACCAATTTACATTCCAACCAACAGTGTAGGAGGGTTCCCTTTTTCTCCACATCTTCTCCAGCATTTATTGTTTGTAGATTTTTTGATGATAGCCCTTCTGACCGGTGTGAGGTGATACCTCATTGTAGTTTTGATTTGCATTTCTCTAATAATTAATGGTGTTGAGCATCTTTTCATGTGCCTGTTGGCCATCTGTACATTTTCTTTGGAGAAATGTCTGTTTAGGTCTTCTGCCCATTTTTGATTGGGTTGTTTGTGTCTTAGATATTAAGCTGTATGAGCTGTTTGTATATTTTGGAAATTAATCCTTTGTTGGTAGCATCGTTTGCAAATATTTTCTCCTAGTCCTTAGGTTGTCTTTTAACTTTCATTTTATACAACATGAAGAATTAAGAGGATGGGTCTGAGTTGCCACTAAGAGGATCCTATAGCCCCCTTTAGGTGAGCTCTGGGGCGGAGCAGGGAGGGGTACCATATCCTGTGCTGCCATCTGTCCCCCCACGGGGAGATTGTACAAGATGCCATGGCTGCTCTCTTCCTCCAGAGAAGCTTCCAGTGGAGATGATGTAATGGCTTTGGCTGGGAAAATAGACTAACTACTTTTTCTTTTATTCCTGGGAGGGTGCCCTGCACATGAAGAATCCTTTTTAAGTGCTTTAATCAAACTGACAAACCAAAAATCTGCATAAGAGAGAAGATTGTTTCAACAGCCTGAAATAGTCACCCTTACTGGAAGTTCATTTCAGATGTCTCATTTCCTAAGTTTCTCAAGGCAGAGCTCCTAATTTGATTATTTGAGATCCCCAGTAATTAGAGTGTGCTTGTTAATTTAAAAATATCTGTACAAAGACTTTAATATGCAGTTGGCAGTAAGGATACAACAATTTGCAGCCAGAGCCCCTGGTGAAGTCTCTGAGCTGAGTGAAGTGGTGCAGGCAGAGGGGAGTGCTGGGGGGCAGAAAGAAAAGGATGTGCAAATGCCCTGGGGTGGGGAACACGGAGAGGTACACAGAGGAGATTAGGCACAAAAACAGGAGCCTAAACTAAATAGAAACACTGTCAAATATAGCCCTCCCACCCCAAAGGCTTGTTTTGTCTATGATATGGCATGGGAAGCTCCAATGCTCACATTTTCACATGCATTATGGAAAGTTTTATTCATGTGTCCCCAGTTCTCACAACGAGTGTGGCGTCTTCTTGGCCAATGAAGGCTCTTGACAATTGCTACTTACACTGGCACATCATTAGTGGGGGAAAATCTTGATTGGCTGGCACTTTAACTATCTATTAGAATCATTCTTCATTAATAAACTGTCCTCCATCTCCAACAATTTATGTCAGCAAGAAAATACACAAAACGAAGATGAGATTTGTGGATGAAAAAAATCACTGAGGTGTAATCACAGTATTTCTTGCATCTGCTGTGTTTTCTTTTCTTTTTTCCCTCCAAAATATTAATTTATAATATATTCTATTAAAAGAATAACTAGTGGCAGGTTTCCCCATCAGCTAAGTCACAGACCAACACAATTAACAATGGCACGGTTTGCTACCCTTCAAATCAACCTTACAATATCACATTATTTCAAAAGTACTTGCCTTCTTTACAAATGTCATCACTAGAGCCAACAGCTCACTCATTTTCATTTTTTATTTATTAGCTTGCAGTTTTACATCTTAGAACGTGACTAAACAGCCCACGGAGAATACAGAGAACACACACTCAAACACACTGATGCTAAGGTCTACCTGTATATATGAACATTGCCTATAGCTTGGGCGTTAAACTCTGCTTAGGAAACCATTCTAAATATGTGCTATCTTAAAAATAGTATACGCCTGTGGAAAATGTGGGTGCCACAGGCTTATAAGAGGATTTCTCAATAGAAATCCAGCACCGTTATCAGAATTAGTAACAAGCAAGGAATTATTGCGGGGGGAAAGGTTTGCTGTAACCCTTAAATCAATTCAATGAATAGATTAGCTTCTGTTGTGATTCCCCAAGAGACCAAACAAAAATCTCATTTCAAGAAACATTTATGGTTATAACTTACTGTCTGCATCTCTGACCTTTTGAGCTCCCTCCCATCCCAGCGTTTCATAGGAAAGTCTTTAATCAGTCTGGGAAGTTTGCACATTGACTAAGGCCAGCGAGTCACTATAACAGATGACCAGCGACATTTGCCAACGTGTGAGAATGACACCTGATATTTATTCCTGTGGCTCTGATAGTTCCGGTTGGAAAAATGAACAAAATGACCTTGTGAGGTTCACTCCTCCCAGCCGAGCAAGGCTCATTCCTCCAACAAAGGACGCAGAGGCGGCTTAGTGCGGAAGATGAAGGAGCAGGCGTGAGCTCTTGTGCTAATCATATCCTATTTTTACCATGAATATAATTACGCTTTGCGTTTGCATTCATCACAGAAAACCTGGGACAGGATCTCCTCCCATATTAGAATTAAAAGGCTCTGTACAGCGCTTGGCAGGAACATGCTCAATGTGCTGTTTGTCTATAGAGCTTTCAGGGTGCTACTTCCACTTACTTCTCATACGTAAAAACAGCCAGCCAGCCATCTGTTAGGAAAAATACAGAGTGCACATAAACTGTTCAGCATGTCTGGTTTGCAGGCCCCCAGAAATGGGGACACTAGCTCAGAGGAGCTGTGAGTGGGGTTCGTAGGCAGAAAGCATGGATTCAACCTGCCTAGCAACAGACTTTGGCATTCACCTCATTCACCCTGCTGGTTGCTGGGATTCCTAACTGGAAACATTTTAACTGTCATTATTACATACTTTACGGTATTCGGCAGTGAAAAAGTTAAGCGAGAACCAACAAATGGTCAATAATCTAGACTGAAATGTGATGGAAACAAAAAACATGGTGACACAAGCAGAAGTGTCTACAGGAGGGCTAGGGAAGGGATTGACAGAACACCTGTTTGATGTGAGATGACCAGGAAAGAGCAATGAGTGGATGAGTGGATTTCCAGGGCCTTGGAAGTGAAAAAACACTGCGGTACCTGGAGATCTGGTGAGGCAAAGAAGCTGTGGAAATGCAAATCTTTTGACCTAATTATTTTTGCCCTGAAGTTTCACTTCTTGGAATGTTTGTACAGTGTCTAAAATTGATCCCAACAAAATTCATTATAGGAAGAAATATTGGATGGAGAATAATGGTGACATGTAAAAAAATAAATAATTGCTCAGTGTAATTAAGTGTAAGCTCCAGGAGAGCTTGTTATGTTTTAAAACAGGTTCTGGTCCTTTTTAGACATTCAATAATGAATGGACAAATGAATGATTGTGGCCAGTTCTTCCACTTTGCTGAATTCGGAGAATTCATTTCATTTTTAATGAATGAACACCGAAACAACAGAGAGTCAGGAGGAGGTAAGAAATGATTTTCGGTTTGCAGAAGCATCACCTTAATAATGCACTCAGGTCATGGATGTGCCCATGCGTGGACATTTGATACACACTGAACAACATGTGTGGAGAAACGTCTTTGAAATCCATCAAGGTAATTTCTGCCACCATCCATTCTCATTCGTGTTTCTCTATCTTGATTCCAAAAAGCGGGAGCAAGGTATATTTCTTAATCCTTAAATTATGTTCATGGTTTGATGGTCTATTAAAATGTCATTTTATTAGACGGGAAATGTCCTGTTAACATATATGCAATAATTATGTACAATTATGTAAAATATATGTAAAATTATCAGGTCAATGTTGGCTAAATAAAAAGCACACAGTAAAATTTAGCTATCATTGGTTTTAACGGTATTATTATTAGCTTATAATAAGTATCTTTTAAAATCCAGACATTGATTTTTGTTAGTTTTACTATCATTTTCATTATAATATCTCAGACTTTAAAAATTATGTCTATGTACATATAGATGTTTATATGTAAGATAAATGAAACATACTGATTAAGAAGTTAGACAACCGTGTTTCCACCTCCAGCTTAAAAAAAAAAAGTACTACTAATAGAGCTATCTTCCCGCCTGTCCATATGTTTACTGGTGATTTCTATTGTCTCTTCACCATATGCCTTTTCATGTCTTTTCAATTTTTTTTAAATTGAGATGTCTGTTTTTTTCTTACTGATTTGTCAGCATCCTTTATATATTCCAAATACTAACATTTTAATGTACATTTGATGAGAATATTTTCTCTCAGTTTGTGGTTTATGTTTTGATAATTTTTAATGGTGTCTTTGATGAACAGAAATTTTTACTTTAACTTATCAGAATTTCCTTTATGGTTTATTATAGACAAGTGTTTTGTGGAATCATTCATTACTCTGATTTCATAGAATCCCACATTTATTCAAATAATTTATTGATTACCAATTATGTTCCAGGCATTTTCTAGGACCTTAAGTACATCATTAAATAAAATTCCTGAGTGTTATTTTTTCACATGTAGGTGTTTGATTTTCCTGAAAGTGAATTTTGTTCATGGTATGAAATATGAATCCATTGTGTTTATTTTTGATAAGTATAATCACTAATCAGACTACTACTTAAAGAAAACTTTTCTCACTGGACTACAATGACTCTAACAAATGATGCATTCATACATATGCAGAAATACTTCTATGCTCAACCCTCTGTTCAGTTTATCTCTTCTTTACCTTTATGTCAGTAGCATATACTCTGAATTATTATAGCACTGTAATAAGCACTCATATACAGCAAGCACGTCTTTCCCATATGCCATTCTCCATGAATATTTTGTATAGTCTGAGCCCTTTACTTTGTCATATAAATTTTAGATCAGTCTTACTAAGTCCCACACAAATAATGTTAGAATTCTAATCAGAATTGCATTTTATTTATATATCAATGTGAAACAAAATGGCCTATTTATGATACTCAAGAAAATGGTGTGTTTCTCCCTGTTCCGTTTAGGTCTTTTCCAATCGTTTTCAGTTACTTCTATAGCTATCGTTAAAAATATCTTGTGGGCTTCCCTGGTGGTGCAGTGGTTGAGAGTCTGCCTGCTAATGCAGGGGACACGGGTTCGAGCCCTGTCCGGGAGGATCCCACAGAAAGGCTGGGCCCATGAGCCACAACTGCCGAGCCTGTGCGTCTGGAGCCTGTGCTCTGCAACAGGAGAGGCCGCGACAGTGAGAGGTCCGCACACCGCGATGAAGAGTGGCCCCCGCTTGCCACAACTAGAGAAAGCCCTTGCACAGAAACGAAGACCCAACAGAGTCAAAAATAAAAAAATAATTAATTAATTAAAAGAAGGCTCAACATTTAAAAAAAAATATATCTTATATCATTTCTTAAATATTATTTCTAGATGATTTTACAGTGTTTTGCTATTTACATTGTATATTTAATTTAAAGATTTTCGCTTTGCTACTGGTCTGTAGAAATACAGTCAGTTTTTATGTAGCTTGTCTCATTTTAAACACTCATGTTAATTCTGATACTGTATAGATTATTTAGGATTTTTTATGTAAGCAAATATATCACTGTAACTAATGAGAGTTACTTTTCTTCTTTTCCAATACTTATTTTGTTTTTGTTTCTTTAGCTTTTTGTGATGACTAGGAACCACAATACAATAAGTAATATATTCATATACAATTATATATATTATTTGTGTATTTATATAATAAGCATACTTTTCTCCTTCCTGATGTTAAGTAGACTGTTTCTAACATTTTACAATTATTTTTTCTATTGATTTTGGTAGGCTCCCCTAGTTGAAGTAAGGATGTTTCCTTTTATTTTACTGTTATTTTTTTATCATTAATAGGTGTTGAATTTTACTGCAAGCTGTTACAGAAAAATTGGGTGGTTCGTTTAAATTTTCACTTCTAAGTTGTTAATGTGATAGTTACTAAATCAGTCAAGATAGGTTAGATTAAGCTGCAATAACAAATAACCCCCAAAACTCAGTAGCTTAGAACAACAAAGGCTTATTTCTTGTTCATGCTAGTGCCCATCACAGATTGGCTGCAGTCCTAATCCACACTGTCTTCAGTCCAAGATCTGTGCTGGTGGAACAGCTTCTATCTTAAACATTGCTGGTTTCATGAAGGAAAGAAAAATAACCATAAGGAAGCCCATGGTGCCTCTTGAAGTTTCTGCCTGTCACTGAACTTACATTTCATTACCTAAGGCAAACTACATGTCTAAGGCTGGGATAAGGGTGTATAACTGTCTTACAAGTTGAGGCAATGAATAGATAGGAAAAATAATACTGTCTAGCACAATATATTAAGATTGTTTGATCCCAACTTGCAGGCTTCTAATAATTTCATTTCATTCATGGTATATTTTAATAAATTTCTAGATACAGTATGTTAATATTTTCTTGATGATTTTTCATCTATGTCCCTAAATAAAATTGGCCTGTTAAAAGTTAAAAAAAATTTAAGCATTTTTTGCTTTATCTTTTCCTGTTGAAACCTACTAAAATGGGCTGAATTTTTCTCGTTTCTGGGAAGGTAAAATTGGAAAGATGGCTTCCTTGAAAAGATGCCAGTGTTACCTTTTGTAAAAATTTAAATTATTGTTCATCCTTTTCACGTTGAAGTGGTGTTCATGTTTTCTGGGTTTATTTTTTTCTGGAGTCATCTAAAAATTATATGTGTCTAGTTATCTGTTTACATTTAAAAATTTATTGTGACAAAGTATTTTATAGCATCCCCTCATTGTTTTTGTATTTTTTTCATTATTTAGTTGTATCCCACTTTTAATTCACACTGTTGGTCATATGTGCATTCTGTGTCTTTGCTTGATTATTCTTGTTATAATTTTAAAAATTTACTAACTTAAAAAAATCTTAATTTTTGTCCCAGTTAATGATTTCTGCTTGTTCTTTGCTTTCTATTTTATTAATTTCTGCTATTATAATTATTGTCTCTATTCTACTTTTCTTGGATTCATATTCAGGTAAGTGCTTGCTCAATTTAATTTTAGCCTTTATTCTTTTCTGACCCTTAAGGTTACATATTTCCTTCAATTGCTAATTTATCTGAATCACAAAATATTTGATATGTTGTATATTCATCATTATTCATCTATCACTTATTTGACTCATATATTATTGTGTTCTTTATAGTGTTAAATACATTGGAATTTCAGTTTTGTCATTGTTATTTATTAGGAACTTAATTTCATTGTGATCCATGTCCATGGTTCTGTTATACTAATTTCTTAGAATTTTTTCTCTATCTTGGTTCATGTAATGTTGAAAAAATATTTTGTCTTTGCTGAAGAAAAATATGCATTATATATAAAATATGCATCAACTATGTCTAGTAAATTGAGCTTATTATTATGTTTATCAAATTGTATATAATTTTTAGTCTTTTTTGTCTGCTTGACTTATTTATTGAAACAATTGTGTTAGAATCTTCTGTGTAATAGAACATGTGCCAATTTATCCTTGTAGTGATACCACTCCTTAATTCACATATTTAAATTTATTTTTAAGATGCACGGAAATTGAACCAATCACTTGTGACTATGTTTAAGCATACATTAAAGTCAACAGTAAAACTAAAATATACAATAAGATAAATGAGAGACAAGAGTAAAATTTAAGAATTGTACTTTTCTTTTCTCTCAGCCTGAAGTAAATTGCTCAATTCAATATGGATATTTGTCTTAAGTATGATATAAGAAAGGTTGTTAGTCCTTATTATAAATTCCTGAATTTCCAAGGAAGAACTAAGATTTTCAAAAAAGATTCCTGTGTTTTAGTGCTTACTTATACTAGTTTAGACAATATTATTATTGTAGATTTTATGTGTTATGCCTTGATGTGTTTTAGACTACAACCCATCCCACCAGTTAAGCTTCCTCATTTTTGCATGCTAGTGCAAAATTGGGCCAGAGATTGGGCCAGAGATTAGTGCCATGCTAATCTCTGGACCACTATCTTCTATAGTTTCGTTTTTAGGAAATTTATTTCATTTTTATGTAGAATCTGCCCTATTCTAATTGGGTGTAAAATTACTTACACTATGAATATGATATAGCAAAATAATATAAGTTAACTGTGAGAGAGAAACAGGAAATAAATGTAAGAATGGAAAATATAATCTTTAATAAATCTGGAATATCAGTCTTAAAGCCTAAAAAGTTATTAATGATGATAATAATATCAATAGCAAACACTTTGTAGAGCTTACTGTGCCTGCCCGTATGTTAAGTGCTATATATATATATATATATAAAGATTTTTAATACTTAACACAATCTGATAAGGGAGGTACGATTTTCCCGTTTTTCAAGTGCAAAAACTAAGGGGTAAAGTCAACCATTCCAGGATCTCAGAGCCACTGAGAGCTATTAAGAGTCTTTAGACATTTCACAATTCAATATAGATATTTTGCGATTCTATATATACAGGTTATGGTTCCTGACATAAATAAAAATTATCAAGAACCAATTAACATAAACACACAAATGTATGAAAATAGACATAAGGACATTCAAAGTGATTTTACAAGCTGCATTTGACTTTATAAACCTTGCTGTTTCAACTTCAAATGCTGTCCTTATATACACACCAAATCTTAAGTAATCTAAACCTTAAGAGCTTCTCTAGTAAAATAACTACGTACAATTAAAGTTTATGTTTTTCTATAAGTAAAGAGAAAATACGATTAATTATAGACATGATTTCTCATTATATTCCCACCAGGCAGAAAGCCCCAAGAAAGGGTTTGTCATGAATAAATACATAAGGGTTGTTAAAAGGGAGAGACAGAATAAGCAAGGTGGTAACAGCAATGAGCTGAGAGTCATTTATACACATTTTCAAAGCAAAGCCTATAAAAAAGGCAACATACTTGCAAAGATTCAATAGTCTAGTATATGTTTGGCCAGTAGCAAGCTGTGTAACTTTCTACAGGTGATATATGCTATATGGAACTCATATGTCCTCATTGGTAACAAAGGAGGATTAGAATAAATTTTCTTTCCTAGATTTCATTAATTTCTCAATGACTTTGTGGAGTAACAGTCTGGAGCCCATCCTGCTTTTGAGACGTAAGAGCCTTGAAGGTGTGTTGGGGGTGGAGCAAGTGACACCTCATGTACAGGTGCAGCTTCCTCCTTAAGCCACCCATTGTCCAATCAAATTGTGACAGTGAACAGTAGATTTCAGTCATTTGTCTTATTGCCTCTCTCTTTATTTATTATTTTCTTTATTAGAGTTTTAAAATATTTTTAGGTATATAGCTATATGAACCCCAGTTTGGTCAGTTGTAGGTATTTGTATCCAGATGCCATAGAGTTGGAAACTGAGTTAAAGTGATACCGAAACTCAGGCCTGGTAACTTGCCCCTCTAAAGCCAGTACTCCTCTAGAGACAGGTATTGGTAGGAAGGAAAGTTGCTGTATTCCAGAGGCCAGCAACTGGGGAAGAGGGTGGATTCACATCCAAAGGCCAATTTCCCTACTGCCGATCAGTGGGCAAGAGCTCTTAAAGTGGAGTCTCAGGGGTGTATAGGTGGAAGGAGAGGGCTACCGGCAGAAACAGCACAGTCAGCTCTGGCCGTCATCTTGCAATTGGTCCTGCAGTGATCTGATCAGCGTCATCCTGATTGTTTTAAGTAGTTAGTCTTCAGTTCCAGGGTCGGTTTGTTCCCATTTCTTTGAGGCCAGTTCTTGGAATTGCAGCAGCTTATGTCATGGCTACAGTCTGGTCATTATGTAGTTAACTTCTTCCATCTGGTGGGTTTCAATATCTACAAGAGAGCTCACAAGATGTGGCTCAGAATACTGAGGAGGAACTAAAGGTCCTGGACTTTGTTGAATGACTCAACTATTATTATTTTGTCTTGTTGACTATGTTGACTATCTCCCTGTTCCTGCACTTTCTCAGTTCTCTGGTTAAACTTAATTCTTTGACTAAAGTTATTCTATGGAGAAGAGGTAGGCAGAGGACTTGAAGGGATCTGTACTGCGAAAGCCCCATAGGGTCTTGCTCTGCTTCAAGAGAGAACTGTGGAATTTCTCCCTGTCTTCCTCCATGTTATCATTATTAGCTATAACGTGTTAGAGCAAGCCACCTGGTATTTCTAAATACAGGTATCCCCCATTTTTCGAAAGTTCGCTTTACACCATTTCACTTTTACGAAGATCCTACATTAGTTCCTATTTTGTTAACTGAAAGAAATCCAAAGAGGATTTTTGATTTTTCCAAAAAAAAAAAACAAGTGATGGAAAGTGAAAATAATAGCATTTGTTTTGTGGCCAGCTGAGCCATTACAGAGGTAGCACACCCCCGAAGCTGTGACAGTGGCATCGCCAAACCCCTTCCCCAAGAGCTCCTCTCAGCATCTCAGCATCCAGCCATCTTAGCTTTGAACTGTGTCTGTGAGCACCTGAGTTCAACTCCATTTATTTTGTGCATCCGTTAGCAAGAGCCCTCCTAAGGTAATTTCGACCTCACTTTACACCATTTTGATTTACAAAAGGTTTAATAGAAATGCCCTACTTTCAGATGGGGGAGTGGGACCTACACAGTCACACAAGAAGAAAATATCTACTTCTGGAGGCAAATATATAAAAGCCAATTTCTGGCAATTGTGAACCACCTCTAGGACGTTTCCTGGTTCTGTCTCACTAAATATCAAATACTCCTTCATAGGTAGGCTTTTTATTCCCAGAAAACATTCTTCTAGGTCATTTCTTATTTTTGAACCAAATTATTCCCTAGAAAAATCATCTTTCTTCTGACTCTTTTCCCTTCTTAGGAAGAGAAATTTCTACATACCCATAGAGATGCTTCAACACGTTTTCAGGTGTCCTCGAGCTAAACCACTTTCCTTTATCTTTCATCTCCCTAATTTCCCTTCAAATTGTCTTTAATTTTGGCCTAAAATATGTTTAGATATAGCAAGATCTAGATACATGTTTTTAGACAATTTGAACTAAAGTCAAATCTGAATTTTTAAGTTGTAATTATGGATAGACATCGAATATATTTTATCACTCTGAAGAAAAAAAGAAAGAAAGAAAGAAGCTACCCAGCTTTTGGTGCTAATTTTGAGTGCCCCAATATGCAAAGGATGACTTTCTTCCCCTAGTTCTGTGTTAATCTCAGCTATTGTCTGGAGTTATTAGGAGACTAAACTCTGGTTGCACGTACTTTGAAGGGTAAACCATACTTGGGTTACTTTCTTAATATAATGCAGCACTTTATCCTTCTCTCTGTGTGTTTATTCTGGGAATCCATCTAGTCACTTGGCCCAAGTTGTAAGCATTAGCAATTAGCATCTTTTTTTCAGAATGAACAGGAAGTATAGTTATATTTCTACCGAATGTGTTTTATCTCTAGTAAGTACTTCTTTAGTTGGATTTTTATTTGGGATACTTAGGTGTATTCTCATTTGAATGGTTCTTTTCTCTTTTAATTGTTCCCATTATTATCACAAACCAGTTGACAATGACTTCCCTGCATATTCTCTCTGACACTTTCATTTGCTTTACCACTAACATTATTACCTGAGTGTGTGCTTTATAAACCCGCTGGGTAGACAAAATTCCAATAGCCTGAACTACCTTTCTTCACTATACCCTCAGCTACCTGATCATTTCTACTTTAGTGCTTAAGGTTCTTCAGAGAAGATGACAATAAAAAACTAGGGCATTGAGGTGAGCTTACCACATAATCATCACGAGCATTGGTTTAATATCATAAAACTTCAGAAATACATCATCCCACTGGACTTGGAGACATTACAAAGAACGCGTTTTTTTATTATTGTTGCTGTTAATAGTATTACTGAGATGGGAGATTTGGAAATATAAAAACAAGTTAATGCATACAGTTGTAAATTTTAAAATCTTTTTACTGGGCAATAAACATTAATTAACGTCAAATAAACATATCTGAGTCTCATAACAAATAAACTGTTACACAGAAAGTGCTGTTGAGTTGTACGACAGGGAATGCAGTTTCAGCTTAGAATCCAGTCAGAGGGGATTCTTTCTGAGAGAGTCGAATATGACCTTTGATCAGTACAGCAGAGAACAATGCTGATACTACCAAAGGTCCTGGGTGTAGGGTCAGCTTCTCAGTTAGCGAGAAAGATGCCATAGTGCCACACAAACTGATGATGTGTTCTTGAGGTTCACGCCTCAACCAGGAGTCCCACGTTCAGTGAAGAGTATAGAAAATGAAAAAAAACAGGAAAGACAAAGGATTAAAGACTCGGTTTGGAGGTGAATTTTGAAAAAATCTTTTCAGTGCATAACATGAAAAGTCTGAAAGCACTAAGAGATGCCAGAAAAGCATTGTTACAGTTTTTGAAACAAGAACAAAGGAAGCCAGGGATGAAGATCGGCAATTCCTGAGGAATCCAGTGTAAGGGACTCCTTAGCAGCTCTGGGTATAAAGTCTCATCAATATACTGGTATGAGAACACAAAGAACTGAAATGATAGGGCTTTTTAAAAAAAATCTTGCTATTATTAAAATTTTAGCTAGTAAAATATGTACAGTGAATGTTTGCTTTCAATGTAGTTCAAACATTTTTAAGAAATATTTTTGTGATCTTAAGCTCTGTATTAAATACTCCATCTAGTTTTTGTGACACTATGGGCTGTATATTACAGAATGATGTATTAACTAGACTTTACCTTTCTGTGTGTTTGTGCTGCAATTGAAAGATCATTAACTTTTCCTTATGTACTCTGAACAATTCATCATAAGATATATTTTTCCCATACTCTCACTTTCTTGTCATCTAGGACAACGCCTCTACTTCTATAAAACATTTGCCATGAAATAGAACTTTTTTCTCAAGAGAACCTCCCCAGACTACCTTGAAAAGCTCATTCCCGGTGTCCTCTGAGACACACACACACACACACACACACACACACACCCCTCTGGCATACACAGTTCTAAGACCTGCTCCCATTTTGTGGCAGAAACAAGTTGTGAGAGACACTATTTCTTTTCATTTCATTCAGAAGTTTCCTTGTATCTATAGCATACTCACTGATGTAGTCATTTATTTGTTTAACAAATACATTTATGTTGAGGTAATAGAATATCTCAGAAATCAGTCAAGGTAGAAAAATATCGATTCATCAGCCAAAAGATCTCGGAGTGGTTTCTTTTCTCCTCACTGGCTATGTGTGTCCTTCACCTTCCTGATGCACAGCTTGTGCATTTAGGAAAAAATGATCGTATTGACACTTGGCTTATAGATGTGTTTAATACTTTTCAGTAAGCCTAAATAAAACACTTAGTGCAGTGCAGTGGAACTGTGATGATCTCTTCGATAAATGGCACTGGTCAAATAGAAAATCCATAGGAACAAAAGTGAAGCAGGACCCTTGCCTCTTACCATGTTAATTTTAAAGAGATCAGAGATGTAAATGTGATAAGTAAAACAATAAAAGAAATAAAACAGAGAAAATAAAAACAGGAAGATAGTTTTATGACATTGGATTAGGCATTCCTTTTTAAAGAGGCCATAGAATGAAAGATTCTGGACCTAATTTTCAGCTCCAATGATGCTGTGACTGCAGCAGAAGAGAATCTTTCTAAAGCTCTCCGTGTGACCCCTCTGTCTTCCAGAGAATCCCCTGGGCCAGCAATTCACAGTCTGGGCTGAGGCTAAGGTGGCCTTCAGATTCACCTTGATTTGGGTGTAAGCAGTCCAGTCTTTGTATCTCTAAATTAGCTATTGGATACTGACCACTCCCAGGGAAAGGCCAGGATCTTATTTAATTTCAGCCATGAAGGCCGGGGAGGACCATGTGGTCCCATGAGTTATTGTACAGTTTTTCTCTTAATACCCTCTTTCAGCCCCATGCTCCCTCCTTTCTTATGATGGTTTCTCTCCAGAGAACAAGGCTCTCTTCTCCTTCATGGCTACCTGGCCGTATGCAGGTGGTGAAATAGGGAACTTCTCTCTGAACTTCAGAGTGAAAAAGAAATAGAATATTAGATATCAGAGAAATTCTCTAAATCACGGTATGGTCAAATACAAATACTTTAAGAGACATTCCTACTTAATAGAATGAGTTTCCTTCATAATATAATAACAATCACGTGTTCAAATATTTTCAGCCCACTACAATTGGATATCATGAAATAAATGTTTATGATCAAGAAAATGTAGAATTAGAGCCCTGCGGCACGGAGGGCATTGAAGCTGGCACCAACAGCCGGTGATGCAGGGGCTCCGGAGCGCGGCATGGAGGGGCCGCCTAGCTGGGGCCCGTGGCCCTGCATCTTCTGCTTGTGACGCGGGTCCTGTGCACGCTGTGGCCCCCGAGGGGCTGGGAGGTGAGCCAGGGCCCCCTAGCGGGTGTTGGTATCATGTCTGCAGCCAGCGTCCCTGAGGCTGCGCTCCAGCCACGATCACTCGGTGAAGCTGCACCGCGACAGTGTGGCCGACTTCTGGCGCTGTGAGGACCTGTGCGCGCTGCAGGGCTCGGCGCCTCTGCCCGCCGTTTGCGCTTCCCTGCGGGAGGGCCTGCTGGACTTCAATGCCGACCGCCTCCGCGGGGTGGACGGGACACCACTCTTGAGCACCCTCTGCCCGTGATCTGTATCCAGAGCTTCTTCTAGCCACGGCTTGGCGCGACAGGTTGTGACAGAAATAAAGTTTACAGAAGTTGTGTTCCTGCGATAAGAAAGATGTGACCTTCCAGTTGTGTAAAGCTCACGAATGCTGTGCAATACGTCGGGTGCGCTAAGGAACCTGGAGCTAAGTGAGCTAGTTCTGAGAGAGAGAGAATTAACTATGTAAACAAAGATTATTCTGTGATGAAAGCAGTTATCATAAAAGTTCTCCAGATGGAAGGAGTGCCAAGTCAGAGTACCAGTGTATAACTGCTCCATCGTGAAGGAACCATGCAGAGCTGCTAGACAGAAAAAGAGAACTCCAATTTTGGGAAGTTATCGAAAAGGAAAAGCTACTATTAGAATTGGCTTGGCCGCAAAGCAACCTGTAAGTAATGGAAGGAAACACTCTGCTGGTAAAGAATGTTATGGTCCTGAACCTCTACCATTTGGTGTGTCTGGTTTCCGGCCGTGGCGTACTGCAGAACATGCAAAAAGCAGCAGGTCCATCAGAATTTCCTGTGACTGTGACAGTAGAGAGTCCTTCCTCCTCAGAAATCAGAGAGGTCCATGATTCCTCAGAAAATGTTCAGGAAGAGCCAGAGGAAATCCGTTTGAAACAAGAAGCATTGTCGGTACAAAGTTATCACTTTAAAACTATAGAGAAGATTATTTTTCAAACGGAAGCCTGATTGCAACACGCCACAGCTTGTGTGAGGGTTCTGTTTTCCCCTCCCATCTGCATTGTATCCCCTTGAATGGTTCCTTAAGCTTAGACCAAGGTGAATGGTGGACATTTAAACTCTAAGAAATAAAAATCAAAACACGTCGTTAGTGATATATTTTCCTTTCCTTAGAACCTTAGTATATTAGATTTAGGGAGAACCTTAGTGATCATACGATAAAGAAATTGAGTTCTGAATGAACATAGTCAGCTGATTCAGTGCTCTTGTTTTACAGATGAGAAAATTGACAGTTCTAGTTGAACTCTCTTTTTATAAGAGGAAAATATGGCCTCATTTTAAATAAAAGTAAAGTTTAAAAAAAAGAAAATGTAGAATTAGTGTTATTATTCTAAGTGTTTTAAAATTAGTTTATTGTAAATCCAAAGCATCTACTCTAAGAAACACACGCACACACAAACACACACACACACACACCTCTCTTCACTTCTACTAAAAAAAAATCCCTGGTCTCACTATCAACTGTAGTTGGCATCTTCAGTAGAAAGAAATTTAAAATGAAACTTTATACCTCAGTGTTAGAAGACTTGTGATAATAAAGTGGAATTCCACTTTCTACATTTGAAGGTGATGTGGTGACTATCATAGTTATCACAATATTTCTCAGGTGGGTGATCTGACACAGTACTGAAAAGGCAGGTTGCTAAGACACTGACTAAGAATTCACGTCTCAAAGCCACAGGAGATCCAGAGCAGTAGCATCTGGTTGATTTCTGGATATTAGCACAGTTCCTTTTGTGGAGGAAGGTTTTGTATCAGTAGTTTATAAGTGAAGGCTCTAATAGACATCAATATTTCAAAGAGAATTAACTTCATTTATATGAAAATGTTTTGACTTGGTAGATTGTAACATTTCCTAAGTGCCATTAATTTGTTGAGACCTCATTATTTTTTACCTATATAATGGAAGAGATTCTATTCAATTCAATATTATATTTAATATTCAATTGTGATTTGGGGAGCATAAAGAAGGCATTATTTAAAAAGAAATGATTGGTTTAAAGTTATTTTTTACTTATATGGTTTATCTTTTCAAAAAAAATCCAGATATGATTTATAAAGTGCATATAATTAATACGCTTAAGACATTATTTCAAGTTTATGAAAAACGCAGATAAAAGAAACTGTATATCAATTCTTTAGTAGGTGTTTTAGTCAGCTCATGTTGTTATAAAAAATACCATAGACTAGTGGGCTTACCCAACAGAAATTTCTTTCTGACAGTTCTGAAGGCTGGGAAGTTGAGACCAGGATGCCGGTATGGTTGAGTTTGTTGAGGGCCCTTTACTTGGCTTGCAGATATAACCACACAAGGCAGGCAGAGAGCAAACTCTTTCATCTTTTCCTGTAAAAGCACAAATCCCATCACGACCTCACTGAAATCTAGTTATCTCAGTGATTTCTAGGTAACTGGGCTGCGCCTCCTAATACCATCACATTGGGGGTTAGGGATTCAACATATGAATTCTGAGGGGACCCAAACATTTAGTCCATAACAGTAGAAACACAGGCAAAGAATTAAAAAATGTAAATTTGTAACTGGTACGGACTTTCCCAAGGGTTGTCTATTTACCATTCTGCACTGAGAATTGTAAGGTTTTGCTCATTATACAGTTACCATAGCAGGTATGGTGGGCTCCACGGGTGCAAAGGTGATTCAGGATGGGCCACCTCCCAGCTTATTCCAGAGGGAGCCTGAAGCCAGAGCTTACACACTTTAGTAAAAGTTCTGGAAGAGATACATCTTCCGTTTAATGTGATCTCTTTACTGCGTAATCATAGGGACTTAATGTCTCTAAGAAAGTTCACCTTTACATGTTACTGCATTGGAATGCCCATTTGTTTTCAAAGATTTGTGACTTACAGTTTTACAGATGAAAAAATAAGGCTCTGAGAAATTAGTGGCTTACTCAGAGTTAAGGAACAGACATAGAGAACTCATATTTATGGTTGCCAAAGTGGAAAGGTGGGAGGGATAAACTAGGAGTTTGGGATTGACATATGCACACAACTATGTATAAAATAGATAATAAACAAGGACCTACTGTAGAGCACAGGGAACTCTACTCAATATTCTGTAATAACCTATAAGGGAAAAGAATATGAAAAAGAATAGATAAATACATATATATGAGTATAGATGTATGACAATCACATTGCTGTACACCTGAAACTAACACAACATTGTCAATAAACTACACTCCAATAAATACATTAATTAATTAAAAAAAATGAACAAGTAAATGGCAGTAATTAGACATTAGGTATTTTGACCCTTCTTTGTTTTTTGTTTAACTTTAACACTCTGCTTTTCTCTATACAGAGAAAGAATTAGAAATATATATATATATATGATAATAGAAATCATAAGCTCACATTGATCCTCCCAAACCCAAATCCAAGTGTTTTAGGGTTGTTCTTTTTTTTAAATTAATTAATTAGTTAATTTATTTATTTTAGTCTGTGTTGGGTCTTTGTTCTACACGCGGGCTTTCTCTAGTTGCAGCGAGTGGGGGCTACTCTTCGTTGTGGAACACGGGCTCTGGGCACGCGGGCTCAGTAGCTGTGGCTCACGGGCTTAGTAGTTGTGGCTCGGGGGCTCTAGAGCGCAGGCTCAGTAGTTGTGGCGCACGGGCTTAGTTGCTCCGCGACATGTGGGATCTTCCTGGACCAGGGCTCGAACCCATGTCTCCTGCATTGGAAGGTGGACTCTTAACCACTGTGCCACCAGAGTTGTTCTTTAGCTACCTTCTTTCTTCATATTTCCTTTTCTATATAGTGAAGTGTCTGGTTCCCAAAAATATCAATACATTTATATATCTGCTTAATCTCATAACACACATAAAATAGTTTCAGAACTTCTATTTTCATATCACTATGTAAAACCAACCCATGAAAAAGAGGTCATGATTTGTTCATAGCTCTGTTTCATATTTCTCCCTGGACTTAGAGTACATAGTGAAAATATTGTTTTAGAAGTGACTCTTATTAGCTAAGTTTCTGTAGCTTGGGAAATGCTGTTTGTTGCATTGGTTTGTGTTGCCTTTTCAGTCATAGGTATTTTCCCTCACCCTTTATTTTTTACTGGGTTTCTAACATGTAAAATGTAAACATGATTTCAAACATCAAAATCTTAAAGAAAAACTATAAAGTATAAAATTTTATAATATTAAAAGTATCTCGCATCTTTCTACAACAGAGTATACCCAAAGTGGTGCCACTTCGTCTCCCATACCTTAACCCTGCTCTCTCCAGAATGCTCTGAAAGCAATCAGTTTTAGTGTTTTGACGTTTGTCCTCCCAATGCTTCTTAGATACAGGTAAATGCATTCCAGTTTGTTTTTATTTCTCCTTTTTCTTCACTTGAAATATAGCATACTACATATCTTTTGCACTTCATTGTCATTATTTTTATACTTAAAACTACTCCTGCAAATAATTGCCTCGATCTCTTTTATGGCTGCAAACTACTCTACTTTGTGATGTAAGTGTGATTCAGGTGTGGTAACACCTTGAACTTTTCACCCTCAGTGATTGAAAGTGACTAGTTCCTCAGAGCCTCATCAACAGAGCGTATTGTTAAGCTTTTAATTTTTTTTGCCAATAAGATGACTAATAAATGATATATCAGAGAAGATTTAATTTGCATTTCTCTTATTTTGTTTGAAGTTGAGACATTTTAATACTTTTAGGTGAATTGTTCATTCATGCTTGGTGCCTATTTTTCTAAAGATTTTTGGTGTTTTTCTCAATTTTTGTATTTTTCTACATGGTTATTGAGGTTCCCAACACCATTAACAAGGCTAGAACCAGTGAGTGCACATCTGAGAAGAACCAGAATCTCCTCTAAGGTATCCACTAAGTTCAGGGGAAAAGATAAAAACTTGATGGTGAAAAAGAGACTTTTCCTACAGCTGGCAGAAACTTGACAGGGGAGAAAGTCAGGTAACCCAGGTCAACATCAGCAAAAATAAGACATTGATATAATGAAACAGAAAATATGATACACTGAGGATACAATACCAATTCCATATACTCCTGTCAAAAATGTATAACCTCCAGTCATGAGAAAACACGAGACAAACACAAATTGAGGCATGTTTAGCAAAATATCTGAACAATACTCTTCAAAGGTATCAAGGCTGTGAAAGACAAGAAAGCCTTGGGGATGTCAGAACGCAGGAGACAGGGGAAATAAAGATTAAACCCAGTGGAGACGCCTGAATGATGACTTGGGAACATAGAAGGACATCAGTGGAGAAGCTGGTGAGATTTGAATAGAATCTTTAGCTGATGATATTGTTTCAATGTTAATTTTCTGGTTCTGATAATTGTATTATAGTCGGGCAGTAGATAACATGGGGAGTGGCTGAGGGAAAGATAAATGTATTACTTTTACAATTTTCTGTAAGTGCAAAGTACCTTTCTGTAAGTGGAAGTGGTTTTGATCAGTTCTGGTTAGGGTTACGATGAATCATTTTGTAGTTTTGTTTATTTTTAAATAAGATTTTCTCTTCTGTTGTACCTTCTAACCAGTTATCATGTGAAGGCTATTTATTTCTGCGTGTTAATTTTATATGTAGAACTTATTCATCCTGCATAATTGAGATGTTACACCAGTTGATAGAAACTCCATTTTCCCCTCCCCAGCCCTTGGTAACCATTATTGAACTCTGATTATATGTGTTTGGCTTAGATTCCTCATATAACTGGAGTCGTGCATTATTTGTCCTTCTGTGACTGTCTCATTTCATTTAGCATAGCATAATGTCCTCCTATTCATACATGTTGTTGCATATGTCAGATTTTCCTTCTTTTTTTAATGCTGAATAACAGTCCATGGTATGTATTAGTATACAACACAAGTTTTTATCTATTCATACATCAATGGACATTTTGATTTTTTCTGCATCCTGGCTATTGTGACCACTACTGCAATGAACACTGGAGAGCTAATATCTCTTTGAGATCCTGATTTCATTTCTTTTGGAGATGGAATTACTAGATCACTTGGTAGTTCTATTTTTAATTTTTCAGGGTATCTCCATACTGTTTTTCATAGCAATGGCCCAATTTTTTATTCCCATTAACAGTCCACAAGGGTTTTAATTTCTTCATGTTATTTTCAACACTAATTATTTTTTTTCTTTTCTTTCATTCTTTTTTTTGTTTTTTATAGTAACCATACTAACATGTGTGAGGTGATATCTTATTGTGGTTTTGATTTGTGGTCTCTCCAGTGTTGGTGATATTCAAAATATTTTCATATACCTTTGGACGTGTGTATGCCTTCTGTATAGAATGTCTAGTCAAGTTGTTAGCCCAATTTTTTTTTCTATGAGAACATGTATTTTTATATTTTAGTTATTGAGGACATATCCCTGTGCTCAAACAACTGTAAAAGTCAGTTAAAATTTAAACACTTATTTTTTTGTTGGTGTATACTTGCTTTACACTGCTTTGTCAGTTTCTGTTAGCCCAATTTTTAATCAGGTTATTAGATTTTTGCTCATGTTATAGGAGTTCCTTATATATATATTGGAAATTCACTTCTTATCTGATGTATGGTTTTCAAATATTTTCTTCTATTCTATAGGTTAAAATTAATTTTTATTGGACTATAGTTATTTTACAACGTTGTGTTAGCTCCTGCTGTACAGCAAAGTGAATCAGCTATACAAATACACATATTCCCTCTTTTTTGGATTTCCTTCCCATTTAGGTCACCACAGAGCATTGAGTAGAGGTCCCTGTGCTATATCTAGACACTTTTTAAGTGACTATATCAACACATGTTTGACATATTGCTATAATATTATATGGAACAAAAATTCAAATAAGATGCACAAATACAAAAATAGAATACATTTGTGTCATATTTTTTAAAAACAAAAGAATCATTGACCCGTCTCTAATCAAATTGTAAAATTTCATATTTTATATCTCTGATTGTAGACATCTTTTGTCTACTTTAGGATGAATCTCTGTCCCTACTTATATGTTCAATATATGCAAAATATACACACAGAATACTGTCACAGAGCTAAGATGAAAATGTAAATGTAAAGAGCTTTGACAGGACTAAGATGTGGCCAAAGTATATTTATTAGTAAATGAAAGCTTTTGTTTCATTCATCTCTATAATTCTTATAAGTTGTACATTTCATGCACTAGAGACAGTTATCCTTTTGTAGCTGACACCACCACTTAAAGCAATAACCTTAATTTTAAAAATTTTTGCAAAAAAAAAATAAAACTAGTATTCTTGCTAAACATTCATCCCTTCTCTGAATCATAACCCAACATAGATTGTATGTTTATATAATATTGCACATATATGCTGCATATATATATATGTGTGTGTGTGTGTATGTGTGTATATACACACCAACCCACATACATGTGGCTATGACAGGGCAAAAAGCTGGAGGTGAGTCTGTCCCTTTAACGACCATACCTTTCTCTATATAAATTGTTGAGTTCTTACACATCTTTCCCAACTCTCCACGATTTCCAACTGTATGGAATTGTATAATTGTGGACTGGGCTGCTTAAAGAAAATGAATTCTGTAATTTTTAATATATTTTTGAAAATGTATTTATGGCACCCCTTCACAAAACACAAATGTACACTGAAACCCATCTTGTAAAAGACGTTCTTAGCTGTTGTGGTTCAGAAGAATCAGGAGGGACAGAAGAAATAAAGGGGGCAGGAGCCACTATATACATGGTGTACGTTTCCCGTGCTCCGGTGCATTGGCGGCCTCACATTGCCCCATGCATGTCAGGCGCTCACATGACAGCTCCTTATAATGCCAAATATGAATTATTTCAGGATGAACTGTAAGAAGCCTCCACACAGCACAGCTCCTTAACGTGGAAATTCACTCCAGTGGAAGTTCTTCCGCCTTTTCCAGCCCCTGCCGTTGGCAGCCCAGCACACCGTCTCTTGCTGCTTGGTGCTTTTAGGCGGGGTACTAGCTAGGCATCTCACCCTCACCTACTGTTCTTGACCACTGAGCCCACGGGGAACCATCCACCCTCACCAAACCAGGTGGTGGGCAGGCAGAAGGCTGCATGCTGCCACCTCTCTCTGCCCTGATGTCTATCTCCCTTCTTCTTACTTCTCGTTACTTAAACAAACAAAAAAAATGCATGATAGTGTGTGGAGTAAGCACATAGCCGAAGAGAAATGTGGGCCCAAGCAAGGGAGAACAGGCACCTCATGCTCAAAAGACCTGAACTCCCTGATGGCTTTCAGGGAAGGGTTTTTAAACACAGTGAGAGGGAGAGGCTCAGCCTATGCACATTTTCTGATCGGTCGGTGGTGAGGTAGCTGAGTGGTATTTCAGGGGTCAGTATCATCAACCTTCTGCTTCCAACTCGTTTGGGGTCCAACAGCTGGTGGTCAGCATGCAGTTAACATCCTCCACCTGGTGGCAGTTTCGGTATCTGCAAAACAGCTCAAGGACATGGCTCAGGATGTTATCTACAACCCTTGAGGAAGAACTAAAGGTCCCTAACTTTGTTTTATGGCTAAACTCTTATTATTTTGTCTGCTCGACTGTTTTCCTTTGTTTCCGTTTTCTCACTTCTCTGGTTAAGTTTGCGCTTTTGAACTTGGGGAAGGCGTAGGAGGCTAAAGCTTTTCTACAAACAAGAAGTAGGGGACAGGGTGTCTGTCCCTGGGAAGGCCCAGCAGAGTCCTGCTTGGTTTCAGTGTCTACTCCCTGTACGTGACACTTTTATTCCTCTTATTTTAGTACTTGACATTTTCATTTGAATATTCAGAAAACACTTCTGGGGAAAGTACATTTTTGCATTTCTAAATAATACTATTTCCCTAACGGCCAATATTTATGGAAATGTCTATGCTTATATCATTTTTGATTGTGCCAAATGAGGACTTCCAGAAAATAAATGGCATTTTCCTTGGAATGAACTCTGTATCACTTGGTTTAGTGTGTGTGTGTGTGTGTGTGTGTGTGTGTGTGTGTGTGTTCTTATTTAAGAACTGGGCATAAGACTAATACTTATTTTGAAGACCATCTTTAAAAGCAAACATTAACTCCATGTTTGTAGGGAAATAAAACAGTAAAACGTGATGACTGATAATTTTTAAAATAATGTGTTTAGGCTTTGCAGACACTTTACATTGTTTTACGGTTTAACTGCCTTCTACAATAGGTACAAAGGTACATCTTACTTTTTCATTCAATTTATGCGTCCTCCTGCACAATGCATAAAACAGCTGTCGATTTTCCGTCGTGATTTTTCATCACTACGCAGTCTCTTTTTAACCACTTGTTCTCAGTTAACTGAGAATACAGGCATTACTCTATATAACCACCATGGATCAATAAGGCTAGCTCTTTAAAGGATGTTAGATCAGCTGTAAAGGAAAAGTATTTTATTATTTATTGTACTAATTATTGTATATTCCGTATATCTGTATAATGTGTAAGCCCATTCTTAGAGCACATAACATATAATAGAAGTGGTAAAACAAAGGGTATTTTATTAAGAAATTTATGCAGCATAAAATGGAGGTAGCCACCTAAAAGAAGGATGTGTATCAGAAAAAGGACAAGTCAACATCTCTTTGAAATGACTCTAGGGGCCTCAGACAAGGGAAATAATGCAAACTAGAGTAGAGCTGGATGCCAGCGTGAGGAAGTACAGCAAAAGAAATAAACACAGTATTTAGAGGGACTAGTACACAGAAGGATTTTGCATAAAACTCTTATACATTTAACATTTGTTAAAATAAATGTCAGAATACATTGAAACTACATGCTAGAAAATTTAGGGGGAAAAAAAGAAGTCTCACTGCCATTCATTTGAAAAAGAGAACTTTTTCACAAACAGGATGGACAGTACCTAACTAGTAATTTTCTATCCCCCGCTTTCTCTTTTTGCCAACGTCTCTGCAGAAATAAAAGCTGTCCCCCTGCCACTCTCCTTTCCCTTTCACACTCAGCCAGAAGCAAAGCATAATAAAGCAGCCACCTCACTGGTAAACTACAAATCGAAAATGTTCAAGTGTCGTTTTCCAACTGTAGGAAAATTTCAAGACCATGTCGCTTATTCATCCCATAGTTTATTCACTTATTAATTTTGTAATAGTACTTCACTTGGTTTATGAGTCTGATTATATGGAACAACTAGAATTGGATTCCATTACTGAAATTTTAGTGAGTTTAGTTTCATTATTTCCCTGGTAGTTCAAACAATAGATTTTTTTTTTCACTCTTAAAAGCTTTTATGTTTGAATCTACCTGGATCTCAAATATTTCATTTTATAACTGAAGAGTAGATGCTTACTGTTGATAGAGCTTCAACCCAGACGTTTGAATCGCAATGACTACATTCCCCTATGGTAGCAAATTTGTCTTCCTAGGAAATGGGCCACTTGGACCATTCTCATTGCCATAGAAAAAGCATAAAGGAAATTTTTAGGAACTTCAAATTTTATAATACTTTATCCAGTGGTATTATATTCAGTCAACCAGTTTGTCAGACTACATTGTGAACCAAATATGAATGAGAAGAACTTGACTTAATCCCCAAAAATGTTTGACCTTAAGTCATTTAAATATTCTAGACCTCAGGTATTTTTCCTACATATTATGTATATTGTATATAATATAATAATACTATGTACAGTATAACACTGTATAAAATATAATACTACATTTATATGTATATTATAGTTTATAGAGCTATTTTCAGAATAAAACAATGCCATATAACCTGAAAACTTTTTAATTCAATTTACAAGTATTAATGTCTTTTTAAAATAAATTTATTTATTTAGGCTGTGTTGGGTCTTCGTTGCTGCACGTGGGCTTTCTCTAGTTGTGGTGAGTAGGGCTACTCTTCGTTGTGGTGCACAGGCTTCTCATTGCAGTGGCTTCTTTTGTTGCAGAGCAGAGGCTCTAGGTGCACGGGCTTCGGTAGTTGTGGCTCGTGGGCTCTAGAGTGCAAGCTCAGTAGTTGCAGCACATGAGCTTAGTTGCTCCGCAGCATGTGGAATCTTTCTGGAGCAGGGTTTGAACCTGTGTCCCCTGCATTGGCAGGCGGATTCTTAACCACTGCACCACCAGGCAAGTCCAGTATTAATGTCTTATGCAAAACATTATGTCAGTCAAGTACATTGGGATAACAATGAACTTTCCTTAAGACTGGTACCCTGCTGCACCTTCAACTAATTATTGCTTTTCATATAATTTTTTTTTCTCTGTGTGGCATGAGGGATCTTAGTTCCCTGGCCAGGGATCTAACCCATGCCCCTGGCATTGGGAAAGCAGAGTCTTAACCACTGGACCTCCAGAGAAGTCCTGCATATGATTTTTCTTGATAAGATATTAAATATTTATAAGTGAGAGGCATGGATCCCAATATATTGTGGAGGGGGTTCTTTTGCAAGGACTGGGGTATATTTTCTCCACCAATTTTTACCTTTGACAATCTTGAAAATATCTGATTAGTGAAGTTACTTTACATCTTACTTTTTTTTTAGATTATACATTTTTGTTATTGCATCAGAATATTTTCTCAGGACAAAGGATGCTAGCTTCCCTTGTACTGGGTTTTTTGACAAGAGGAATCCACCTAGAAACCTCAGTAAAGGGTTATAGCATTCATATGCCAAATTTTATATGTAATTAAGTCAAGAAGAATATACATCTGGGTGGGAGCATCAGCAAAGTTTAAATAAATCACCTTCAAGAAGTCTCAGTGGATAAGATTGTGACTGGTCATGTTTGGAGGCGGTTTAGAGGGGAAGAGATAACTTAGATGCATAACAGTTTGTGAGAGTGGTGTTTTATGAAAGCAACAAGCATCCTAAACATATGTCCACAACATATGTAGGAGAAAATGTACAGCAGCTATTTGACTTTGAAGACCAAGTTTGTAGTTAGGAAATCATTAAGATGTCCTGATCAGAGAGCTAGTAAAAAGAAAATTCTGGCAGCATCATTAGAGGCATTTGTAAAGGGTAAGCCGTAAATGAGGATGTTAAAAAGCAGTGATCTATTTCAGCATTTAGAAGGATTAGGCATGCTGATCATTACCAGATATCAGAAAACTAGAACTGAGTTCATGGCCTTTTTGAAGACATAAGCAACTATAAAATCGCAAAACATGGGTGGCTGGTACAAGATGAGGCTGGACCAAAACCATGCAGAGGAGTTTTCCCTTCATTCGTATAGCACTAGAAAGCCACTGAAAAATGTAAGTAGTAGGCGTATTTGTCAGAGTTAAGTCAGAAAATAGAAAACAGTCTATGTATTTCAAGCCGAAGAGATTTCATAGAGGGGAATAGACACTAATAAATCTGTTGGAAAATCTGAAAGAGTAAAATCCCCAAACCACTAGTTTTCAGTTGCCCTTCTCCAGCTATGCTACAATTGTAAAGTTGCACTATAACATAGAGGTTAGTAAAGTTTAGGAAGCTGGTACCAATGTCACATCTGCCTTGTGGCCCTAAGACGGGAAAAGAAAGTCTAGGCAATCACCACAGACACTCATGCATGCTAAGACCCGTTTACCTTTTGCCTCTGCAATAAAAAATATGCCTACTCTTGCTTTACCTTGTTCATCCTGCAAGACTGCGTCAGATTGGATGCAATACCTGGAACCTTGTTGGCAAGGGCACCCAGGGTTTTTCAGTCGGATAGGTGTGGAAAAGGGTGAGAACCAACAGACAACAGCCAGGAGGGGTGGCACTATCAGATTTACATTTTAAAGTGTCTGCTCTAGTTGGCTTGTGGAGATAAAAGAGGCAGAAAAAAGTTAGTGTCAGTCTAAAGGATAAATAAGTTAAGATGAATAGTTAGATAACTGAACTCCTGTGGTGGGGTTGAAGATGGATGAAAAGTGAAGGTTGACAGATATTTAAAATATAAAATAGGCAGTTTTTAGGGATCAATTAGCTTATTCTTGCTATAATTCTATGGACTATAAAGTTCCACAGGTTTCTACAGATTCTTCATTATCACACTTTATTTCTCAATGAAGCTTGTCTCAAAGGGAACAGTTTGAGGACAAGAAATATTCTACATATAAATTATCAGAGGAGGAAAATAATGTCTTTTGTAGCTTTATTATTTAGTGACATTTGAGTATTACAATATGATTAAAAACTAAATCACAGATATGCCATATAATTAAAGATTTTATTAGCCTCCTGGAACATAAACACAGGTATCCCATGCCAGGGAACTGGGGAAAAATCCACTGAACACTTTAGACTCTACCGTCCAATAAAAATAGAGAATTAATTTTATATTTCCATTTTGCAAATAAACTACAAACTAGTTTATGAAAGTTTGTCTTTATTGAGTAAAATGATCAAATGAGAATAAGCATTGAATGGGAATTTTCTTATTAAATTGCTCAATGTATTTTGTAGCAAGTAGTTATCTCTGAAAAATGCATATAAGCAGTGGAATTTGAAGTCTCTGTAAGTGGTTTATCATATGTGGATGTATATGAAAAGGTAGATATTCTCCTCCAACCCAGCATTTTAATTTTATATATATTACAGGATTTAAAGTAAAAGATTAAAAATGAAGCCATTCTCCTCAATTTTAGAGGACTGAATCCCATTCTTTGGCAGTTTGGAAGTCCCAGGCTGGTACTTTCCCTCATTAACTTGTATTTCACGTTTTCCCTTTTAGATCAATACCAGGGAGAGCTGGTGGTGAGAAATATTCATTCCGATAAGGCGTAGGACAGGATGAAACATGAAATCTCCAAATGGCCTCCTTATGCATTAATATCAGAATTTCAATAGGCAGAGCTTCAATTCTTTATTAAACATTTCTTAGATGATTGTAATAAGAATACAACTCAGGTCATCACATTACACACGAAGGCTCCACTGAGGGAAGTGAATGAGTACAGTGGATGGGGGAATTTTGCGGCTGAAAACCAGTTAATTCTACTCTACATCTTTACTTAGTGCCGTGGGGATGTGGTGAGTGGAGCGTGGCATGACTCTTCAGGGTGTTTCTAGCAGGAAAAGTGGATGTGCCCATGTAGAATTGGCAGGTGGCGGTTATGTGTGATGGGCAGACCCCAGAGTTTAGCGCTATAAACTAGACACATAAACAATGAGTGAGATGGGTAACAGACTCACGGTCTCAGTGGTTCAACACCACGAAGCCTTATTTCTCACTCATCGTACGTGGACAATTTCAGTCAAGTTGATCTCCAGGCTCGTTCTCCACGTGGCACCAGCAATCCAGACCTTGTCCACGCTGTGGCTTGGTCATCTCGTCACCTGCCCACACAATTACTGTGTCGGGGAGAGACAGGATGTGGAGAACTCTCAAGGGCTCTGCATCAGCCTCTGATGACACACTGGGCTGCCATTCACAATTCTCGGGTCTTTCATAACAGTCGTGCAACCTATAACCACCACCACAATCAAGATATAGGGAAACAGTTCACCCACCCCCTACAGAGTTCCCTTGGCCTCTTTGTGATAAATCCAATCTTCCCACCTCCAGCCCCTGGTAACAACTGTCAAACTGTCTAAATAGTTAGTCTTTTCCAGAATATCAAATACATGGAGTCATACAGTGACTGGGTTTTGAGTCTGGAGTATTTCATTTAGCACAATCCATCTTAGAGTCATCCATGTTATTGAATACATCAATTTTTATTATTTTTAAATTTTCACTAGTATTCCATTTAATGGATGCTCTACAATCAGTTTATCTACATCTAAGTTGGTGAACCTTTTAGTTGTTTCTTGTTTGGGGCACTTATGAATAAAGCTGCTATAAACATACTTATCAGCACATGGTACTCTCTGTTTGGTTTGGTTTGGTTTGACTTGTCATTGTAGTTTAAGTTTGCATTTCTCCAATCATTAAGATGTTGAGCATCTTTCATTGACTTACTTTCTTTCCACAAATAAGATATCCTCTGGTTTATTTTAGCTGTAAGTCTTGGAATTATGTAGGTTTCATTCTTCAGATCTGTTCTTTTCCAAATAATTTTGGCTATTCTAGTTCCTACGTTATTTCACATAAATTTAGGAATTATCTTGTCAAGACCTAGCTTGATCTCCATTTATTTAGATCCTTTTTGGTGTTTTTCATTAGTGTTTATCACTATACAGACCTATATAATACAAATCATAAATGGTATTTTTTCCTGAATTTCACATTCCACTTGTTCATTGTTGGTTTATAGAAATACGGTTATGTTTTTAAAATTTTTACTTGAAATAGAGACCCATAGTAAGTTTTCAATTTTGATAAAGTCCAATTTATCGTTTTTTAAAATGGATCATGCTTTTTGTGACACCTGTGAGAACTCATTAAGATTTTCTCATTTATGTTCTCTTCTACAAGTTTTACATTTTATATTAAATCTATGATCCACTTTGAGTCAATATTTGTGTAAGATCAAGGTCCTCCTTCTTTTTCACTAACGATGTCCAATTTTTCTAGCACCATTTTCACTAATGATGTCCAATTTTTCTAGCACCATTTGTTGAAGGGACTATTCTTTCTTTAATGAATTGCGTTTGTACTTCTGTGAAAAATCAGTTGGGTATATTTGTGTGGCTCTATTTCTTGGTACTCTGTTTTCTTCTATCCAAAGGATACACATATCCTTTGCCAATACTTCACTTGTTTGATTACTGTAGTGATATTGCCTTAAAATCAAGAAATATGAGTCCTCCAAATTTATTCTTCTTTTAAAGTTTTTTACTACTATTTTAGTTTCTTTAGCTTTTTTTTTAAACCATTGATCATTGCAGATTTTTAGCTTTTCATATAAATTTTGTCTATAATTTAAAAAAAATCTTGATATTTTGATAGAAATTTCATTGACTGATTATTGCATATTGCTAAATTCAGCAATTCTCATAAGTTTTTAATAGTTTTATTGGAATATGTTATAGACAATCATGTCATGTGCAAATAGAAGGAGTTTTATTTCTTCCTTTACAATGCACATGTATTTTATTTATTTTTCTTGCCTTAATTCACTGGCTAAGATTTTCAGTACAATATTGAATAAGAGTCGTGAAAGTAGGCATCCTTGCCTTATTATTGATCATAGAGAGAGATCATTCATTCTTTCACCATAAAGTATAATGTCAGCTGTATGTTTTCTTTTTGTAGATGCCCTTTATTAGGTCAAGGAGGTTTTCTTTAGTTTGTTGAGGTTGTTATGACTATTTTTAATCATGGTAGAATTTTGAATTTATATATATATATATATATATATATATATATATATATATATATTATGGTGGTCTGTGATTTTTCTTCTTTAGTCTATTGATATAGTGAATATAATTGATTGTTTTTAATGTAGAGACAAACTTGCTTTAAGGTAAACTCCACTTAGTCATGATGGATATATACTGCTGGATTTAATAAAGTAGTATTTTATCAGTTATATTCAGAATGGATATTGATGGGTAGTTTTCTTTTCTTGTAATGTTTTTGTCTGCATTTTGGCATCAGGGTAATTTTCACATCATAAAATAAGTGGGGAAGTGTTTCTTCTTCTTCCATTTTCTGCATGTTTAGTGTTGGTAGTATTTCCTCCTTAAATGTTTGGTAGAATATACCAGTCAAGCTGTGTGCCCTTGGAGTTTTCTTTGCAGGAAAGTTTTAAACTATAAATTCAATTTTTTGAATAGATGTAGTACTACATATTCAGATCATTTTTTTCTGATACTTTGTATCTTTCAAGAAGTTGTTCCATTTCAACTAACTGTCAAAATTATTAGCATATTTTTCTCTTATCTTCAGGATTTGTAGTTATTTTGTTATTTATATTAATTAATATTATATATTTGTTTTCTCTTTTTTTCTTGACCAGAATGGCAAAAGAATTACTAGTTCTAATTGTCTTATCAAAGAGCCATCTTACATTTCATTCTTTTTCTCTATTGCTTCTGTTTTTCATTCTGATTTCTACATTTATTATTTTCTCTCAGCTTGTTTTATCTTTAATTTGTTTGCTTTTCTTATTATTTAGTGGTAAATTAGATCATTGGTTTGAGTCCTTCAATATTTTTTAATAAAAGCATTCGATTCTCAGATTTCCCTCTAATCATTTCCTTAGTTTATCCCACAAATTTTGATATGCCGTGTTTTCAATTTTATTCAATTCAAAACATTTTCTACTTTTCCTCTTTGATCAAGCAGTTAGACACCATGATTTACAAAGAAGTTTCTTTGTTGACAAATATTTGAGGATGTCTTTTTGTTCTAGATTTCTACTGTAATTGTATTGTGATGAGAAAATATCTCTTGCATGGCTCAACTGTTTTAATTTGTTGATGTTTTTTAATGGTCTAGATTATGGTCTATCCTGATGAATATTCCAGTATACGTGGGAGGAATGTATACTCTATCATGGCTGAGTGGAGCAGCCCATACATATCACTTACATTGTGTCCTCTTACTGATTTTCTGCCTACTTGTTCTATCATTTATGAGAATAGACAGTTAAAGTCTCTAAATCAAATTTTGGATTTATCTATTTTTCCTCCCAGTTCTGTCAGTTTTTGCTTTCTGATTTTGAAGCTCTATTGTTAGGTATATACACATTTAAGATTGTTATGTCCTCTTGGTGAATTTAAACCTTTGTCATGGGCTTCCCTGGTGGCGCAGTGGTTGAGAGTCCGCCTGTGATGCAGGGGACACGGGTTCATGCCCCGGTCCGGGAAGATCCCACATGCCACAGAGCAGCTGGGCCCTTGAGCCATGGCCGCTGAGCCTGCGCGTCCAGAGCCTGTGCTCCGCAATGGGAGAGGCCACAACAGTGAGAGGTCCGCGTACCGCAAAAAAAAAAAAAAAAAAAAAAAAAAAAAACCTTTGTCATTATGTCCTTCTAATTTTCCTCTGAAATCTAATTTGTCTGAAAAAGAATAGCTACCCCATCTCTGAGTGGGTTTCCACTGTCATGATAGGTTACACCAGGCCTTTAGTGAGACATTGAATTTTAGCTCGTTTATTCTTAGTCATTTGATGGTGGCTGGCATCTATTGTTTCTGTTCTTTGCCACAGAAGTGAGCTGATCTGCATGTAACCTCTCCTGGATATGCCTGTCATTTCTTGGAACTCAGAATTCTTGGTTGCTTCACAATCTCTGGTTCTTGATGGGTTCTAAAAAAGTTATGATTTCAAAGTTTTTATGTCTCTTCCTCACTGTTAGGATTTTTTTCACTTAACATTTTCTAGAACATGACTCATAGTTAAGTTTAAGGGGTACGCTGAAGTAGTTTGTACCATACCTACTCCCATTCCCTGGTAAAAGTAGTCCTTTACCTAAAAGGCAAGTCTGAATTCCAAATTAAAGGGGAAATTTACACAGTATAAAAAAAAATCCTGTAAATCTTACCTTCAGACAGAACTGCATTACATTTCTGGTAAAAGTTAAAATCGAAATTTATTTTGATCTACTGTTCATAAGAGAAAACAGTATTTGGAAAGTTTTCTGACTATAGTGGAAAACATGAGTTTTATAGAGTCTATTTTTTCCCAAAATTACATTGTGTTTGGCACTTTGGAGTTGTAACTTACTTCTGTAATCACCTTTTTCATTTTCTCATATTGACACTTCTAAGAATCAAGCCATCACTTCTGTTCTCACACCTTGCATCACAAATTATAACTAAGAAAGTTCTGTCATGTTGGGAATTCCTGCACCAAGATGAACTTTAACACCAGAGCCTGAAGACACTTTGAAAATCTCCTGTCAAGATTTGATTTAAAAAAAACAAAAGTTTCTTGGGAGACAGAGAAGTGGGAGTATTTTGTATTTTAGGTTTATAGCATTATATGTATGTGATGTACAGTAGCATTATATGTAGTAACGTATTGTTTAGCCTCCATGTGTTTGTGTTTTTTACGTTTTTTTCCCTGTAGTTGATTTCTAATCTCATAGTGTTGTGGACAGAAAAGATGCTTGATATGATTTCAGTTTTCTTAAATTTACCAAGGCTTGATTTGTGACCCAAGATGTGATCTATCCTGGAGAATGTTCTGTGTGCACTTGGGAAGAAAGTGTAATCTGCTGTTTTTGGATGGAATGTCCTATAAATATCATTTAAATCTATCTGGTCTATTGTGTCATTTAATGTTTGTGTTTCCTTATTAATTGTCTGTCTTGATAATCTGTCCATTGGTGTAAGTAAGGTGTCAAAATCCCCCACTATTATTGTGTTACTGTTGATTTCCTCTTTTATAGCTGTTAGTATTTGCCTTATGTATTGAGGTGCTCCTATGTTGGTTCCATATATATTTATAGTTGTTGTATCTACTTTAGATTTATCCCTTGATCATTATGTAGCGTCCTCACTTGTCTCTTGTAACAGTCTTTATTTTAAAGTCTATTTCATCTGATATGAGTATTGTTACTCCAGCTTTCTTTTGTTTTCCATTTGTATGGAATATCTTTTTCTGTCCCCTCATTCCAGTCTATATGTGTCCCTAGGTCTGAAGTGGGTCTCTTGTAGACAGCATATATATGGGTCTTGTTTTTGTATCCATTCAGCAAGCTTGTGTCTTTTGGTTGGAGCATTTAATACATTCACATTTAAGGTAATTATTGATATGTATGTTCCTATTACCATTTTCCTAATTCTTTTGAGTTTTTTTTTTTTTTTTTTTTTTGGAGGTCCTTTCCTTCTCTTGTGTTTCCCACTTAGAGAAGTTCCTTAAGCATTTGTTGTAGAGCTGTTTTGGTGGTGTTGAATTCTCTTAGCTTTTGCTTGTCTGTAACGCTTTTGATTTCTCCATTGAATCTGAATGAAATCCTTGCTGGGTAGCGTAATCTTGGTTGTAGATTCTTCCATTTAATCACTTTAAATATATCACGCCACTCCCTTCTGGCTTGTAGAGTTTCTGCTGAGAAATCAGCTGTTCACCTTATGGGAGTTCCCTTGTATGCTATTTTTCATTTTTCTCTTATTGCTTTTAATAATTTTTCTTTGTTTTTAATTTTTGTCAATTTGATTACTATGTGTATCAGCATGTTTCTCCTTGGGTTTCTCCTGCCTGCGATTCTCTGCACTTTCTGGACTTGGGTGACTATTTCCTTTCTCATGTTAGGGAAGTTTTCAACTATAATCTCTTCAAGTATTTTCTCGGGTCCTTTCTCTCTCTCTTCTCCTTCTGGGAACCCTATAATGTGAATTTTGGTGTGTTTAATGTTGTCCCAGAGTTCTCTTAGGCTGTCTTAATTTCTTTCCATTCTTTTTCTTTATTCTGTTCTGTGACAGTGAATTCCACCTTTCTGTTCCAGGTCACTTATCTGTTCTTCTGCCACAGTTATTCTGCTATTTTATCCTGCTAGTGTATTTTTCATTTCAGTTATTGTATTGTTCATCTCTGTTTGTTTGTTCTTTTATTCTTCTAGGTGTTTGTTCTTTAACTTTTCTAGGTCTTTTAAAAACATTTCTTGCATCTTCTCGTTCTTTGCCTCATTCTCCTTCTGAGGTCCTGGATCGTCTTCACTGCCATTATTCTGAATTCCTTTTCTCGAAGATTGCCTATCTCCACTGCTTTTAATTGTTTTTCTGGGGTTTTATCTTGTTCCTTCATCTGGTACATAGCCCTCTGCCTTTTCATCTTGTCTATCTTTCTGTGAATGTTGTTTTTGTTCCACAGGCTGCAGGATTGTAGTTCTTCTTGCTTCTGCTGTCTGCCCTCTGGTGCATTAGGCTATCTATGAGGCTTGTGTAAGTTTCCTGATGGGAGGGACTGGTGGTGGGTAGAGCTGGTTGTTGCTATGGTGGGCAAAGCTCAGTAAAACTTTAATCCGCTTGTCTGCTGATGCGTGGGGCTGGGTTCCCTCCCTGTTAGTGGTTTGGCCTGAGGCCACCCAACACTGGAGCCTACCCAGCTCTTTGGTGGGGCTACTGGTGGACTCTGGGAGGGCTCACGCCAAGGAGTACTTCCCAGAACTTCTGCTGCCAGTGTTCTTGTCCCCACAGTGAGACACAGCTACCCGCTGCCTCTGCAGGAGACCCTCTAACACTAGCAGGTAGGTATGGTTCAGTCTTCTATGGTAGGTCTCCCAGGTAGGTCTGGGTCACTGCTCCTTCCCCTGGTTCCCAATGCACACACTACTTTGTGTGTGCCCTCTAAGAGTGGAGTCTCTGTGTCCCCCAGTCCTGTCGAAGTCCTACAATCAAATCCCGTTAGCCTTTAAAGTCTGATTTTCTAGGAATTCCTCCTCCCATTGCCGGACCCTCAGGTTGGGAAGCCTGATGTGGATCTCAGAACCTTCACTCCAGTGGGTGGACTTCTGTGGTATAAGTGTTCTCCAGTCTGTGAGTCACCCACCCAGAAGTTATGGGGTTTGATTTTATTGTGATTGCACCCCTCCTACCATCTCACTGTGGTTTCTCCTTTGTCTTTGGGTGTGGGGTATCTTTTTGGGTGAGTCCCAGTGTCTTCCTGTCAATGATTGTTCAGCAGTTAGTTGTGATTCCGGTGCTCTTGCAAGAGGGAGTGAGCGCACACCCTTCTACTCCACCATCTTGAACCCCAGAAACAACTTCTGTCTTCCTATAGCTCTGTCCATGTTCATTAGAGTTGAAAAGACAATTGGATTAAAAAGGACCTAAACACAGTGGCTTGATGGATTACAATCAATCTATCAAAATGACATATCACTCATTCAGTCCAATGACTAAAAGCTCTGCTGAGAATTATCTTGATTCTTATAGATTGGATTAAACTTCTGTGCCAGAAATCTTTACAAAAGAAAAGAAGGTTTTCTTGACCAAATGAGGACAATTATCCTCAGTAAAATAAAGCAAAATACCTCTATGATTTGGACACTACTTTTGGGTGGAGAGGAGATTCTGAAAGTGAAGGCTCTGGATGTGAAGCACCTTACCCTGATTCCTACGTGCCCGGGATTTCCTCATTCCCTCAAGTCTCATGTGCTTTTTACTGTAAGCCCAGCATAACAGCCACAGAAATAGGTTTGCTCCTTCTTCTCTATGAAAGAATATAAACAAAGCAATGTTTTTAATTATAAACAAAACATTTTTAAAGAATTTTCACTCAACAAAATTGAGACAGTTTGATAAATTCAACATTGCACTTATTAGAGTCAAAGAGCAAAAGGACATAGTTATAGCGCACAGAAATGAACAGGTTAAAGAAAGCTGATTTTCTAAAGAACAGGGTTCTGGCCCCTAGCATTCTAGGAAAGCTGAATCCTGTGCTAGGGACCCCATTGCTTTCATTATCCACAACATCCAAAAATGAATAAAGAGATCTTGTGCCTTGGAACCTGCCTTTGGGGGACACGGCTGCCATGTGAAGGGTCCCATGTTGCCTCCTGGACTCACAAAGTCCTGCTCACAACCAGCACCAGCCACCAGGTACACAGGTGAGGACGTTTTAACAGAAACAGCCTCAGTCAAAGCACAAATGAAAGTAATCACCGCAGTCCCAAGAAAGCAGCTCAAGTTGTTACATCAGAAGATCACTGGCAGAGTATATAAGTCCATGCCACTCTCTCACTTCGTCCCAGCTTACCCTTCCCCCTCCCCGTGTCCTCAAGTCCGTCTGCGTCTTTATTCCTGTCCTGCCCCGAGGTTCTGGGAAGCAGCCACATAGCACAGGGAGGTCAGCTGGGTGCTTTGGGACCACCTAGAGGGGTGGGATAGGGAGGGTGGGAGGGAGACGCAAGAGGGAGAGGATATGGGGATATATGTATACATATAGCTAATTCACTTTGTTATAAAGCAGAAACTAACACACCATTGTAAAGCAATTATACTCCAATAAAGATGTTAAAAACAAAAAAGATCACTGGCAGAGAAAACGGATGTCAGTTCTAAGCTTCAGAGGTTTGGCAGCTGGTTGGTTTTGTAGCAATAGATAACTGATGAACTAATTCATAGAGTTTGTACAAATATTAAATGAATATTTAATAATATTTAATGAATATTAAATAATATAAATGAATTTAATTTACATTTAAATTCATAATTTAAATGAATATTTACAAATATTAAATATTAATTCCTACCATGCTTGTAACAGAAGCTAACACAGCATAAGAACTCATTAATATTGCCTCTTATTATTACCATAATTTTCTTACTCCTGACTTTACTACGTATCTTAAGGATGATAAGTATGAATGTAATAGCAAACCCTTTATCCATAATTTGAGGGAATAAGGTAAGGGGTGGTGCAAATTTAGGGAACTGAGACTTGATAGCTAAAAGTAGCTTTGCAGTAATTTGCACAAGGACCTTGAGGAAATCAGTACTCATCTCTGGGTTTTAATTTCCTTTTCTGTAGAGAGAGTAGTACTAAGGTATCCAAGCTTGTATATTTATTCATGAGTCTACATTGTTCAAATAAGCCAAGTGTCCTTTATAAATCTCTTGCGCTTTTTCTTTTCATTATACAATATTCATGGCTGTTTTATTAGAATACATTATGTTTCCTGACCTTCTTAAACACCGTATGATCAACACCATGCAACCCTTGCTAAAAGACTACGGATCATTATTAATATTTTTACAGGTATAAAGACTTGTTCTGGAAGGAAATGTTGAATGTTATAAGGCTATTTGTGTCTATACTAAATACTCCCAGACTGTACCATGGGCATACTTGTGTCTGCTTAATTTCTGTAGCTCTCTACCTTCATCTGTAACTTTTACAGTGTAATCATCTGGCCCTTATGCTGGAAATTAAAAAAAAAAGTTTCTTTTTTGTCATAGGCTGGCATGGAATAAAATGAAGACCTTTAGAACTATGCTAAAAACAGAAAGTAGATAAACTCCAATCTAAGGCCTGGAGGTTTCTTTCTTAAAAACAAACACACAGACTCAGTGTAATATACATACAGTTAAATGCATGCAATTTATATCACCACAAAAAATATATAATCATTTTAATGAATAAAAACAAAGTTAACGCTTAATGTATTGAGAACTTATTTTTTTTTTTTAAACATCTTTATTGGGGTATAATTGCTTTACAATGGTGTGTTAGTTTCTGCTTTATAACAAAGTGAATCAGCTATACATATACATATGTTCCCATATGTCTTCCCTCTTGCGTCTCCCTCCCTCCCACTCTCCCCATCCCACCCCTCCAGGCTGTCACAAAGCCCCGAGCTAATATCCCTGTGCCTTGCGGCTGCTTCCCCCTAGCTATCTACCTTACTACGTGTGTATATGTCCATGACTCTCTCTCGCCCTGTCAAAACTCACCCTTCCCCCTCCCCATATCCTCAAGTCCGAGAACTTATTTTTAAGAAATAAAACACTGTTAGGGGCTTAAAAGTGCAATGTATATACCTCCAAGTCACAGGTCTCTTTCTCTAAAGGTAAATATACATATATATATATATATATATATATATATATATATATATATATATATATATACACACACACACACATACACAAACCGGTCCTTCATTTGTGTTGGATTTAGAATAAATGTGGCCTGTAAAAAGCAGGGACACAAATCCATATAAACATCCATTGTGAAAGAGCAATGGAAGCTAAACATGCTCTGATCCTAAGATCTATACAGTATCCATCACAAGATGGTTTTTCTTGGTAGGAAGGAGAAAACTACAGGGCCCAGCCAGAGGGGTGCAGCAATTGTAGTAACTGACATATCCTCTCCACCCCTATCATAAGTTTCAGAATATTGAAGTTTCCTGGGTTTCTGCTTTTTTTTTTCAAAGATGTGTGAGAGAAGAGGAATGGAAATAATCACTAGTTTTTAGGCTAGGGAAGGTTGGAGATCATTTTTAAAAGAGCAGTACTACTCTAGAAAAAAAAAATTACAATCCCACATCTTGTTTTAGAGTTTTAATCAACTCATGGAAGGGAGCATATCTATGGTAAACTCTTTTCCACTCAAATCCTGTGTTAATGCTGCATGCTTTAGTTTTTTATTTCCTTTAAGTTTTATAAGAATCTTAAAGTCAACGTTTTCAATTTTTCTTTGGATATTTATACTTTTAGACAGTCAGTACCTGTAAGGAGCAGCATGGGAGGAGGCTTGTAAATGTTTTGTCTAATGTTTCATTGTCACCTTTTGTGCACTTATCACTCTTCTAAATGAAACTTTGCACAGCAACCCATGTAAAAAATGTACATTTGTTAAAACTTGTAAATAAAAAAAAATTTTTTTAATGAATGCATACATACACATATATACATATAAATGCACTACATAAACATATATATACATACATCTATACACATACTTAGGAAATATCATTCTGTTACTACTTCAAACAATTTTACTTTATGCACCCCCTTCTTCACATATGTATATACAGGTATATACATACATACATACATGCATACAAACTAGCATAACTACACAATGTGTGTGTGTGGCTTTGTCTGTTTTTGAATCTTACGTAAATGGAATTACACAGTTCTTATTCTTCTATGATCTCCTTCTTTGTAGTCAATATTACTTGTGAAATTCATTCAGTCATTGCATATAGATGTTGTTCTTATTCTTTGCACTGTGGTATTCCATTTATGCCTACATGACAATTTTATTTGCTCTAATATTTATACATATCTTAGTTGTCCCAAGTTGGGGCTTTAATACACAATGCTGCTATGAGTATTGTATACAATTCTCTTAGTCAGTCAGGCTGCTATAACAAAAACACCACAGACTAGTTGTCTTAAACAACAGAAATTTATTTCTCACAGTTCTGGAGGCTGGAAGTTTGAGATCAAGGTGTCAGCATGGTCAGGCTCTGACAGGAACCCTCTTCTGATTTGCAGATAAGCATCTCCTCCTTGTATCCTCAGACGGCAGAGAGAGAGAGTGAGCCGTGGTCTCCTTATCTTTCATGGACACCGGTCCTATTCATGATGGCTTCCCCACCTAGTTATCCTCCAAAGGTCTTACTTCTGGATATCACCCTATTGGGGATTTGAAGTTTCAACACACGAATTTAGAGGGAACACAAACGTTCAGTCCATACCAATAAGAATTCCCTTAGATTTACTATCTAGGAGTAAAATAGTTGAGTTGTAAAATATGAGCATATGCAACTTCACTGTTTAGTGCCAAGCTGGTGTCTCAACATGGTATACCAGTTGTCTCTTATCTATAGTGTACGAGTTTTCCAGAAACTCTCCAGCTCTTGCTACAAAGCCTCACCAAGTCTCAGGATGTCTGATTTGAAAAATATTGTCCATTGGGCACGTGTGTTGTAGAATCTCACTGTGTTTATAATTTGCAAGTTCTTTGATCATTCATGAAATGGAGAATATATCATGTGTATTGACCACCTGAGCCTTCATTTGTGCAGCGACTTTCAATTTTGTCCATTTGTTTATTTATGTCTTTTCCATAATATACGTCTTTGATATTGTAAGGCCTATCTTTCCAACTTGTTTTACCACTACACAATCACTAAGCCTATTCTCAGCATTCTGTGCTTCTTAATAAATATCTGAATCAACTTACCATGTTCCACTTTGGAGAAAAAAAAAGCCTATTGGAATTGAGTGAGATTGTTTTGAATTTGTGAATAAATTTGGGGAGATGTGATTTTTTATAATAGTGAGATTTCCAATCCATGAGCAAGATATATCTTTCAATTTACTAAGAATTATCAAATGTATCTTCATATAGTTTCACAATTCTGTTCTTTGAGTTATGCAAAATCTCAGATTTATTTCTAGATGCATTATACTTTATATATTAATTCTGTATATAGTAACATTATTAAATTATCTTATAAATTGTAATAGTCCATTTCTGTTCTCTTTTTTATGTGTACAAGCATACCACCTTAGAATAACAACTTTGAGCTTTCCTTTCTACACCTTTGTTTCTTTTCTACTCTGGCCAAGACCCCTGTATATAATTAGATACAAGTGGCAATAAATGGCATATTTGTCTCCCTCCACATCTCAGAGGGATAGGTTTCAACATTTTCCCATTGAATGTGATATTTATTGTAAACTGGTTTTGCTGATATTCTTTATCAGATGAGGGGCATTTCCTTTCCTTTTCTAATTTAACAGTTTCATCATTTATGAATATTTAATATTACCAAAAGCTTTTTCTACCTTAAGATCATCATAAGTTTTGCTTTACTTTTTGATCAGTTAATATGATGGATATAATGATTGATTTCTTAATAGTAAAACATCTTATATTGGATAAAATAAAATTGGTCATCATAAGAAATAAAACATTTCTGTATTTATGAATTTAGTTTTCTAATACATTGTTTAGGGTATTTACATGTATGCCTACTACAGAGAATAATCTGTAGTTTTCCATGCTTACATAGTTATTATCAGATTTTACTATCATAAAAAAGCCTACCCTCATAAAATACATTAGGAAATACTCTTTTCTACACTACTGTATAGCAATTTTTAAATTGAAACTATTTCTCAAATCTTTGTTAGAAATCATCATTGAAGAAAAATGAATCCTAAGTTCTAATGATGAGAAGACTTTGGTTACTGAATCAATATTTTAATAATGAACTATTAAAGTTTTCTATTTTTTATGAGTCACTCTTGTATTGCTTATTTTAATTGTCTATTTCATTTACACTATCAAATGTATCGACATAATTTTATAGCATCCTCTTATCAGTTTTAATGTTTCAACTTCTAAAATAAAAGCATATTTTTTCCCCCTGAAAATGATTGTTTGTATCTTTATTATCTTTTACTCGATGTCCCAACAGTGATGCCTAATTCTGGATCTCTTTTAACTGAGACAAAAATAATATTCTGATACTTGTTTGTCCAACTCTTTTCCTGATTCTTTTACTAAAAATCAAAACTATTCCTTAACATTTTTCTGTCATTCAGCTATGCAGTTATCATTTATTTATAAATATCCAAAGATGCGAAGTGTTTGACAAGTGATATACCCCTTCTAGATGCTATGGCTTTGAGAGATTGCTTCCTTTAATACTCATGTTAAGGAATATTAGGACTTCATAGAGACTAAGTAACTTACCAATGGATAGTTAGTTAAGTAACACAGCCAGGATTCAGAGCCAGGTTTGTCTGAAATTAACCCTGTACATGTCCACAACTACATTGGATTGCCTTAAGAAATGTGCAAGATGCTTGTAATCCTAAAGTCTTAGTAAAGCAATCAAACTACCTGATCAAAGAATGAGTAAGGTAGAACTAAATAAAAGAGTATACTATGATTTTTGGAAAAAGAAGTGCATATGAAATATAAAAGAATTCATATTCTTACATTTTATAACCTATACGTGAGTTGTTGTTCAAATATTGTGAAGAATTACCCTGTACAATTTAGTGAATTCTCCATATTTTACATAATCATATTCAGTTTCAGTAAAAATTATGGTTATATATAGTCTGTTTTATAGTTTCATCATCTTCAAACTGTGGATAATTAAATGTATAGTGTTTCAATTCATGATTTATAAATGTAGCTAATTTAAGTGTAATTTAGTTAAAGTATTTATGTTTGCCACTTTTTAATGAGAACAGATTTCTAGATGCTTGTGTATAATGCTAGGCACGGCTCTTGGTTCTTTCTGTGTTCTCTTGCATTGTCCTCAGATTTGGTAGACGAGAATCATAAAAGGAAGCAAGTAAGATTACAGGGATGAGAAGTCACTGAGTTTAATGAGCTCACACGGTGTTCTGTCATAATAAATTACCCTACGATGCTTCTGATTAACTAAGCTGCCACTTGTGCTATGAGCTTACAGTACTGTAGCCAAGTAAGCATAATAGAAAACTGTCTACAGAATTAGGAGGCTGCCTTAATTTTATATTTATTACCATCTTGTCACCTCTGATAACACTTCATCCTATACGTGTTCTTGCCTGAAGAGATCAAAATTAAAATTTACGTAAATAGAAGGATTGTAGCTCAATGAAAGCCCAATGAGGCTATTCAGAGCAACACACAATAAGGTGTACAAATTAGAATGAATTTGTTCCAGTTTGAAAATAACAACATTACAATCTCAAAGTGTTCCCTTTCTTCAGTGCTATCATATATTTCCATTACAAGGAAACACATATCATTAAGTCTACTGGTAGTGATGTATAGATAATGATATTTTTGGTACATTGTCCTTGTTCATCATGGGATTTCAGACTAGTCTGATTTTAGAAAAGAGCCCTAGGTAAATGTTTTCTTGAAGAGGTGTTGTGAAGACAGAATATTTATTGTCTAGCCATACATAATAAAAATGCAACTAAATAATGACATGATCAGTCAAATTGTAACAGTGTATCAGATTCAGAACCAACGGGAGACTATGAAATATATGTAAACTGTGCTTTCACATCGTATTCCTAACAAACATAGTTCTTTATTTTGATAATCATCTCTGACCAGGAAGTGAAGCTTTATTCCACTGCAATCAGGCGGGGGCTGTCCATCTCTCCAGAATGATCAATTACAGTCTTCCCAGCTCATTAACTCTGATCCCGTAATGTCTTCCAACCCGGAAGACATTCCTTCCGCTCTCTATTTAGGCTACGTTATTGAAGTCACCCCTATAAAACTATATAAAATTGCTCAAACTGCCTCTCTTTTCTCCAAATTTTATTGTATTCATAACCTCCATAATCTCCATATGCTTCATGCATATTGGCTTTTATTCCCCCAAATTGTAAGTTCTTTGAGGTCAGGAAATACATTTTATTTTTTTCCACAGCATTTAGGGAAGTTATGAATATATCATAAATGCTCACATATTCTCACTGAATTTATGTTTTATTCTTGTAAAATTTGAAGAATCTCTCTCTCTCGCTCTCTCTCTCTCTCTCTCTATATATATATATATATATACACACACACACACACACATACACACATATATATATATACATATATATAGAAGAGTATATATATACTCTTCTTTTCTGAATTAATTGAGAAATGAAAAAATATTATATTGGGGACAAAATGTCATCTTCACTATAAATGAAATAGATCTTAGAATGTGGCTTGAGTATTGGGACAAAATTAATTTCCTATTTTAATTTAATGTCCTGATGGTACCCCATTATTAGTCTGGTTATGGGTAGCGAGCTACTTCCTGTTTTTTTCTTCTTGGGCATCTGCACTCAAGAGACATGCTTTCTGTTCTGTTTTTCTTATAAAGCATAAAGCATAGAGATGCAGCACAGAAGGATGTTTCTTTTATGCATGTTTTTAAGGTGAAAGAAGAAAGAGGGAGGAATTAAACTACTCAGAACCTATTCCTCTTTTCAGCCTCACCAGTCAGCTAACAGATGAGAGGGTGGGAGGGTAAAGAGAGTCCAGAAGTTTCACTTTAATAGATAACCCTCCACATGGAAGCACTGTTGAGTAAGGGATCTTTCCCAACATTATTACCAAAGCAAACAGAATAATGTGTTCATACTAACTGCAGTTATTTAAGGTTATTGTTGAACAATTTAGAGGTTTCTTTTTTAATTCAAGGAAATATTCTTGGTAGCTTTCAATAAACAAATATATTTGGTTCCAGCCAATTTGGAAGAGCAAGCCCACAATGTGCAGGAAATCCCAATTTGGTCTGTTTACCTTATTCAAGAATAATCTTATGAATATGTTCAGCCCTCACATAAGACATGTGATATATGTGTTTGCATAATAACATTAAAAATGCAGTTACCAGTGGTTACAGTCTGAGTAAAATCTTCATCTATATCGGCAAGAAAAGTAATTACATCAGTATTGTTGATTGATAAGAGCAGTCAAATAGCATATTCAGATTCTTCTGTAATTCAATAATATCAAGTTGAAATGTGCAAAAGAAGCTAAGTTGTCAGTAGAGAAAAATGGTCATTCAAGTAGCAGGAAAGTTGGTTGATGTCCTTTGTAATTTAGGATATTCTTAAATTATTGTTTTATTTTGGGCATACAAAGGGTTAAAGACAAATAAATGAGAGCCGTGGAAATTAGCTATAGGAAAATTCTACAATAGCAACAAGGTCTAAACACACAAACAACCAAAATGCAGCATATTTATTCCCTCTGTCTTAACAGAAGCTCAGGCATTTTCTGAGAGCCTACCTCTGGCATGATATTTGTGGGGGGTTGGCATTTTGAAGAGTCGACCTGTAACCTTCAGAGATGGCCCTTTCTGGGAAAGTGTTTTTTGTTTATGGGTACCACATCAACTGGTCCTCTACAATATGGACCAGCCGTAGTTTCCTTTTGAATCATGCTAGCTTCTGTGTCAGTGTATATTGATTCATTGAGTCAGTTTGCTCCCCAAATGATTGTCAAGGAGCTATTCTCATAAGAGAATTAAACTCACGTGTTTTGGATCTGAAAGCAGAGAATAATGTAAATACATTCTGGTACCATACTATCCTCTGTTATAGGATTTCTGAATGAATTGTGCATTTGAATTAGCTTATTACACTAGTTCATGTCACAGATGAATGAATGAATAAATGGATTAATGAATGTATGAATGGACATCTCTTGGGTTTTGCAAAGCATGTTTTTGAATGACAGACCCTTGGAGGTGCTACATAGGTCAATTCCTTCTAGCCATGATCAGTCAAGACACATTTCTGATCTTGTCACTGTTTTAATGTGATGCCAGTATGCTGACCTCACCAACAAATATAAATGCTGACTTCTGTCTGCTATTTACAATAACAGTTCCCGTATCTACATTTACAGCTCCATTCCTTCTTCTGAACCCCAGATGTATATTTCAAATATCTAATGCAAATTTACACTTGTACACTTCTATCTATATAGCACAGATATTATATCTACACTTATATATCCCAAGAATATTTCATGCATGAAAAACCTGGTCTTAAACTCACTGTGTTTCCCCAACCTACTCTTCTCCCCATGTTCCCCATCTCATTGAATGACATTATCTACCCAGCGACACAAACAAGAAAACTAAGCACAATACTTTAGCCCTTATCTGCCGCCACTCCCTACATCAAATGAGTTCCTTCTCTTCTAAAAAAAGTGGAGAAATGAGTGGACTTTAGAATCAGGTAGTCCAGATTTAAATCCCTACTCTTCTTCTTAGAGCTGTGTGACCTTGAGTTTCTCTGAGCATTAGATACCTTATTTTTAAATTTCTTCTAAAAATAATTTTAAAATAAAATTTTTTATTTAAAAATATATACCTCGGGCTTCCCTGGTGGCGCAGTGATTGAGAGTCTGCCTGCCGATGCAGGGTACACGGGTTCGTGCCCCGGTCTGGGAAGATCCCACATGCCACGGAGTGGCTGGGCCCGTGAGCCATGGCCACTGAGCCTGTGTGTCCGGAGCCTATGCTCTGCAACAGGAGAGGCCACAGCAGTGAGAGGCCCTCGTACCTAAAAAAAATATATATATATATATATATATATATATATATATATATATATATATATATGCCTTAATTAAAGAAAAACTAAGTGGAGAAATATTCCATATTCATGCATAGCAAGACTCAATAATATCAAAATGTCAGTTCTTCCCTACTTAATTTATAGATTTGATGCAAAACCCCTGCAAATTATTTTTTGGATAATAACAAAGTTATTTTAAAGTTTACATGGAGAGGCAAAAGACTCAGAATACCCAATTCAATATGGAAGGAGAAGCACAAAATTGAAAGACTGTTGCTACCCAATGTCAAGACCTCTAATAAAGCTACAGTAACCAAGACAACATGGTATGGTGAAAGAACAGGGAGATAGATCAATGAGACAGAATGGTGAGCCCAGAAATAGACCCACATAAAAGTAGTCAACTGCTCTTTGACAAAGGAGCAAAGGCAATACAATGGAGCAAAGTAGTCTTTTCAACAAATGGTGCTGGAACAACTGGACATCTACATGTAAAAAAAAAAAAAATTAATCTAGACACAGACATTACACTCTTAACAAAAACTAACTCAAAATTGATCACAAACCTAAATGTAAAATACTAAATTATAAAACTCCTAAAATGTAACATAGAAGAAAACAAAACAAAAATGAGTATGGTCATGACCTTTTAGATACAACACCAAAGCTGTGATCCATGAAAGAAATAAGCTGGTATTCATTAAAATTAAAAACTTATGCTCCTCAAAAGACAATGTCAAGGGAATGAGAAGACAAGCCACGTCTGGGAGAAAATATTTGCAAAAGACACATCTGATAAAGGACTACTACTCAAAATGTACAAAGAAGTCTTAAAATTCAACAATAAGGAAAACAAGCAACTCATACAGAAAATGAGCCAAAGACCTTAACAGACACCTCACCAAAGAGGATATACACATGGCAAATAAGCATGTGAAAAGATGCTCCATATCATATGCCATCAGATAAATGAAAGTTAAAACACAATACCACCGCATACCTATTACAGTGGCCAAAATCCAGAGCACCGATAACACTAAGTGCTGGTGAGGTTGTGGAGCAACAGGAACGCTCTTTCATTGCTGGTGGGAATGAAAATGCTGCAGATACTTTAGAAGACAACTGGGCAGTTTCTTACAAAACAAAACATGCTCTTAATATAAAATCCAGCAATTATGCCCTTTGGTATCTACCCAAAAGGGATGAAAACTTACATCCACAAAAAAACCTACATATGGATATTGATAGGAGTTTATTAATAATTGTCAAGACTTGGGGAGAGCAAGGAAGATGTCCTTCAGTAGGTGAATGGATAAGCATTGGTCCATTCAGTGGTCCAATAAATGGAATATTATTCAGCACTGAAAAGAAATGAGCTACCAAGCCATGGAAAAATATGGAGAAAGTTGAAATGCATGTGGCTGAGTGAAAAGAGCCAATCTGAAAATGATACGTATTGTATAATTATGCCATATGACATTTTTGAAAAGGAAAAACCATGGAGACAGTAAGAAGATCAGTGGTTGCCAGCGACTGGTGTGGAAGGAGGAGTGAGTCGGCAGAGCACAGAGGATTTTTCGGGCAGTGAAAATACTCTGTATGATACTTTAGTGATGGATACATGTCGTTATACATTTGTCCAAACCCAAAGAATGTACAATGCCAAAAGTGAACCCGAATGTAAACTTTGGACTTTGGGTGATAATGATGTACCAATGCAGGTTCATCACTTGTAACAAAGGTACCATCTGGTGAGGGATGCTGATATGGCGGGAGGCCGTGCATGGGTGAGGGCAGGGGGTAATCTCTGTACTTTCCCCTCAATTTTGCTGTGAAACTTAAACGATTCTAAACAAGTTTTCTTTGTAAGAAATGTATCTACTTGACAGACATTTGGCAGGAATAAATACCATAATGAAAAGTATTTACTACAGACAGTGCTCAATAGAGGTTATCTATTTCATACCTATTATGTTTCCAACACATTTACTCATTCTGTCTTTTCTGCCTCTCTCATAGTTTATCCTAGCTCAACTTTCTACCAGAATACTGCAGTAACTTAGTACACTATCTCCTGTTTTCAGTCTTGAACGCTCTCATCTCTTATACTTTGTGATTCCCCTTTTCTTTAAGACTTCACACACAATTTTCTTTTCTCTGCTTTAATCCATTTTCTCTTCTTGTCTGAATCATTCTGGCACCTACATACCTTGGTTTGCAAATTAGATATCAGTTTCTCTGAGAATCTCTTTCTGACCATAACCTCCTCCAATAGAAGATATTTTATACAATTATCATTGAATATATTCTACAAAATATATCTTCCTGCCTTCTTCTCTATATTCCCCATTAGACTGTAAGATTCTTGATTTCTAGAACCATATCTGTCAGGTTGACTATTACATTCTCATTGTTTAGCGTGAAGACCATCACATACGTACTCAAGAAAGTTTTTGAATGTATGAATGAATTCCTAATCTATCTATTCCTGATAAGCTATTAGTAAGTGGCAATAGATTATTCGCTATAGTTTCCAGGACATCCAGACACCCTGGTTCCTCTTCTTGGAACGTGCTAGAAGTTTGTTTTGTTTTCAATACTAGAATCCCATAATAATAATCCATAGATCTCTGATATTGTTTCCGAATTCTATTCTATTCGTTACCTCGTGATTACTTTTTATAAACGTTAGAATTTAACAATACTTTCCCAACAATTAGTATTAGCATCTATAACAGCAAAGTTCCTCTTTAGTTTTTTGGAAAATATAGTATTAGCATCTATAAAAGCAAAATTCTTCTTTATTTTTGTAGAAAATACCTGCAGGGAAATATATTCCCATTTGTGCTTTAGAGAGGTTTAGCATATGATGTAGAATGCAGTCAAGACAATATGTAACTTTAGAATACTACACACTGAGACTGCAAACCTTCCATGTTAGCTGAGATCCTATTTTTTAAAATATACACTACAGTGAGAAAATTCAATATTTATGACTTCCACCTGGTAGACCAGACAAACAGAGGTCATCAATCTGTTCTCAAAAACAGCTTGATACTTTGACTCTAACCTCTAAAAACATCTCTAATTTGTGGTGATCTAATATGCTTTCCCAACTTCCTATCATTCAAGGTGTAAAGAAATGAATCTGCTGGTTGGAAAAATAGGTGAGGAACACTTTGAGTAATGGGCATGTATATTTTTCACTTTAAGCTGATTGCACCCTTTAAGCTGGGTTCTTTTTTCCTGGAGTTCTCTTCCATTTTATTTAATGGTTACCCCCTTGAAAACAATCACTGTTAGATTCATCCTTCCTATTTCTCCATTTACTGGTCTCATAGTTTCAGACCTGTTTTTATATTTACTTTCCCAGATGCCTAAGTCTAGGGCAACAGCTCCTATGGGTAGTTTTTGTGTTAAAAGTTCAATTTTAATATTTTCTAATATGAAGAATAGAACTTTCAAGAGAGCACCATGTTCCACTTAAGTACCTTCTCTTTATTTTTCTTTCTCAGGGTGTTCATAAAAATGACACAAGTAGTTCACTACCTCGTTGTTCTTAAAAATGTTTTACTAGAAACACTAACCCTTGGGAGGTTATCATGGTCAAACACATTTAGAAAATATATTTTTAAAGTTATATGTCCCTTTTCTTAAGATTTCTCAGAGGCTAAAATGATACAAAGGAACTTATTTACAAAACAGATATAGACTCACAGACATAGAAAACAAACTTATGGTAACCAAAAAGGAAAGGGGGGGAGGGATAAACTAGGAGTATGGGATTAACAGATGCACACTACTATATGTAAAGTAAATAAACAACAAGGACCTACTCTATAGCACAAGGAACTATATTCAATATTCTGTAATAATTTATATGGAAAATAATCTGAAAAAACCATATATATACTATATATGTATTTATATATAAATGTATAACTGAATCACATTGCTGTACACCTGAAATTAACACATCATTGTAAATCAACTACACTTCAAAAAAGAAAAAAGGCTTTTCAGAGGATTTAATAAGCTAATGTAAGTTATGACTCTCTAAGACAAGGTAACGTATACAACATCTCCCAAATGTATTTGCTACTTTGTTTCAGATCCTCTCTCTGAACAGTCTGTGGAATATTTACTAGAAAAGACTGCACTAAATATTGTGGCATCCATACAGTAACTTTTCAGTTTTATCTGGTTTTTAATTAAATCAGCCACAAACCATCAGTAAATTAGTGCACGCATAGTAAGTACCCATGAGCTTTATTCAGTGCAAGCCAGTTCATTTTCCATTTGAATGTCACAAAGTTTATATTCAAATTTGATACATAGAAATGAATTTCTTAATTTTATTTATAGTTATATGTTGCTCCAAAGAGTGACTTATGTGTAAAAAGGCCACGAAAAACCCAATGATAGTTTTTTTCCTGCATCAGTCGATAATATTTATTGCCTTTAATCAGAAAGGGAAGAAGCTCCACATTTCTTCAACTCGTCTTTAAATCCTTGATTCAGCCAATGCAACAGCGCCCACTGTATTATAAGTACTTCAGTGGGATCTGGGAATACAGTGATGAAAAGACAGAAACTTGTTCTTATGGGACTTCAGGCCAAGCGCCCCTTAGAGACGGGGGAACATTGCTGCTGTGGAGGCTGCCCGGGAGCCCAGAGGAAGGTGAGCCTAACTCTGCCTCAGGACATCAAAAGTCTTCTCGTGAACTTGGAGGGCATTATGCTAAGTGAAGTGTGTCAGACAGAGAAGAAATATACTGTCTGATATCACTTACAGGTGACATCTGAAAAATACAACCAACTAGTGAATATAACCAAAAAGAAGCAGACTCACAGGTACAGAGACGAAACTAGCGGACACCAGTGGGGAGAGGGAAGGGGGAGGGGCAGTACAGGGGTAGGACAAATTATTGGGTGTGAGATAAGCTACAAAGATGTATGTACAACACGGGGAAGATAGCCAAGTGTTGGTGGTAACTGTAAACGGAGTGTAATGTTTAAGAATTGTATACAAAATAAAAAGAAAGTCTTCTTAGACAAGGCAGTGTTGGAGCCGGTACTTGATGGGCAAGTAGGCAGACAAGTAGGTAGTGAGCTTCCAATTAAAGAATGCATCACATCCAGGGGAATGCAAATAGCTCTGCTTTTCTGAAGGGAACAGTGTGAGGAAAGGACCAGCCTCTCCTGCACCTCCTTAACCCATGGTTCCTTTCGTGTACTGTGGCTTCAGTCTCTTGCTAGTGTATTAACTTGCTCTCATGGGTTCCTGATTTCTCCTTTCCAAAGAGTGAGAAGTGTGCCCACTGGCTGGCTTCTGCACTCACAGTATTGTAGAGGGAAGATGTGTGAGAGGCCCAACACTTCTTTATTTTCTTGATATTAAATATAAGGGAAAATGCAATAAGAAAATTGGAAGAGTGAGAAAATTGGAAGAGAAAGTGAAAGTAGATGTGTAGGAGAAACAGTATGTTTTTAAAGAAGAAATCATATTCATTCTATGAAATACCATAAAAGCATGAACTCTAGTATTCAATAGGTGTTAGTGAAAACTGAAAAACACACATAAACCTCTTCACTGCACTTGAAAGGCATATCATTGAAAAGTAGGAGGACCTGAGTCTTGAAAAGGAAAAAGAAAAGAGAAAGGCATTAAAGGAAGTGTTTTTATGAAAGGAACTTTGGATGGGGACAGGGATAGGACGGAAATAATTACTAAACTTGTACACAATTTCAGTGATCTGTTTAGTGTTCTCAGCACGGCCAACATTCAATAGTTTAATCCTTTAAGTGACCCTAAAATAGAGATTCTATTCTGGTCCTCACATTAGGAATAGAATGCAGCAACAGTGGGGTTAATACCTTGCTCTAGGTGACATAGCTAGTAAGTGACAGAAAACAATGGAAATCCATAGATTCAGTTTCCAAAATCTATAATCTTGATATTTACACTAAACATATTGTAAACACTAAATGATTATACTTTTGTATGTTGAATATATGCTACACAATCAGATATTTATTAATCCTTTAAAGATTGAATCTAAGGGTCTAAACATAAGTTCCTGGCCAAAACATTTAGGTCATCTAGTTTGTCATAACTTGTATTCAAGGCCATGCCTGAAAGCATCAGTCCCACTGTTAGCTGGTTATTATAATGACTCCATGAGAGACAAATCAAACATCATTTTCATTCCTCATGATTGATTTATGAATGTATCTATGTATGGCTGTATTTATTCCATGCCTAATTTGTAAACTTCTAACTGTAAGTCAACATTTTTAAAAATAAATGAATAAAACAGAGAAAAATTAAATGTTCAAAATATAAATAAAATTAGTATTAAGTTAATGCATAATATATAAGCCATAAGATCCTATCTACTTGTTAGAAAAGAGTCTACAAATTTTGTTCCAAGATTCCTGCCTGTCTGTACCAAAAAAAAAAAAAAAAAGACAATTAGTAAACTTGTCAAAAGAATCATTGCTGGCATTGAGAAAATAGATAAATTCTATTTATCTATGGATTCTGTGGATTCTTGTAAAGTAGTGATTATGGTCCAAGTACTCAGAAAATAAGAGCATCTACTATTTCCTTCATTAAATAAATAAACAACAGAATTCATGTAGATGTTGTTTTATGAAGCCCTTTGTTCCAAAGCAGAATTCAATAATAATTTCTATATGGCACCAGAATTATAGAGTCCAGGCACATCATTCAATGTCGTTATGGATTAAAATATAAAGATAAAACAAAGTATTTTATGAATTATAGTAAAAGAAACATTAGTACATATAAATATAAACACACATATAATGAAACAGTCTATACCCTTATGAGATGTACTCCGACATTTCTATTTTATTTTAATATCATTCACTATTTAAAAGTTGACCAGGAACTATTAAATTAATTTCCTGACCCACAAATGGCTTGTGAACCATGCATTGAAAAGTACTGACCTGGAGCAAATTTGAATCTCACATTACCTGTTATGTTTCTTAAAATAAAACGTGATAGATATTGAATAGAAGTAAATTTGAGTTCTTTTTCCCTAAAATAGTAGATAGAACATAAACAGTATATTTTAATGATTAAAGAGAAACGCTTTCTCAGTTTAGCAAAAGTCTAGATTCTGGGGAACAGTTGTTATTACCTAATATAGATGCAGAAGGCTGAGAAGACTCTTTGACAAGATGTGTGGGGGCTCACATGTCACATGGAAGTGGGCCAAGAGCACAAATGTGAGACTGACTCCAGTCTAACTCAGAAAACTGTTTTTAGTTCACCGGAGTGCTAGGGCAAATGCGTGGTGTAGCCCCATGGTTTTAGGTCATTGATTATAGTCCCAAATATTTTACCCTAAAAAATAAAAATCTCTGACGTATGCTGTTAATGTCTAACTTCAAACAGTGTGATTTCTTTGTAAACTCTTAAAAAATAGACTAAGTTGCAAAATATACTGTATTTTCAGATGTGGAAATAGTTAATTCATAGTAGTGTAGGTAAAATGATACAGTTGCATTTTATAAATGAGACCCACCCAAGACTAGTTCGTGGTGTCCTGGGTAAGTATGATGCCTTTTCGAAAGCTGGTACATGGTAGGGAACCAAAAAATATGCTTCTAGAATGAATTAGTTAGTGAAGGAGAGTTAGATAGAAAATACCAATTTCTATGTCTAGAAGTATAAAAAATGTTTTCCTACAAGGATAACTTTCATAGAAATGAACCACATCTACTTAATTTCTATCTTTTAAGAGAAAAATAAGCTGTATTTGTATATTTTTCTAGTGATCAAAAAATTCATAATTAGTAGGTGTTGAAATTGGCAAATATATTTTTAACTTAATAAAATATGAACAAGCTTATAAAGTCTACACAAATTTTAGACACTTTGAAATGTTCACTGTTGAATCTTTTGAAACTATTTTATGATTTTTATGCTTTTATTAATCCACTTTTATCTTAGACTACTGACTAATGATTGAATCAAGTTAGCTCTTATACACAACGCTGATTAATTCTGTCATTACCATTCCCATTACTTCATCTTTCCACTCCCCTAATCAATACTATAAATAAATGATGTATAACTGACATCATACACTATGAAAATGCTAGAAGTAAATGTTAACAAATAAATATAGGATGATGAATACAGAAAAGATTAGAATACAGTGTTTTCAGGGATTTGAAACAGCATTTGATGGGGCTGTTTTTGTTTACCAAAAGACTATGAATCTCACACATTTCTTTCTCTTAAAGATAGAAACTATGGTACTTCATCTTATAAGAAGTAAGAATTTATTATCTGCAGGAAAGAATACTGTAATAAAAACACTCCTTTTTCTTCCTGGTGGCATTGTGAAACTAATGTAAGTTGTTTATTATTTTCTCATTTGTAAATATCAAAGTTAATGCCTGAGAATAAAATTTGTAAAAGCAGCATTTTAAATTATACTTATTACTGTTGCTTACAGCTCCTCATTTTTTTCATGCCTTTCCAAGAATATCTAATTCAAAAGGAAAGATATGCCTTCAAAATATATTTGCTCAAAATAAAGTAGCCTAGTTTTCTTCTGATTTTTGAAAATGTCCTGTTTCCATACCCTTTGAAGTTTAGAAATTAATCTCTACCAGTTATGAGCAGGTAGTCAACTGCTGATTATTTATTCCGATTAATCAATTTAGTTTATTTAATTATGGTTTAGTCTTTAAAGCCTCTAGACATATATATTTTCAGTTGAAGCAGGATTAGATTGTTAGTTTATCCCTATCTGAAGCAGACATAGGTCAAGCCAAACTGTATTTTCCTCCAAAATAGAAAAATTTTAAATGCTAGTTATAAATATAAATGCAATGGGTTTATATCTATATACATGTGTTGGCTACTAAATTACGTAAATAACATTATAATAGTTGTCCTGAATAACAAGGAGAGTGTATATATACAATGGATCCACTTTCTGTTATGCATGAGAATTGATTTAGTTCCCATTTGTCATTTACTAAATCTTTAAAAAAACTGTGTCTGTTTTTCTCACATTCTCACATTGGGAGGTTTCAGAAAACCATCTGTGAAAAAAGTAAAAATCCCAGCTGATAATGAATTAGCACCATCTCTGAAGGAGCAGACCTCACCTAGGTGCCAAAGGAAGGGCGTGATGACCCTCATAAACACCTTGTGTGAGTTAATGAGAGTGAAGGTTCATTTCCATAACAACTCCATATTTGCATCTGTGCAAGGCTTGCGTGGTGCCGGCTGGCAAAAGTCAGCTGTGAATCAGACAGGCTGCAATTCTCATCACTCCAGTAATAAAATGATCACACGGTCTTTCTACCCGGCCCAGAGCCCAAGAAACGACCATCACATTGGCTCCACAACGCCAAAAGCTTTGAAGCACACCATCTGCTAGGCATCTTTGTTGCTACTTGCTCCCCCTTGTAACTACATAAACATTCATTTACCATCAAGTATATACTTACAGAAGGCTCACCTAGGACACGGCGAAAAGGCAGATTCTCTCACTGCTTTCGACTTCTGTCACCAATATCTTCTGAGCAAAAAGAATGAAAGCATGGATCACATTTGCTTATGCTGAATAGAAAAGGCAAACAATAAAAATGTGAGGGGAAATTATATATCTTTGGAGGCTCTGCTCACCTGGAAAATATTATTTGCAGCCTAGAACTCCAGTGGTCATATTTTCCAAACACAACCACAAACTCAAAGCATGAAGATAAAGAGAGAACCTCTATCCATTAGTTATGGCATTCCAAAAAAGGACAACTCTTCTCTTAATCATCACTGGAGTACAAGTTATTTTATTGAACATTGAGAAAAAAAGTTATGCATGTAAATTTTTTCCCTGCATGTTTCCCATTATAGGGGAAACTAATGTGATAATATCTATCCAAAGAAGAAAATTTAAGTCAAAGAAAAGAAGAAATGAACATATAATTGGCATTTATATATTCATGTAAGTATTAAGCCATTAGCTATGGGATAGGGAGGGTGGGAGGGAGATGCAAGAGGGAGGAGATATGGGGATATATGTGTACGTATAGCTGATTCACTTTGTTATACAGCAGAAACTAACACACCATTGTAAAGCAATTATACTCCAATAAAGATGTTAAAAAATAAAGAACTAAGCCATTTAGAATTTCAATATGTGTCTGATAATGTACTTCTAGAATCAAATGCCAAAAGCAGCAGTCAAGTGTCTAATTCTGAGCTTGACTCATGTTAATTTTCACTCTGAAAGATCACTCGATTAAGTGATGAAATGAGAAAAATGCAAAAAAAAAAAACCCCACAAAAAATGTAAAGATAATAGCTTCCATCTCTGCTTAAGAGAAACTATGCCTATGTTAACTCAGCCAATGTGAAACTAAAAATGGAAAGAAGGAGCGAAGGCCAACCAGAAGACAGAAAGATGGAGAAAGCAGTGGATGAAAATAGCAATAATCAACGATGCCCTGGTAAGTGATTTTTGAGGGCCTGCAACAGAGAGGAACTCATTAACCATTGGTCAGACTGAGTGTGGGCCATCAAAAGCTCTAACTAAAGGCCCAGCCACTACACTTTCTTACTTTATCCTATTTTATGACTTGAACTTTTATTACCATAGTGGTGCAAAATTTTCTTCAAAATTTTCATCACTCATCATTTTTAATTCTGCTGCCACTAGTGTTGTGCTCTATGTCTTCAAGTCTGAATCACTGAAATATTCAATTCCATGGTCTCTCAAACTCTAAATTCTCTCTGCCTTTATTTTGCTGGAGTAAACAAACTCAAATATCGTTCTCTGATTTGCAACCCTTAGGGAGACCTAATTTCCCACCATATGAAATGTATGATTTCTTTGTTCATCTTCATTTAAGTTTTAGCTAATATTTATTGACACAGACTCTGGGCTGAGTACCTAACAGGGATTATCTCAGTTACCATGCAGAATATGGTAGGGGTGGTAATGTTCTTCTTTTAATGATATGGAAACTAAGGTTCACAGAGATTAAACAACTTACCTACAGTCAGTCATAGCTAGTAAGAGTAGAGTAGGGATTTAAACCAATAAGAAAAGAAATGATAATTATGTGACATGAGAGAGGTGCAAGTGACATGAGAGAGGTGCATGAGAGAGATGCTACGGTGGTCATCGTATTACAAGTTTTAAATGTATCAAATTAACGCATTGTACACTTTAAAGGTACACAATATTATATGTCCATTATATTTCAGTTAAAAAATGACAACACAAAAAATAAACCCGTAACAACCTGACTTCAGAGCTGGCGCTCTTCATCACTATGCGATTTGCTTCCACACCACCTAGCTTTACTTCCTCCTAATGTCAACTCACCTGCCTTCCATTCAGAGTCTGTATTTGCCTCTCTCATCTATCTCGGTTTCTCTGTCCCTCTACCCCCATCCTCTTCCCTTCCTGTCTCTACACATACACATAAACACACACACACACACACACACACACACACACACACACACTTCCTTACGCCATCTTCCTTACATAGAACACATTCTTATCCTTCATATTCTCTATCTAAACATTTCAAGACACAGTTCGAGTCATTTTCAAGTTCTCCTCTTTTCTGAAAGCTTTCATAAATACTTACCATTGTTAATTTCCTTATGCTTTCTACTCCAACAGAACCCATAGTTTACCATAGAAATTATTATACATGTTGCCCTGGGTCATTCACAATTTTTTCTTGTATTCACATCTCTATAACTCATTTAGAGCTGTTTCAAAACAAGGAACGTGTAGTTCTATATAATATACTATGTAAATGTAAGTTGCCATTATTATTTCTATTGTTATACTTCTGTATACTCTGCTGATACCAGTGTAGTGGGCATATAATGGGTACTCACTGGGATCCATGTTCATTTATTAATGGCAGAGTTGTAACTTAAACATAGGCTTTTGATTTTCCAATTCAGTTGAATGAAACTGCAACTTACAACCAGCTATAAGCCTTTGGAACCAGAAGCCTGGTAAAAGGAAGCTTTCTGTCCTCAAGAGTTTGAAGACCACAACACTCAGACCTGTTTAAGTGCAAAAGTGGGACAGGCAGATTTGTTATAAATAAAAATAAAATAATTCAAAGTGTGTATCCACTAAAAATATTTAGTACTGATGTTTAGTGGACAAATCCACTAGTATTTACAGGGAAATTATGAAGATATAAGAATAAACACTCAGTAAAACTATCCAGTACTAAAGCTTCTTCAAAAACAGAAATACAGAGAAATTCTGAGTGAAAAGGAAATACATTTTGGCTTGGACTAAGAAAAAAGTTTGGAGTTGTCAGAAATGTAATAGCACTGAAACTTTACCAACCCTGGATCATTACCCATCAGAAATGTAATAGGACAGATTCCTGTCTGAGAAAAAAACAGTAATATATTCTAAGTTTATTTCCAAACTTTCTATTCTTGGTTCTAGATTTTTATATTCTTGAGTGTCTGAAAACATACACAGCTGAAACCACTGTGTTGCATAACACAGAGCAGAGGTTCTTAACTCTGGCCGCATATTATAATCCCTTAGAGAGCTTTTATTTTTTAGCATCTTTACTGGAGTATAATTGTTTTACAATAGTGTGTTAGTTTCTGCTTTATAACAAAGTGTCTGTCATATAGAGTGAAGTAAGTCAGAAAGAGAAAAACAAATACCTTAGAGAGCTTTTTAAAAATTCTTAAGAACAATCACTGCTTAAGAACAATAGACTAATTAAATCAGAATCTCTAGGGATAGGTCTGTATGATCATATTATTTTACATGCTGCCCAGGGGCCTCCAGTGTGTATCTGGGACTAAGGACCTTGTGATTGAGCATGGCATGGAAGTTATGGAAGTAAAGAATAATCACTGATGTTTGCATGAGTCCTGGGAAAACTGTCAAGTAGTTCCCATGATAGATCTGACTTTGATCAGAGCCAGATCATAATAAAGACATGGACAAATATGAACTAGATAAAATAAGTGTGGGACTAAAAAACACGTTCCTAATCATTAGAGAAATGCAAATCAAGACCACAATGAGGTATCACCTCACACCGGTCAGAATTGCCATCGTGAAAAAATCTACAAACAATACATGCTGGAGAGCGTATGGAGAAAAGGGAACCCTCTTGCACTGCTGGTGGGAATGTAAATTGATACAGCCACTATGGAGAACAGTATGGAGGTTCTTTAAAAAACTAAAAATGGAACTACCATATGACCCAGCAATCCCATTCCTGGGCATATACCCGGAGAAAACCATAATTCAAAAAGAGTCATGTACCACAGTGTTCATTGCAGCACTATTTACAATAGCCAGGACGTGGAAGCAACTTAAGTGTCCATCGACAGATGAATGGATAAAGAAGATGTGGCACATATATACAATGGAATATTACTCAGCCATAAAAAGAAATGAAATTGAGTTATTTGCAGCAAAGTGGATGGACTTAGAGTCTGTCACAGAGTGAAGTAAGTCAGAAAGAGAAAAACAAATACCGTAGGCTAACACATATATATGGAATCTAAAAAAAAGTGGTTCTGAAGAACCTGGGGGCAGGACAGGAATAAAGACACAGATGTAGAGAACGGACTTAAGGACACGGGGAGGGGGAAGGGTAAGCTGGGACGAAGTGAGAGAGTGGCATGGACATATATACACTACCAAACGTAAAATAGCTAGCTAGTGGGAAGCAGCTGCGTAGCACAGGGAGATCAGCTCGGTGCCCTGTGACTACCTAGAGGGGTGGGATAGGGAGGGTGGGAGGGAGACGCAAGAGGGAGGGGATATGGGGATATATGTGTACGTATAGCTGATGCACTTTGTTATACAGCAGAAACTAACACACCCTTGTAAAGCAATTATACTCCAATAAAGATGTTAAAAAAAAATTAGGCCAAAGACCTTAAGAGACACCTCACCAAATGGAAAATACACGTTTGAAAAGATACTCCACATTGTATGTCTTCAGGAAAATGCAAATTAAAACAACAATAAGATACCACTACACACCTATTAGAGTGGCCAAAATTCAGAACACTGACAACATCAAATCCTGGCTTGGATGTGCAGCGATAAGAACTCAAACATTGCTAATGTGGATGCTGCAGCCACTTTGCAAGTTCGGCAGTCTCTTACAAAACTAAATATACGCTTACCGTCCTATATAGTCCATGCTCCTGGTATTTACACAAAGGAGCTGAAAACTTATATCCACACACAAATCTCCACAGGTATGTTTAGAGCATCTTTATTCATAATTGGCTAAACTTGGATGCAGTCAAGATGTCCTTGAGGGGATAATAGGTAAATAATTATATCCTCCCCACCAAAAAAAAAACCAGACAAAAACCCGTGTCCTAGTTCTTACTTTTATATAAACATTATTTCTAGCCTCATTTTCCAGTTTATTCTTTCTCATAAATTGGTCAGTGGGACTGGGTTTTCCCTTAACTTGCCTTCCAGCTGCTGAATGTTGCATTAATATGTCCCACTTATGTGTCATTATCACAGAATCTGTTGACATCAAGTCCTCCACTCTCTGGCTGTGACACTGGGTATTTTTAGCTATGTTGATGGCCAGAGCCACAGACAAACATTCCAGGATTACAATAACTTTAAATCAGAAGACATAATCAAAAAAACAGAGCCAGCAGTAAACATGATTGATTGTTAACAAATATCTGCCTTTATGCGTATTTTCTAGGCATTTTGGAGATTACTGTTCTTGATATAATAAATTCAGATTGAGGTATGAGAAGCCAAAGTTGATAAAAGTTGAAATCTAAAAGTTAGAAAGAAACCTACAAAAAGAATTTTTATTACAGGTGATTAACACACACACACACACACACACACACACACACACACACACACAGATACATCATAAATAATATTCTCTGACTTCAGTAATAAAGACCATACTGAAAATGGTTGAAGTTCTGACTGAAATTCGCAATATTTTAAACCATGGATTACAGGCATATTAATAAAGGTTGTAAAATGATCTAAAAAAGATGCAGACAATAGCTGCTGTGAATTCATTAAATGAAATGATAGCTTTAAGTGATTATACAATGTATCAGAAACTTGTTTGATCAACTGTGTTTTGAGCAGACATGTGATGTGACATAGATAAAGTATAAAATATACTTCTCAGTGCTACTGAGAAAACTGTCATTTCCAAAACAAGAGGAGGAAAACTGTCAAATTAGGCTAAGTTATGTATTAATATTTAGCATTCTGTTTCCAAAGCAGCCTTAGTGAATATCCAAAGACCCAGATCTTCTTCTGCCCAAGGATGTGCAGTGAAACCTTCTCTATATTTGCATTTAAATCTGTCATCTCAAAGGTTGTACGTTGTTCTCCTGACTGGGAGCCTCAAGAGTGGTTTCATACTTGAGTTCCTTTGTGACTTCCAGATCTTTCTTTGGAATTTCTCAGTCATCTTGGATTTGAGTATATCACCAAGGGCTGCCTGGGTGACCACCACACAACAATCTCATATTCTAATGTGTATGTTTGTAGCAAAACCCTAAGACTATGCTTTGCTTCAGTAACTTGAAAGAGGAAGTTGGAGAATCATCTTCAATTAACTCCATCGAAAGAAGCATTGAATTCATAATGACTTAGTTTTGCTTACTAGAAAGACTTCAACAAACACACAAAACCTTCTGAAGAGGAAGTCTGGCTTTATATTGATAAGTTATAGATTATTATTATTATTATTTTAGTTATAGATTATTTTATCCATCGTAGCAGATGAGCTGTCTCATTTAACCAATGGTCATAGAATGAATGAATGAATTTACACATAACCCTGGTAATTCCATCCAGTTAAGACAATTGATTTAAACTGATTTTTTTTCACAGTTGCTGAGAGGCAGTGTTCCTTTTGTATGACTCCCAGATTCTATGGATTGACAATAAATTCACAATGAAAGGTTATCTTATTTTCCTAACTGTCTTATCACTTGTTCCAGGATATTTTTAGTGCTATTTGTGGAATACGCTGCAGAGTTACTGGCTGATATGTTGTTCCATTCCTATCTTTGTAGGGCAAGGAAGAGCAGTACAGATGTCTGCTTATTTTGTAGTAAGAGCAAACATCATCTGTCTCCTTCATTGTGGTAAGAATCTCAAAGTTATATGAAAAACAAACCACACAACCTACTTTGTGTTGCTTACTTGGCCAAAATATTTTGGGAAAAAGTTGCTTTGGATTAGGAATGAGTGAGGAATAACAAAAATAATTGAAAGAAAAGGAGATCATCAAAAAATTATTCAAGAAAATTTAATGTAACTGAGAGGTAACCTTCTAGGTTGAAATGGCCAACAGAGACCCCAGCAGAGTGGATAAAAATAGACCTACAGAGAGGCACATCATGTGAAATCTTAGCACATGGAAGACCAAGAGAAGTTGTACTAAATTTCAGAAATTAAGGGGGAAAAAAAGACCCATGCTTGTGTGCAAAGGAATAATATTCAAATGGCAAAATGTCTTCAGGCTTCCAAGAAGCTGAAAGATACCGGAGTAAAGCCTTCAAAATACTTCAGTCTTGAATTTCACTGTCAATCAAACTATACATAAAGTGTAAAGGTGGAATAAAGACATTTTTAGACAAGTGACATCTCAAAAAATTAGCTTTCCCATGTGCTGACCTGAAAGCAGGTACCGGATGATTTGCTCTTAAAGTGATTTCAGTAGTCAAAACCAAGAGGGACCCACTAAGTAGGATCTCCAACATATGAGACATGTGATGGGAACAGCAGAATGACAGTAAAGGGAGATTCTAGGGGAACAAATAAAAACCAGGTGCTGGGGGAATTGTTTTGTCCCATTCAGCCTATCCACAGTGATGCTATCCACTAGAAATGACTGAGGGCACCCACCTGTGCCCACCGGGAGGTCCCATTGACATTTCTCTTTGGAGTCAATGTTGTGCTGGAAGGTCTGTTTCTTATCAGGATTGCAGACTCACCACAGCTACACATATCAGGGAACTTTGGGACAAAACAAAACAAAACAAAAACAAGCCTTATTATTTACAGAGTCTGGAGGGTACATGGCACGCCTGGGACCACACAGGGAGACTGCAGGAAGAGAGAGTGGGAAAGAAAGAGAGGGGCTGGGTTCTACTTTTATTGGGGTGGAGAGTTGAAGCAGGGGTCACTCCATTCTAGGGAAAGACACGTAGCCAAGATCTGACTCATCAGAGGACATAATTATAATGTCCTGAGCATCAGCTCTTGGTCCATGGGTTAGCACATGACCTGACACATGGCATCAGCACTAATTCTAAGTCTTTTGATTTAGAGACCAGGCAGGAGTCACACCCTTTTCTGTGGACTTAGGGAAAGGAGAGTGTCAACCTGGAGAATGTATTAAATAGTAAAGGGCAAATGCTTCAATAAGACCTTTGTGAAAGGATTTCAATATAAAATGGAATGAAAGGTTGTGAAATGGAGAATCTCACGCATGTGCTCTCAGAAGGATGGAATTTAAGGACTAAGAGACTGGTTTTCTGTAAATGCCTGATTTACAGAAGGGTGAGATTTATCTCCTGACCCATGAACATCTGCCAAGAATGTCTCCCCATCCTCAAGCCAATGAATTTCCTGCGTATATTCTGGCTGGACCACCTCCCCCTTAAACTCCTTGTCCGTAAGTACATCCCACCTCACAGCTCCATGGAGTTGCCTGTAGTTTGCTACAGCATCCTTTTCCCAAATTATGATTCCTCTGCTATTCCTGAATAAACTCAAGTTCAGGTCATTCATTTACTTCCTTATTGAGTTTGACACCTTTGTTAACTTGTCTTCTGGCTTTTGCCTCCCTCTTCAAACTTACTGCTTTCTGTACCATGCTACCATGGGGGGACAGAGCTGAAATTAAGTAAGGGACTAAATTCTGGGTTTTGTTTTGCATTGTTTTGAGATTTTTAAGTCCCTAGGTATCACCACACTTGGAATGATCATACACATATTTTCAGATAAATCTCCCATTTTCTTCAATTATTGTTTTTGTCAGTAACAAATGAAAATTTCCTCCATATCGTAACCATTCCTCACATTTGAGAGGTAGCACCGCTAAGTACATAGGTATGAGAATTGCAAAGCCAGGCTTCCTGTGTGACTTGGGGTAAGATGATTAACATCTTGAAGCTCAGTCACACCGTATGTAAAGCAGTGGGAAGAGTGAAACTAATCTCACAGGATTCTGTGAGGATTAAATAAGATAATGCCTATGAAGTTCATCAAAGCAGGTGTGGAACATAGTAAATAAAGCATTTTTGCTAACATTGTTGTGGTCATTACTATCACTGTTGTTTTTCCATCCTGCTTCAAACACTCTCTTCATTTCACCATTTTTGTTCCACATTCAGGTGGTTTTCCTAGGACCTGATTGCTTCTTCTGAGCTCCTATAGGGTTTATTCTACTTGATCTGAAATTGCATGTTGATACTTCTCAGGTTCAGATCACCATCTCCCCTTCTCATCACTCTACACTTCCTTCCTAGGTAACCTCATTTGTTCCCATAACAAAGAATATGACTCACCCCATATACATGTACACTGCCAACACCACTCTATTGAGGGCTAGACTCATCTATTTATATCTACTCCAAGGAGCTTATGTGTGGATCTCACAGTGAGTAGGAGTTTTCTCATCCTATCACTTTCATGATCTCTTTCATCCTCACCTGTTTACCCAGAAGGGCTCCACATCTCAACAAATGGTAATTCAGGTAGAATTCCTTGAGCAATTCTTTAGATCAAAAGCCCAAGAACCATTATTGACACCTTTCTTTCTCCTACCCTGCATCCAATCAATTGCTAAGTGCTGTCAATTCTTCCTCTATTTGTATGTGTATTTCATTCTCTCTATCTCTGCTGCTGTCTAGATCTCTTATAACTGTACTGCATTCCTCCGATTTTGACTCTGTCTCTGTCTTGTTTATTTTCCACATAGAGGACAGAATGGCTTTCAAAAATAAAAAGTGGATAGGTTATTCTTCTGCTTAAAAGCTGTTGATTGCACGTCATTTTCCTTAGAATGTACACTCAAATCTTTACTTTGATCTATACTATGATTTCCCATATTGACTTGCTTTCTGTTTCTTATCAGATTCTTTGCCTACCTGAGAGATGTTTGTGGGCCATTTCTTCTGCTTGCAAGATTCTTCCTGGCCTAGTCGTGTTTACTCATATCCCCTGAGTACTTCTTTAATGTCACAATGTATTTTGTAACTTTTCAGTGTCTATCGCAAAGCTTGGGACTCAATGGGACTCAAAATATGCTTTCAAATGAATGAATGGCACTTATGTAATGACCCTTTGCTGCTTATTATGACAAATGAAAGTGGGCAGAAAACAAATTACTGAGACTGGTGGTTAAGGTACACTTCTACTAGAAGGTTAAGACGGTTTCTTTTGTGTAACTTTGTTTTTTCAACTTGACTGGGCCACAGGGTGCTCAGATATCGGGTCAAACAGTATTCTGGATGTTTCTGTGAAGGTATTTTTTAAGGTGATTAACATTTAAATTGATAGACTGAGTAAAGCAGATTTCTATTCTTAATGTGGGTGGACCTCATCTGATGGAACAAAAGGCTGACCCTCGCCTGAGTAAGAGAATTCTTTCCTGCCTGCCTGTCTTTAAACTGAGACATTGGCATTTTTTCTACATTCAGACTCAAACTAAGACAGCATCTCTTATTAGGTCTTGAGCCTGCCAGCCTTCCAATGGGAAATACACCATCTGCTCTGCTAGGTCTCAGGCCTGTGGACTTGGATTGGAACTAAACCACTGGCTATCGTGGGTCTCCAGGTTGCTAACTTACCTTGCAGATCTTGGGAATTTCCCATCTCCATAGTCACATGAGCCAATTCCTTGTAATAAATTTCTCTCTTTCTAGATGGATAGATGGAGATGGAGACAGGGCTGGAGGTGAGGGCAGGGGTAGGGGTGGTGATATATCCACCCATTGGTTCTGTTTCTCTGGAGAATTCTGACTAATACAGAGGCATTATGTGACTACAGCCAAAGTGACTTTTTGATTAATTAAGAATGTCTTTGAAGAGGTGAATCTCAGCCACATGGCACTGCTTTAGAATTTGAGTATTCTGAATTAGCATGATCCATCCCCCAAATGCAACTGTATCCACTGCTGTGGTCTGCACAGTGGCTGACACAATGAGCATCTCAACAAATGTAATCTAAATGAATATTTTAAAAGACTAACCCTACTAAATATATAACACTTCCTATGCATATTTAAGCAGAATGTATAAATAAATATTTCTATACATTATTTAAGAACTAGTTTGCTCAAAAAACTGGTAGTCTATGTGAGAAAAAATATATATATCCAAACAGAAAACGTACAAAAATTAATTCCAGGTCAATCATAGATTTGAAAGTCAGAAAGCAAGGCTAAAAAATTTGTACAAGAAAAATGGTAAACTGTATTTGTGACGGCATAATTAGATTAAATGTTCTTAAAAAGACAAAAAAGTCTGAGAGGAAAAGATAAATTTACTCATAGTACATTTTAAAACATCTATATAGAAAGAATTTTCTGTAATTCAGGCAAATAGAATAGCTGGTACCAGAATATCTTTTTTGTCAAAAACAATTAGTAAGATGGGACAAAATAGGAGAAAATTGTCTGAAGGTATTGACAAAATAAAATAAATGTCTAAGAGTACTATTCTTTTTTTTAAGTAGTACTTTATTTATTTATTTATTTTTGGCTGCATTGGGTCTTCATTGCTGCGCACAGGCTTCTCATTGCTGTGGCTTCTCTTGTTGCAGGGCATGGGCTCTAGGCACATGCGCTCCAGTAGTTGTGGCATGCAGGCTCAGTAGTTGTGGCGCACGGACTTAGTTGCTCCGTGACCTGTAGGACCTTCACGGACCAGGGCTCGAACCCATGTCCCCTGCACTGGTAGGCAGATTCTTAACCACTGCGCCACCAGGGAAGTCCCAAGAGTACTATTCTTGAGAAAAGAGAAGCAGCGGAGGTAAAATCCACATAAGCCCTCTCTTTTGCTTGAGGCCATTTCCACGTTCTTCCTGCAGGAGTTTAGAACCCGAGAAGCCTGTGTTCTCACTGGGCAGGGAAGACAGAGGTCAGAGACCCAGGAGGCAAAGCCACTGCAGAGTGAGGGGCAAAGTACAGGACACAAGGAGACTGCACAGATGGGACCCCCAAGATCTGGATCCAAAACACCTCAAGTCATTGCCTGACTCCTTAGCTGTCCTATCAGTAAGCACAGCCACATATCCATAAAAACCCTGGTAGCTACAGCTACTATCAATAGTATGCATGAATTTTTGCTTTGTGAATAAGTTCATTTGTGTCATTTTTTTAGTTTCAACATATAAGTGATATCACATGGTATTTGTCTTTCTCTGTCTGACTTACTTCACTTAGCATGATAATCTCCAGGTCCATCTATGTTGCTGCAAATGGCATTATTTCACTCTTCTTAATGGCTGCGTAATATTCCATTGTGTATATATCACATCTTCTTTATCCATTCATCTGTCAGTGAGCACTTAGGTTGCTTCCATGTCTTGGCTATTATGAATAGTGCTGCTATGGACATTGTGGTGTATAATAAGCAAGTATAATAAGTATAAAATAGAGGAAAAGGTTAAGAAAATAAAGTCATCTAAATACTGGGGGGAAAAGGAAAAGAAGAAGCAGCACCATATGCTCAAAACATCAAAGCTTGGATTCACCCCAGTATCTTCCTCAGACACCAATATCCAGCTGCCTACTCAGCTTCTCCACTTGGGTGTCAAGTCAGTGTCTTACATGTTACAGGTCTAAGATGGAGCTTCCACTATTTCCCCCAAACTTGCCCGTCTTCCCTCTTCCTCATCTTAGTGTGTGGCAACTCCGTTCTTTCACTTGATTAGACCACACATCTTACTGTTAGTCTCTTTCTTCTACATGCCATCCTTCAGTCTATTCTCCAAAGAGCAGCTAAAGTGATCCTACAGAAAGTTGTTAGATTATATGACACCAATGGCCCAAATAGCTCAGTGGTGTTCTCATCTTTTTAAAAAAATTTTACAATGGGTTTTATTTGTAAAAGTCTGTCAGAAAATCAAAAATTTCAAAAGATTTTCTTTGTTCCACTCCCACTAAAACCAGATAAAACTTTATTGAATGCTGGCCCCCTGAAAGTACCACCGAAATAACTTGTTAGTAAGGCAAAGTGGGTATTATTGCTTCTTGCAATAAGGTAGAACATTGTATTCAGAGGATACAATTGAGATATATTGTATCTCAGAAAGATGTGAAAAAACTGGGATATTTATGAGGCTTTTGTGTTTAAAGTAGGTCTTTGAATGTGGGCGTTTAATTAGAGTGGCAAGGATCCTGATGTAACAGTGTAGGATTGGTAAGCATAGCCAGATGAAAATTTAAGGGAGGAGTTTTATGGAGAGTCTTGGTGAACAAATAGCTTGATGTTGGCTGTGCAACATTTATTTTCCTGGGCAATTATTTTCTGGAAGAGCAGTCATGTTGATGAAAATAGTGGCAACTGAAGGCAGCCTATACAAAGATACAGTCAAATAGTAAAGTTGAAAAAGAAAAGTAGACTGCAATCTGTTATAAGGATAGATGATTTAATTATCACAAGATACACTCACCTCTCTACTAGCTACTCGTGCCTGCTCTCTGAGGTTAGAATATTACAGTCTTCCTATGAATACCTAGAAGAGATCAAATATGGTTGATTTATAAGATATTATCAGTCCAGCCTGGTCATTAAAAATATTCAAATATCTAAATGCTAAAATTGACGGTGTTTATTGACTTAATTAGATCAACTATCACTACATTTATGTGCCAAACAGAAAAAATATATCATCAAAATAGTAATTTAATTGAACATCAATTGCTTTAGTATATTTTCAGAACACACGATCTGCTCCCACTTGCACTGTTTCCACCATGATCCAAGACACCATTGTTCGAGCAGGCAGGTGGCTAGGTAGAAGCAGAGGAGGGAGGCATGGGTCAGGTGGTAGGAAACCATACATCTTGAGACAACAGGGGTCCTCGGGGCAGACAAAGAAAGGCAGCAAAAGGTGGGAATCTCCAGCATCCAAATGCAACCTTTTGCTCACGCCCTCATTACAATAAAATTAGCCTTGCCATAAAGAAATACCCATCAAGCACCCATGCCATGACACTTCCCATCCAGACCAAACAAGAGCAAAAACCCTTCCCCCCGTTGGGAAGGTGGACCTGGGATGAAAATCAGGAAATGCAACCTCAAACCCCTCCCTCCTCAATGAATATTCCACCCAATCATTTTCACACCCCATATAACCAGTGTGCCAAAGGCACACAGGGTCGTTGCTCACCTGAGCCTGCCCACTCTCCCTCCTGAGAGGGCACTATTGCTTAATAAATCCTCGCTTTGCTTTCTTGGCCTCCGTATCTCATCTCTGACTTCTTTCTGGGAGGAGACAAGAACTTACCTCTGGTAACACCATCATCTCCTATCAGGATTATTGCAATGACCTCTGGCTCTCTGCTTGCTCCCTCCATGGCCCACCCTTCAGTCTGTCCTCCACAGAGCAAACCGAAGTATCCTGTTGATAGTTGTCAGATTACGTCAACCCATGCTCAAATTCTCTCATGACTTTCCATCTTGCTTAAAGGGAGAGACAAATTCTTCACCATGGCCACCAAGGCTCTTTCCAGTCTGGTTCCCATGAGCTCTCTGACCTCGTCTCCTACTGCTCTGCTGTCATCACCTCTGCTCCAGGCACCCAGCCTTGCTGCACCTGGTCTAGGTCAGGCTTACTCTTTCCTCTGCTTCGAGTGGAATCCCCCTTGTACACACGTATGCTTCTTTAGCCACTCTCCTCGTTTGATTTTTCTCTGTAGCACTTAGCACCAACTAGTATGCTGTATATCTAAGTATTTCTCTGGCTTATTGACTGTATTCTTCCATTAAAATATAGGATCTGTGAGGATAGAAATCATTCTATTTCTGAACTGAAAACTATTTTTACAACTAATGAATGGCTTACAAGACCAGATCATCCAAAGAAGGGCACAATAAGCCTTGCATCTACTATTACAAAAAGCCATATAAATACTCTAGAGATGAATGAGTCATTCCTCTTCTGTGTTCTCATTATCTTTTTTGTGTCCCCCTTATAACAGTCCATGCTTTCATTACAGTAGCTGTGTTCCTATTTACATTTCTTGTGCTAATAAGAGGTCTCTTATAGGTTTTGCTTTATTCACATTTGTGTGGCCAGATCCTACCATAGAACTTGATAGTCAATAAGTCAGACACATGGATGTTTGATCCCTCTTTTGTGATTTTGTTTATTTTTACCTTGTGGGGGAGAAAGTAACATTAAAAAGTAAATGCTAGAGATTCCCTACCACCATGAGGTATAGGAAAGCTGAATAAAGTAATGAGTAAATGGTGCTGTGCTGATTACACAGGCTGCTGGATGAAAAGATCATCTTATTCTTTCTTCCCATGTGTTCCTGTGACTCTTTCAGGTAATTCTCCCATCTCACTATTCCTCTCCCAATAGGCCTTTCTGCCCTCACTCCATTACTCATATCAAAAATAAATAGAAAAGAGACATGAGGGATACTACAGAGCAGAAGAAGTGACTTCACAAAACCCTAAATACCAAGCACCAGGTGTAAATTTTTGTGTATCTTTCTCAAAGCTTGAGTGACTGAATGGTCTTGGTCTGAATAAGACTGTCATATTGGTTTTTGTTTGTTTGCTTCTGTGTACTAATTAGCTCTGCTTTGAAATGTCTGCTTTTCTAAGAGGTAAGCTAAAACTTTGTTTTCTGTTCGATTGCTATTTTGCTTGCAAAAATGTTCAAGGGACATCAAAACTTGTTTGAAGAAAGATCGTTTTGTTTGTTAGCATTGTATATGCCTTAGTGTGATCCATAAAGATTTTTTCACATTAAACATTTAGCCAGTAACCTTGACATGAGACCAAATTCCAACTCAAATGTCAGCAGAAAGAAATGCCAGGTTTTATGAAAATTTTGTTTATGAATTTTAAATGTGAGAATAATGTTCTTTGGATTTTAAAAATAGCCCACTCTCCATTGTCTTTATTATTACTCTAAACTTTAATATTTCAGACAAAGACTTTTCAGTTGTCTGAATTAGTTAAATTCAGACAGAGACCTTATGAATATTGATCATTAAAATTTTACCATTTGCCAAAACTGAAGTAATTTCTAGAACTACTTCTATGATTTTGAATAAAACATCTAGGTGCACTCTGTATTCCTTTATCATATGCTCACTTTTGGAATTATTTTTTTTTCAATATTGTTTTATTAAAAGTCAGAACTATTAATATGGTGCTATACGGACTGAATATGAATTGGAAACTAAAATCTAGATTTAGAATAACGTTATCTCAGATTTGTAGGAGTAGATGAATAGAAAGAGGAGCCTTAATCACAAAATTCTCATAGAGGCGTGAAATACAGTCGTGTGACCACAGTTACTTTAGAATTAGAATCTATGACAATTAATTAATTAGACTTTATCTCTTGATTTTGTTTTAAAAAATGACATCGCACAGTATCCCTCTCCAAACCGGTTCCTTTGTCTCTGCTAAAATATGAAGAGTAAAGTATTATGTGAATTGCTATTGAGTATTTGAAATGAATAGCTTCTATTAGTTTCCATTAGCCTGCAAGGAATTGTTTTCCAAATATATTAAAGACTTTTACTACAATGTTAAAGAAACCAAAATCGCTAAAAAAAAAACCTTTAAACAGAACTTGACTGTAGAAATGGCTAACTCTGAGTGTGTATAAAGTGTCGGACGCTGTGCTAAGTATTTTACAGGCATTATCTTGTTTAAATATTATAATGACTATGAAATAAGTACCATAAACAGAATAAAAACTGAGATACAGAGAGGTCCACGTACTCTCCCACAGCAAGCTGCTGATCTGGGATTTGAATTCGAGTTTGTCTGGCTCCAGCAGCTGTGCCCTGACCAGTGTGATGTTATCTGTTCAAACACCTCTGCTCTCTTACAGGGCCCCTTGCTGTGAAGACTAGACTTTCCAACCTCACTGGCTTCAGGCTTGGTCAAAAGACAGACTGCGGCAAACGGGTGATAGAAACTGACATGTTTCCAAACGGGAGATTTACAAGCTATCACATGGGCCCCCATGCTCAGTTACCATTTCCCTCAGCCTAGCAGTGTCCCCCCATAGCGCTGTTCGTACAGCGTGGGTTTCAGGTGATAGTGACACCAAACAACGCCCCCAGACAGTGATGTACATGCAACTAAGTGTTCACTGTTACATGCCATTGAGATCGCCGGGACTTTTTTTTTTTTTTTTAACATCTTTATTGGAGTACAACTGCTTTACAATGGTGTGTTAGTTTCTGCTTTATAACAGTGTAAATCAGTTATACATGTACATATATCTCCATGTCTCTTCCCCCTTACGTCTGCCTCCCTCCCACGCTCCCTATCCCACCCTTCTAGCTGGTCACAAAGCACCGAGCTGAGCTGATCTCCTTGTGCTATGCGACTGCTTCACGCTAGCTATCTATCTTACATTTGGTAGTGTGTATATGTCCATGCCACTCTCTCACTTCGTCCCAGCTTACCCTTCCCCCTGCCCGTGTCCTCAAGCCCATTCTCTAGTAGGTCTGCGTCTTTATTCCCGTCTTGGCGGTAGGTTCTTCATGACCTTTTTTTTTTTTAGATTCCATATATATGTGTTAGCATACGGTATTTGTTTTTCTCTTTCTGACTTAATTCACTCTGTATGACAGACTCCATGTCCATCCATCTCAGTACAAATAACTCAATCTCTTCCTTTCGTGGCTGAGTAATATTCCATTGTATATACTGCCACATTTTCTTTATCCATTCATCTATCGATGGACACTTAGGTTGCTTCCATGACCTGGCTATTGTAAATAGAGCTGCAATGACCATTGTTGTACATGACTCTTTTTGAATTATGGCTTTCTCAGGGTATATGCCCAGTAGTGAGATTGCTGGGTCATATGGCATTTCTATTTTTAGTTTTTTAAGGAACCTTCATACTGTTCTCCATAGTGGCTGTATCAATTTACATTCGCACCAACATTGCAAGAGGGTTCCCTCTTCGCCACACCCTCTCCAGCGTTTACTGTTTGTAGATTTTTTGATTATGGCCATTCTGACTGGTGTGAGATGATATCGCATTGGAGTTTTGATTTGCATTTCTCTAATGATTAATGATGTTGAGCATTCCTTCATGTGTTTGTTGGCAGTCTGTATATCTTCTTTGCAGAAATGTCTATTTAGGTTTTCTGCCAATTTTTGGATTGGGTTGTTTCTTTTTTTGATATTGAGCTGCATGAGCTGCTTGTAAACTTTGGAGATTAATCCTTTGTCAGTTGCTTCATTTGCAAATATTTCCTCCCATTCTCTGGGTTGTCTTCGTCTTGTTTATGGTTTCTTTTGCCGTGCAAAAGCTTTTAAGTTTCATTAGGTCCCATTAGTTTATTTTTGTTTTTATTTCCATTTCTCTAGGAGGTGGGTCAAAAGGGATCTTGCTGTGATTTATGTCATACAGCGTTCTGCCTATGTTTTCCTCTAAGAGTTTGATAGTGTCTGGCCTTACATTTAGGTCTTTAATCTATTTTGAGTTTATTTTTGTGTATGGTGTTAGGGAATGTTCCATTTTCATTCTTTTACATGTAGCTGTCCAGTTTTCCCAGCACCACTTATTGAAGAGGTCATCTTTTCTCCATTGTATATTCTTGCCTCCTTTATCAGAGATAAGGTGACCATATGTGCATGGGTATATCTCTGGGCGTTCTATCCTGTTCCATTGATCTATATTTCTGCTTTTGTACCAGTACCATACTGTCTTGATTACTGAAACTTTGTAGTATACTCTGAAGTCAGGGAGCCTGATTCCTCCAGCTCCATTTTTCTTTCTCAAAATTACTTTGGTTATTTGGGGTCTTTTGTGTTTCCATACAAATTGTGACATTTTTTGTTCTAGTGCTGTGAAATATGCCAGTGGTAGTTTATAGGGATTGCATTAAATCTGTAGATTGCTTTGGGTAGTAGAGTCATTTTCACAATGTTGATTCTTCCAATCCAAGAACATGGTATATCTCTCCATCTATTTGTACCATCTTTAATTTCTTTTATCAGTGTCTTATAGTTTTCTGCATACAGGTCTTTTGTCTCCTTAGGTAGTTTATTCCTAGGTGTTTTATTGTTTTTGTTGCAATGGTAAATGGGAGTGTTTCTTACTTTCTCTTTTAGATTTTTCATCATTAGTATATAAGAATGCCAGAGATTTCTGTGCATTAATTTTGTATCCTTCAACTTTACCAAATTCATTGATTAGCTCTAGTAGTTTTCTGGTAGCATCTTTAGGATTCTCTATGTATAGTATCATGTCCTCTGCAAACAGTGACAGCTTTACTTCTCCTTTTCCGATTTGGATTCCTTTTATTTCTTTTCTTCTCTGATTGCTGTGGCTGAAACTTCCAAAACTATGTTGATTAATAGTGGTGAGAGTGGGCAACTTTGTCTTGTCCCTGATCTTAGTGGAAATGGTTTCAGTTTTTCACCATTGAGGACGATGCTGGCTGTGGTATGTCATATATGGCCTTTATTATGTTGAGGTAAGTTCACTCTATGCCCACTTTATTTATCATAAATGGGTGTTGAATTTTGTCGAAAGTTTTCTCTGCATCTATTGAGATGATCATATGGTTTTTCTCCTTCAATTTGTTAATATGGTTTGTTGCATTGATTGATTTGCATGTACTGAAGAATCCTTGCATTCCTGGGATAAACCCCAGTTGATCATGGTGTATGATAATTTTAATGTGCTGTTAGATTCTGTTTGCTAGTATTTTGTTGAGGAGTTTTGCATCTATGTTCATGGTGGCCTCGTAGGATGAGTTTGGGAGTGTCCATCCGTCTGCTATATTTTGGAAGAATTTGAGAAGGATAGGTGTTAGCTCTTCTCAAATGTTTGATAGAATTTGCCTGTGAAGCCATCTGATCCTGGGCTTTTGTTTGTTGGAAGATTTTTAATCACAGTTTCAATTTCACTGCTTGTGATTGATCTGTTCATATTTTCTATTTCTTCCTGCTTCAGTCTTGGGACATTGTGCATTTCTAAGAATTTGTCCATTTCTTCCAGTTTGCCCATTTTATTGGCATATATTTGCTTGTAGTAATCTCTCATGATCCTTTGTATTTCTTCAGTGTCAGTTGTTACTTCTCCTTTCTCATTTCTAATTCTATTGATTTGAGTCTTCTCCTTTTTTTTCTTGATTAGACTGACTAATGGATTATCAATTTTGTTTATTTTCTCAAAGAAACAGCTTTTAATTTTATTGATCTTTGCTATCATTTCCTTCATTTCTTTTTCATTTATTTCTGATATGATCTTTATGATTTCTTTCATTCTGCTAACTTTGAGGTTTTTTTGTTCTAATTTCTCTAATTGCTTTAGGTGTAAGGGTAGGGTGTTTATTTGAGATGTTTCTTGTTTCTTAAAGTAGGATTGTATTGCTATAAACTTCCCTCTTAGGACTGCTTTTGCTGCATTCCATAGGTTTTGGGTCGTTGTGTTTTCATTGTCATTTGTCTCTAGGTTATTTTTTGATTTCCTCTGTGATCTCTTGGTTATTAAGTAGTGTATTGTTTAGCCTCCATGTGTTTTCATTTTTTACAGTTTTTTTCCTGTAATTGATATCTATTCTCATAACATTGTGGTCAGAAAAGATACTTTATACAATTTCAATTTTCTTAAATTTACCAGAGCTTCATTTGTGACCCAAGATAGGATCTATCCTGGAAAATGTTCCATGAGCACTTGAGAAGAGAGTTTTTTCTGTTGTTTTTGGATGGACTGTCCTATAAATATTAAGTCCATCTTGTTTAAAGTATCATTTAAAGCTTGTGTTTCCTTATTTATTTTCATTTTGGATGATCTGTCCATTGGTGAAAGTGGTGTGTTAAAGTCTCCTACTATTATTGTGTTGCTGTCATTTTCCCCTTTTATGGCTGTTAGTATTTGCCTTATGTATTGAGCTGCTTCTATGTTGGGTGCATAAATATTTACAATTGTTATATCTTCTTCTTGGATTGATCCCTTGATCATTTTGTAGTGTTCTTCTTTGTCTCTTGTAATAGTCTTTGTTTTAAAGTTTATTTTGTTTCATATGAGAATTGCTACTCCAGCTTTCTTTTGATTTCCATTTGTGTGGGATATCTTTTTCCATCCCCTCACTTTCTGTCTGTAAGTGTCCCTAGGTCTAAAGTGGGTCTCTTGTAGATAGCATATATACGGGTCTTGTTTTTGTTTCCATTCAGCCTGTCTATGTCTTTTGGTTGGAGCATTTAATCCGTTTACATTTAAGGTAATTATCAATATGTATGTTCCTATTACCATTTTCTTAATTGTTTTGGGTTTGTTATTTTAGGTCTTTTTCTTCTCTTGTGTTTCCTGCCTAGAGAAGTTCTTTTTGCATTTGTTGTAAAGCTGGTTTGGTGGTGCTGAATTCTCTTAGTTTTGCTTGTCTGTAAAGTTTTTAATTTCTCTGTCAAATCTGAATGAGATCCTTGCTGGTTAGAGTAATCTTGGTTGTGGGTATTTCCCTTTCATCACTTTAAGTATGTCCTGCCACTCCCTTCTGCCTTGCAATGTTTCTGCTGAAAGATCAGCTGTTAACCTTATGGTCATTCCCTTGTATGTTATTTGTTGTTTATCCCTTGCTGTTTTTAATATTTTTTCTGTGTATTTAATTTTTGATAGTTTGGTTAATATGTGTCTTGGTGTGTTTCTCCTTGGATTTAACCTGTATGGGACTCTATGTGCGTCCTGGACTTGATTACCTATTTCCTTTCCAGTGTTAGGGAAGTTTTCAACTATAATCTCTTGAAATATTTTCTCATTCCCTTTCTTTTTCTCTTCTTCTTCTGGGACCCCTTTAATTCGAATGTTGGTGCAATTAATATTGTCCCAGAGGTCTCTGAGACTGTCCTCAATTCTTTTCATTTTTTTTTTCTTTATTCTGCTCTGCAGTAGTTATTTCCACTATTTCATCTTCCAGGTCACTTATCCATTCTTCTGCCTCAGTTATTCTGCTATTGATCCCTTGTAGAGATTTTTTGATTTCATTTATTGTATTGTTCGTCATTGTTTGTTTGCGCTTTAGCTCTTCTAGGTCCTTGTTAAATATTTCTTGTATTCTCTCCATTCTATTTACAAGATTTTGGATCATCTTTACTGTCATCACTCTGAATTCTTTTTTAGGTAGACTGCCTGTTTCCTGTTCATTTGTTTGGTCTGGTGGGTTTTTACTTTGTTCCTTCATCTGCTGCGTATTTCTCTGTCTCCTCATTTTGCTTAAGTTACTGTGTTTTTTGTCTCCTTTTTGCAGCCTGCAGGTTCATAGTTCTCATTGTTTTTGGTGTCTTCCCCCAGTTGGTAATATTGGCGCAGTGGGTTGGGTAGACTTCCTGGTGGAGGGGACTGGTGCCTGTGTTCTGGTGGATGAGACTGGATCTTATCTTTCTGGTGGGCAGTACCACCTGTGGTGGTGTTTTTTAGGGTGTCTTTGACCTTATTATGATTTTAGGCAGCCTCTCTTCTCATGGGTGGTGTTGTGTTACTTTCTTGCTACGTGTTTGACATGGGGTGTCCAGCACTGGAGCTTGGTGGTCATTGAGTGGACCTGGGTCATAGTATTGAGAGAGAATTCTGGGAGAGCTCTCGCCGGTTCATATTACAAGGTGCCAGGAGGTCTCTGGCGGACCAATGCTCTGAACTTGGCTCTCCCACCTCAGAGGCACAGCTCTGACACCTGGCTGGAGTACCAAGACCATGTCAACCACATGGCTCAGAAGAGAAGGGAGAAAATTAAAGAAAGAATGGGAAAAATAAAATAAAATTATTAAAATAAAAAATATTATTAAAATGAAAAAAAATTTTAAGTAATAAAAAAAAAGAAGAGAGCAATTAAACCAATAAACAAATTCACCAATGATAACAAGCGCTAAAAACTATACTAAGATACACATAAAAATCTGAAACTACTCAGTCGCATACAGAAAACCCGAAGTCTACAGTTGCTCCAATGGCCCACCAGCTCAATTTGGGATGATTCGTTGTCTGTTCAGGTATTCCACAGATGCAGGTACATCAAGTTGATTGTGGAGATATAATCCACTGCTCCTGAGGCTGCTGGGAGAGATTTCCCTTTCGCTTCTTTGTTCGCACAGCTCCCGGGGTTCACCTTTGCATTTGGCCCCGCCTCTGCGTGTAGGTCGCCGGAGGGCATCTGTTCTTCGCTCAGACAGGACAGGGTTAAAGGAGGAGCTGATTCGGGGGCTCTGGCTCACTCAGGCCGGGGGGAGGGAGGGGCATGGTTGCTGGGCGAGCCTGCGGCGGCAGAGGCCGACGTGACGTTGCACCGGCCTGAGGCGCGCCGTGTGTTCTCCCGGGGAAGTTGTCCCTGGATCCTGGGACCCTGGCAGTGGCGGGCTGCATAGACTCCCTGGAAGGGGGGTGTGGATAGTGACCTGTGCTCGCACACAGGCTTCTTGGCGGCGGCAGCAGCAGCCTTAGTGTCTCATGCCCGTCTCTGGGGTCCGCGCTTTTAGCCGCAGCTCGCGCCCGTCTCAGGAGCTCCTTTAAGTGGCGCTCTTAATCCCCTCTCCTCGCCACCAGGAAAGAAAGAGGTAAGAAAATGTCTCTTGCCTCTTTGGCAGGTCCAGACATTTCCCCGGACTCCCTCCAGGCCAGCCATGGTGCACCAACCCCCTGCAGGGTGTGTTCACGCCGCCAACCCCAGTCCTCTCCCGGCGCTCCGACCGAAGCCCGATCCTCAGCTCCCAGCCCCGCCCGCCCCGGCGGGGGAGCAGAGAAGCCTCTCAGCCTGTTGAGTGCAGGTCAGCACCGACCCTCTGTGCGGGAATCTCTCCGCTTTGCCCTCCGCACCCCTGTGGCTGTGCTTTCCTCCGCAGCTCCGAAGCTTTCCCCCTCCGCCACCCGCAGTCTCCGCCCGCAAAGGGGCTTCTAGTGTGTGGACACCTTTCCTCCTTCACAGCTCCCTCCTCCTGGTGCAGGGCCCGTCCCTATTCTTTTGTCTCTGTTGTTTCTGTTTTCTTTTGCCCTACCCAGGGACGTGGGGAGTTTCTTGCCTTTTGGGAGGTCTGAGGTCTTCTGCCAGCGTTCAGTAGGTGTTCTGTAGGAGTTGTTCCACGTGTAGATGTATTTCTGGTGTATCTGTGGGGAGGAAGGTGATCTCCGTGTCTCAGTCTTCCGCCATCTTGAAGGTCGATCCAGGTTATTTTTTGTAATAGCACAATTAAAGCTAACTTGAAAGATACCCACGCTATTCTGCCTTGGCCTCTGTTTGCTTATTCCTCCCACTATGTACAGAAATTTATTTGTAATGTAAATTTTTTCCTTTACTGACAATAAACTAGAACAAGTCAAAATGTCCTTCCCTGTAAAACATTCTGAACACATCATAAAGTCCTTTGGTAAACTCTGTAAATACACAACATAATTAAATAATGAGTACACAACAATTATAAAATGCCCACTCTGGTTGGATCCTGCACAAAATGCATATCAAAGAGAAGAACTGATACTTTTTAGAGATGATTTTCCATCACCCACTGTTAATCACACCTCCCTTGGTACTGGTTACACCATCTATATAGTGTCTGCAAGTACAGTTCAAAATGGATTCTGTTCACAGGTGCAGCTCTGAAGACTGCTTCACCCTCCGTGAGCTATCAGCCTCCCACGCACCCTCCTTTCTTTAAAATGGTACTTAGGCCCACTGCTGCCTGCATGCTTTGATTGTAGAGCAAAGATGAAAGAGTGATTCATCTAGTTTTTAGTCTCTTGGAATTTTCAGTGGGCTGGCAGAATCACAGGAATTAGGGGTGAAAATGATCCATTGCTTTTGCATTCAGTACATTTTTGCAACGCCAATCAGCAGCTTCCCAACAAGGTGGTTGAATAAAAAGGGAGAGGTAAGCTAAAACTCTCTGCTACCTACAGACCTAAGGGTGGGCATGCGCTTTACTTGGAAGGATTACCTGATAGATGTCACTGTCATCTTATTTTAAGTTCAGTCTCCTTTGGCTCAGCCTATGTCCATGGATTTTGTTTTGGTTGAAATTTGTTAAAAAAACAAGATAAACAACCATGAATCTCTCATGGGCAGCCACTGATGCGTATGGGAAGTGACTCACTGAAGCTCTAATTGGACAGTCATTGCTCAGTCTTTATCAGACATGCCCTGCTATTTACCACTGCCCAAGCCCTGACCCGGCGTCCAGTTGTGAGCAACTCTGTAGACAACGGCCCTGCTTCTGTGCAAAGAGCAGCCATATTTCAGATGCCTGCACACAGACGAATTGGACACTCAGGCACGATGTAAATAGATTTTAAATGTTTACCATCGCCTCTTCCTTATGAGTCGGATCTAGCAGAAGTGGTTTGTCACCTCCTGAGCTATGCCTTCTGCCAACTTGGGAGCAGACGATTTTAACAAAATTGAAATCAACAACAGTAAGTTGTAGATAACACAGGTCAATTCAAAAGGTATGTACCTCCTTCCTGTTAGCAGATTTTGCCATTTTTCAGTGATTCTTTCATGGTTAAATGCAGTACATGCAGTAGATATGTTCTAGGAAATTCCATCAGAAGGAATATAAACGACAGCAATGAAAAAGGTCAGGAATTATCATGGACTCCATACTTCTTGCATATAGTGTAACGTGAAATGGATGATCGGGTCTTCCACGTGAATCTTCCTCTTGCTCTCCTACTCATTTTACTGAGCTCTTTTAAAAAACTAACTAGGGGCTTCCCTGGTGGCGCAGCGGTTGAGAGTCCACCTGCCGATTCAGGGGACGCGGGTTCGTGCCCCGATCCGGGAAGATCCCACGTGCCGCGCAGCGGCTGGGCCCGTGAGCCATGGCCGCTGAGCCTGCGCGTCTGGAGCCTGTGCTCCGCAACGGGAGAGGCCACAACAGTGAGAGGCCCGCGTACTGCAAAAAAAAAAAAAAAAAAAAAAAACTCTCTAGACCAGAACTGTCTAATATAGCGTTTTATAATGATGGAAACGCTTTATAAAGTTTTGTAATTCTGCATTGTCCAGTATTGGGCCACCAGCCACATGTGCCTAATGAGCATTTGAAGTCTGGCGATGCAACTGAGAAAATGAGTTTTTAAGTTATATTTAATTTTAATTGACGTAAATATCTACATGTGGCTAGCGATGACCACACGGGACAGTCAGGTCTGGACTGCATATGACTTAAATTAGACTCACAGAACTTTAGTGTTGCAAACATTTGGCAGAGAATCTAACCAAAGCTCTCTGTCTTATTACTCATCCGTTAGGGAAATGATTTCTGACGTTATCTTTGGAAAGACGCTGCTGTCAACTATAGTTGCTTCCACCATCTAATCAGTACACATGGGGCCAGAGTCCAGTGGTATCTGGGTTTCATCCTCCCAAACCTTTAAACTGTATTTTTCAGCCATAAAATAGTTCGTATGCAAACAGTATTATTAAAGCAGTGGATGATAAACAAATCATCTGAAATGATGTTGCTTGCCCTTAGAAGGCACAAAATTAAATACAGAAAAATAAATTTGGGTAAGAGTGTATATTTGGGGGGGGGTGAAGGCAGAAAACTTTATTCCTGTGGAAACATTGAGAATATTCTTTCTGTTGTCACTAGAAACCATGCCTTGTTTATCTTTGGCTCTTCGGTCAGCACAGGGATTCCAATTTGGCGAATGATCGATCAATGTGATATGGATTTATTGACCTTAAGTGATTGCTCTAAGGAAGGTGAATGGCGTGCCGGGGGTTGGCATCTTGCCCACGACAGACTGACCAGTGAGTGTGTTATTTCAATGGTAGTTGATGTTGGCTTTATATTGGGATCCCCTAGGAAACACAAAAAATATCCAGCCCTAACTCCAGTGGGGGCCGGGGCATCAGTAGCTTTAAAAGCTCCCCAGGTGATTCTGGGGAAGATGATTTATTTAGTAAATGATGGTAATAAGATGAAGTTCAGATATATTTCAGAGTCAAGATAAGCCTTGTAAGATAAGACTATAATCTATTACCTAAGAATATGCCAAAGAAGACTGCAGCCGCTAATGAAAACACATATCACTACTAAAAATAGGAAGATAAAGCCCTAGTAATTTTTAAAACAAGGAAGCAAAAGACCATCCCAGACAAAATCAATGAATTCTATTCTCATCAGGGCCTCACGTTTCCACAGATGTGCCTGAAAACCTGGGAATCACTTGGTGACAGAGTCAAGTGTTAATGGCAGAGAATGTGGGTCTCAAGGGGAAAATCACTCTTGAGAGAGAAACAGAGGGAGTTTGGTCCCAGGAACTGGGTTTCACACAGAGCATTAGCAGAAAGGAAGGGAAGGTATGCGTAAGTGTGGAGCTGATATTCGAATGATAACCGTACTTGCCAATAACTGCTGTCACTGCTGTACGATGCCTACTACGAGCCCCACCCTCTCTCAGGTTCTGTGGAGCAGTTTTCCTTTTTATTTTATATAAAACAGCTGTTTTAGTGTCATGATTAAAGAGGACTGAACACCTAGAGAGCCATGAGAGCCACAAACAATGAAGAGGCAACTTGGGAGAAGGTATTAGGGCTCAGAGTGGTATATTTCTTCAACAGGTTATTACCCTCCATTATCTGCTTATCAAAACCCTTTCTACCCATCAACGATAATTTTGGAAATTAAAAAAGAAATAGATGAATAAAAATTTCGTTAACTTTAATTAAAAACATGGGCTTCAACTTCCAAACGTAATGAATGAGAGCATTTAGGTAAAAAGAAGTTGTCGGTAGTGATTGCAAAACATTAAAGTTGCCATTATTCTTTATTTGTAAAGAGAGGTTAGAAATATCTCCTTACCACCTATTGTAAAATTTAAGTAAAAACTGTATCTATTCATTGCAAAGTTGAGTTTCTGATTTGGTCTCTTTTCCAAAAGAAAAGAAAATTACTGTAATTTACAGAGATATCTTTTAGGAATCTCCCACCCTAGACTCTTTACTTGCTACTTTGAGATTACATTTTTTATAGAAAAGTATATATTGGTAGAAATTTGTATTTGTTCACTTAAAGTCAAACTAAGTATATTCTCAAAGCCTAGCTTAAAACTTTGAATATATATGTGCACGGAATAAATATTTGGTGATTGACTGACTTAGATGAAGAATAAGAAGGACATTATATGGCAGTTGAAATTTGGGTTGGCTTAGTAACTCCAGAATATAATTCCGTATGAGACAAAAATGGTGGAGACTGTGTGTGGTTGTGTGTGTTTTCATGGATTTTGGATTCAAAAATAGTTTTTACTTTTGGAAGTAAGAAATCATATAGATGATAATTTTCTTTTAATTTTCCAGGTCATTTTGAACAAAGTAAACAGATACAGAATGAAAACCTCATAGAATATGACTACGATCTCTACTGAAATATTTCCTGAAGGTTATAGTCAACAGGGAAATTAAAGAAAATTTACCAGATATTGACCTGACGATTCTAAAAGTAAAAATAAAGGATAAAATTGTTACTTATAATCACTAATCTTTGCATCGTTTATAAAAAGGAACATTTCTTCTTAAAATATGGTCAATCAGCTTTCTTTCTGACAGACTGTGCAGACCCGGGCACCAGCTCAAATACTGCATAACCAACAGAAGATCCATTCCCTTGTGGAGAGGAGAGAATTTGATGAAAAATTGTGAGAACTGTGGAGTGCATTGCTCCATTCTCCAGATTCAGGAAAAAAAACGATGACATATATTTAGGCAAATGTATATAATTCTAATTTTATACATTTATTATCAATACACTGTAATGTAAGATTTGTATCTTTTCAAATAAAAATAAATGAAAATATTTAAAAAGGAAACAGCAGTTGAATTCTCTATATATGTAAGAATAGATGGATTGGAAATCAGAAGGGGGTATTTAAAACCCTGAATGGTGTTTTCATTTTCAGAGATTCAAAATAATGTGAGATAAACCTCTTTCAGATCTGATGGACAATATTACTGCTCTACCAGCATTTTGGATTACAGATGGAAATGGAAACTGTATGTGAGTCTAAGAATTTCCAGAGAATAAATGAAGAGCCAGGAATAAAATGTCCTTTATTCATAGTTCCAAATATCTTACTTCCTCTGCTTGAAAAGATGACATCAGCCTTCTGCAGAAAATCATATTCCAATTATGTAACCATCATATACATAATTGGATACATCAGTTCAAATAAGCAAATAGTCCATGAATGCATATACACTACAAATTGAAAGTAGTGTTATTCCAAAACCTGTGTTCTTTATTTTTTTTGGAAATAACTTACTGGTAAAAAGTTATAGAAAACCATACACCAAATTAGACTTTTCGGAACAACCACATAATTCCAGATGCAGAAACCACAGCCTTGATTAAAGCACACACTCCAAACTTCAAACTTTCATGACTCTTGAATAAGCTTTTTGGCAATAAACATTATGCAAATACAGGCAATGAGGGAAAAACCACTTCTGAAAACTGCAGTGTGCATTTAAGTAAACAGCTATGGAACACAAAAATGTGCTTTTTCTGATTCTACTAACTGATTTCGTTCTAGAAACTCCAAAGTCAGGGTGCTGACACACTGAAGAGCTCTAATTGCTATTCAAAGTAAACAAAGGTAGCAAGTGGAATTTTGTGGAGATGTGTACAGATAATAACCTAATAATTCACTGTCATTTAAAACATATATTTGGACTTGCTGGAAAATTTGTAATTCTTTAGAATGAGCTCATTCTTCGTGTTTTCTTGAGCAGTAAGTCTCTGTACAGGCCATTCCTTGTTCATCGGGGCTGAAAAGATAAGAGTCCCTCACTGGGATGCCAGAGCAAGCCCCAGGGAAATACTTAGAAATCCCCAGGGGGATGGGGGTGGGGAGGCACTTCCACCAAACAATCACCACCGTGTGTGAGCCAGCATCTGGCGTCCGGGCTCAAAGGGCTGTGTTTGGCTTTTGAGGGTGTGCTGTATTAAGGAAAACCTTTGCATCTGAAAAAAAAAATTCCCTTCCTTTTTTTTTTTAAGGCTAGAGAAGCTATCCCCCTCATAATGCAACGGCAGAATCATTGACTGTTTCCCCACAGTGAAAGGTAAGTGCTTACAGAGCCCAGGCTGGAAAAACAGAAAACAAAAAACGAAAAACAAGAAAAGGGAAAGTATAATCCTTCTGGAAGTGGTGGTTACCATGGCGACCCACTTAACACCAGTCGTACTGAAATTGCGAAAAATGAGAATCTCCAATCAACATGTTAATCGTTAAAAAGCTTAATTGAAAAAATTAGGTAAAACAACAGAAACAGAAGTTTCCATATTTATTTTCAAATCTCCGTGGATCACCTCCATCTCTGCATCACATGTGTAAGCCACATGGAGAGCTCTGCTCCAAATTTCCCTATTAGGCTGAATAAGTATGCTACGTGTGACTCCCTCTTCCTCTGAGTAAGCGATTCTATCTTTGCAGACTCTACCCCAAAGGGATATATGAGCCTGATACAGGTATTTTCAAGTATGGGTCCCAGGCAGTCTGAAAATCAATATTTTCCTTCAGTCCACTGACCTGCGCAATGATCTCTTTTCTTATCTCCCAGTTCAGGAATTTTTGAGCAGTATATTATCTATGGCAGATACTGTAACCATATAATACAACTTTATTTCTTTTTTTTTCGCTCATTTTCTCTCACTCCTTTTCCTTTCTTTTTCCTCGCTTCTTTTTGGGCAGAAGAGAAGTTCATGTTTATCAAAATTTCAATTTTCTGTATGATGTTTGACTATGGTAAAGGAACCATGCTGATCCTTGTGTCTGATAGAGTGTAAACTCAAATAGATTTAGGTTTTGTGATTTTATTTCTAGAGTGTAGATTTCATAGTATTAAAGTTTATAACTTATTTTTTGTTATATCAAAACATTTGAATACTGAGAAAAATCTTCCAAGAATGTTTCTTTTTTAAAAAAATGTTTTACTCCATTCCATTGAGGAAATCTTTATAAAATGCGTGTGTTTTGAGTGTACAGATTTACAGGTTTTGACACTGGATACACCACAATCAAGATGCAGACCACTTCCCTCATGCCTTTAGGTAGTAAGTGTCCCCACCCTGCCACCCTGCCTCCGGGTGAGCATGACCTTCTCTCTGTCACTATAGATTAGTTTTACATGTGGTAGAATTTCACGTAAACAAAATTATGCCTCTTTTGCGTCATCCTTCTGTGTCTCAGCGTGTTTCTGAGATGTGTGCTTGTTGTGTGTATCAGTAGTTTATCTTCTTCATGAGCAGTATTCCACTGCGTGTACCACAGCTTGTTTATCCGTGCATGACTGATGGATATCTGGCTTGTTTCCATGTTGGGGTTAATATGGATAAAACAGTTCATCTATTCACCTGCTGGTTTCCAATTCTGGGCTGCAACATATGTGCAAGCGTATGTTTGTCATTTCAACTGGGTAAATACCTAGGAGTGGAATGGCTGGATTGTGTGGTGAGCATATGTTGCCAAGTTGCTTTCCAGAGTGGTTGTGCTTGCACCTTCCACCAGCTACGTGTGGGAGCTGCCGTTCTTCCCTGCCTGGTATTCCGGCACATGGTATGCAGGCTTCTCATTGGCACCACTCTACTGGCTGTGTATTGGAATCCCATAATGGTTGTATCCTACAATCCTTAATCAGTAATGATGTTAAGCACCAGCTATGTACACAACAGCATACCCATTCTTCTTCCTAGAAAGTTAGTAATAAACACAGTCTTAAAATATTAACTCAGGGATATGGTAATCAACCATAGGTATTTATACCAAAAATGATTTGAATTTTTCACTATTTTTCCATAATATATTAATTACCTCGTATTTAGCGATGAATCATTTCTGGTAATTTGTGTCTTTCTAATAATTTTTAAATTTTATGTAATTGTCAAATTTATGGGCACAAAATTGTTCATAGTATCCCCTTATTGTCTTAATATCTGCAAAATCTGGAGCTCTCTCTTTCATTCCTCCTTTTGATAATTTGTGTCTTCACTCTTTTGTTTTCTATCAGTCTAGAGAGAAGTTTATTATCTCCTGACCTTTGGAAAAATCCTTTGATTATATTGATTTCTCTTATTATTTACTTGTGTTCTATTAGCCTTGAATTTGTTTTCTTTTCTTTTCCTCACTTCTTTAGGTGTTAATACAAATTACTTTAGACCTTTCTTTGTTCTAATATAATTATTTAAAACCCTAAATTTCTTTCTAAGCATCGCATGAGCTGTATCTCACAAATTTTGACATATTATGTTTATTTTTATTCAAATAGGAATATTTTTAAAAGCTTTGTGAATTTTCCTTGATCATGGTTTTGTAGAAATGCTCTGATTAATGTTCAAGTATCTGGAAATTTTCTGGATGCATTTCTGCCGTCAATTTAAAATTTAATTCTGTTACATGCAAATTACAGTATTTATAGTTTCCGCCCTTTTAATTTATTAAGACATGTCTTATAACCCAGCATAAGGTCTATTTTGATGAACGGTCCATATGCTGTTGGGAAGAATGTTTATTCTGCCGGTGCTGATAAAAAAATCTCACAAATGTCAAGTAACTAACATTGCTTAATACTCTTGATCAAGTCTTTATCAACTACTGTGGGAGAAGTGTTGAACTGTCCACGTATGATTGTGGATTTTTCTTTTTGCCTTTTAGTTCAGTCAGCAGCTGCTTCCTGCATCTTGAGCTTTTGTTAGTATGGGCATATACATTTGAGGTTGTAACATCTTCTTAATGAATTTTCCACTTTATTATTTTGTAATCTTTTTTTCAAGTATAATTCCTTTTCCTAGAGTTTACTTTCTCTGATATTTATGTAGTTATGCCTATTTTCTTATTAGCAGTGGTATATTATGTAAGAAAACATATTTATATATATTTTGTATTTAGTATAACACCTATCTGTGTTAACATTTTTTTTTTTTTTTTTGCCGTACGCGGGCCTCTCACTGTTGCGGCCTCTCCCGTCGCGGAGCACAGGCCCTGGACGCACAGGCCCAGCGGCCACGGCTCACGGGCCCAGCCGCTCCGCGGCATGTGGGATCCCCCCGGACCGGGGCACGAACCCGTGTCCCCTGCATCGGCAGGCGGACTCCCAACCACTGCGCCACCAGGGAAGCCCTATATTTCATTTTTAATGGTTGTTCTAAGGTTTTCTGTATGCATCTTATCACACTCTGCCTTCAGTTAATGTTATGTCACTTCAGGGAAAATGTAAAAAACAATCTTAACAACAATGAAATTACATTCCCCACCAATGCTTTGTGCTCGGTTTTCATATATAGGATTTATAGCATATGTTACATGTATGTTACAGGCCCCACAGTACATTTTCTGTTATTTATCTTTTATAGAAATTAAGAATGAGAGAATTGTGTTGATGCAGCATTATGTTTACTCACATACTTACCGTTCCCAACACCATTACTTTCAGGAAACCCAAGTTTCCATCTGGTACCACTGTCCTGCCAACTGAAGGACTTTCTTTAATACGGCCTGTAGTGCAAGTCAGCTGGTGACAAATTCTCTCTGCTTTGGTTTGTTTGAAAAATCTGTATTTTGCCTTTATTTTTGATACACGTGTTTGCTTAGTATAGAATTTTAGGATGCTAGATTTTTCTTTTTGCATTTTGACAGTGATATTTCATTATTTTCAGCTTGTGTTATCTTTGTCTCTCTCTAAATAATTTACCTTTTGCTCTGACTTGTATAAGAGGTTTTTCATTCATTGCTGTTATTTAACAATTTGATTATGATGTGCCTATAGGTAATTTTAGTTTATTGATGTTTAGCCAGTTGGGACTCATTGAGTTTTTGGAAGTGAATATATTTAGTATTTACCGAATTTGGAAAATTTTTGGCCATTATTTATTTAACTTTTATCTATCTTTCTTTCTGGGACTCTAATTACACAGATGTTAGACTGTTTTTGTTTTGCTGACAGCTAATTAAAACATTGAGGAAGGATCACAGATCTCAGAGGCACTATTTAGATATTTTTTTAGTCTTTCTATATTTTTCCCTAGTATAGTCACAGAAGAATTTTATTTCTGTGTCTTCAGATTCATAGATCTTTTCTGCAGTAGCCAATCTGCTGTTAAAACCATTCAGTAAAATTTTAAGTTTATATAGTGCATGAACTATATAAAGCTCTAAATGTTCTACTTAGTTCTTTCATACATAGCTTTAATTTCTCTCAGGGTGTACATGTTTTCCTTTAAATCCTTAAGAATATTTGTCATAGTTGTTTTAAAGTCCTGTCTATTAATTCTATCGTTATTATTTAGGGATCTGTTTCTCCCTTTAACAAGTCACATTTTCCTTTGTTCTCATATATCAATAGTAATTCTTGATTGGAAGTTGGATACTGTGAATTTTACATTGTTGAATGTCAGCTTCTGTTGCCTTCCTCTTAGAAAGTTGGACTTTAATCTGCTAATGTATACATTATTGCTAATCAGTTTGAGATTTTGAAGACGTGGTTTTTTTTGTTTGTTATTTTCTTTCTTCTTGAAGGCGTGTTTTAAGCTCTGCTAACAGTCTGTAATAGCTTTTACTCTAAGGCTAGTTTGGCCCTTGTGTTAATTACCTTTATTCGGATATTTATTATGGTAGCTCTCCACTTCCAGGTAGTTATCTAATGCTGTATAACAAATTATCCCAAAGCACAAAAGTTAAAAAAAAAAAAAACCAAAAACATGCATTTATTATCCCACAGTGCCTGTTGGACAGCAATCCAGGCATGAGTTCTCCTGGCTCCTAGTCTCTCCTGAGGCTGTAATCAGGTGTCACCCAGGTTTGCAGTCACTGCAATGCTGACTCTCTTCCTGGAACACTTGAGTGGTTGTTCACAAGACTTAGTGGTTCATGAGCTACAGGCTGGAGATGTCCCTAGTTCCTTGCCACATGGTCCTGTCCATAGTGCATCTCACAATATGTCAGCTAGCTTCCACCAGTGCAAGCCGTCAAGAGAGAAGGCATTAAGACATAAACCAGTATCTTCTTTTAATCTAATCTCAGACATTAGATCTCATCACTTTTGCTGTATTTTACTAATTATAAGCAAGTCACTATGCTCTGCTCACACTTAAGGAGAAGAGAGCATGAGTCACAGGAGGTGTGGACCATTGGGAACCTCTTAGAAGAGTGGGATTCCCACACTAGTAAGGTGTAACTCTTGTTAGGTGTATTCAGAGATTCCCTGATGTTTGATTAGGACTCCAAAGTCTGTGTCAGACTTGAGCATCTCACAGACCTGAACGAGCTCTGGGAATTGTTCACTTTACAGTTCCCTGAACACTCTACCTGACCTCCCACAGTTTTGCTTGGTATTTAGCAACCAGCTTAAAGGGACCCTTGCACAGATTTGGGGGATCTCTATCTCTGCAGAGCTCCAATCTCTCTGAGACGATGTCCTCAAATTACAGCCACATCACCCTCCCTGAGCTCCGTCCTCTGTCTCTTTCACTCAGTGAGACCATTACGTTGCACTTTGCTTTCTCTCCCTGTCTGTGGTTCAGCCAGAAAGCTGGGGCAACTCTAGACCTGCCTCATTTGTCCCTTATCTCAGGGGTCACAGGCATGCTGTCTGTTGTCCCATATTTGGGCACAGATGTGTCGTCTATCATGTTTATTTTTGTACCTATTCATGGGAGAATGGCAAATCTGGTCCCAAATACTTCATCTCATCCAGAAGCAGAAATCTTCCAGGGATTTTTGAACAAGTTTTATTTTTCCATAAACACTGCAAATAGTATAGTTAGAATATATTTTGCTCATACAAATGTTATAAGCACTTACCTTATGTAAATAAATAATAAAATTAGAGTTAGAGGTTGAAAAGAAACTAAGTGAATAGGAATACCAGTACCTTAAAAAAGTGATTTCTATAGAGTTTCTCCGTATAGCAAAGTATCTTAAAAATACAATTTTCAAAACATGTTCAGGAGCACATATTTGGTGTGTTTTAGAAAGTAACCCGATGTGTGTCAATCTAACTGTTATACAGTTCATTAACAATTCTTAACCATGAAAAATTTAATAGGGCTTTAAATTTTTGCTTAATGTTGCCCATCCTTATACAGTTTAAAATCCTAGAAATGTCTTCTACAGGAATATTTTCCCAATGCATGCTTCACTTTATGGTAACTGTACTTTCAAAGGTTACAAGCGAAAAGTTCATCAGATTAATAATAGCTGATGCTGTGCTCTGCTAAACTTTGCAGCATTTTCTTTTTACTGTCCTATATTTATCACATGGCTAGGGATGTGATAAATGTCCTAGGGATTCGAAACTAATTAAGCAAGAAGAGTACAAGTTCCTTTTGCATTTATTTGCTCCTTGCCCTTGTGTCCAGGGGCACATTTACAGCCCTCTTTCCCCTCGTTCCCTCCTGAGGCTGCGAGAAGAGGACAGACATGTTCCCGCCGTTTCTGCAAATGAACATCCATTCCAGGAGACCATCTACTTACTCTGATTTCTACCTGCTCCCTGCACAGGGCTGGTGCCCCTCTAGATGCAGGTGTGGTGTCCGCACAAATTCAGCCTACTGCATATGTAGGAGGAGGGATAGTTGCTACCAAGGAACTGATTAAAGAGTAAAAATGGCATATTTACACCTTCTTCCCCTAACTAGAACTCAGGCTACTCCTGGGCGGAAAGTTCTAAAAAGTACAGAGTTAATTCAGACCCACCAAGCTATACTCGTTAAGGCTTCTCAAGATATATTTCACATATTTTGAATGGAAAGATTCAAAATTAGGCATTTTACAGTTCTTTAAAAGTTTGTTTTGTGTCCCTTTAAAAATGAGTAAATAAAAGAGTGATGAGTGTCAGGGAAAAAAATCATACTCTGTCATGATATTTGCAAATGGTATTTGTATTGGGCTAGGGTCAACAGCCTACAGGAACCTCCCTTTTTTTTTTTTTTTTTTTTTTGTGGTACGCGGGCCTCTCACTGCTGTGGCCTCTACCGTTGCAGAGCACAGGCTCTGGACACGCAGGCTCAGCGGCCATGGCTCACGGGCCCAGCCGCTACGCGGCATGTGGGATCCTCCTGGACCGGGGCACGAATCCGTGTCCCCTGCCTCGGCAGGCGGACTCTCAACCACTGCGCCACCAGGGAAGCCCAGAACATCCCTTTTGTGTGTATACGTGCTTTCTCTCTCTGTTGCCTCCATTTTCTGACCCATGTTCTGCTGGCGAGTAAAATTTCTAAAATTTAACTTTTTGGCGCGAAGTCTAATTTTCAGATTGGAGCTGAGCGGAAGGTAGTTCCTAAACTGCCCTGAAGTTATGACTGTCAGGATAGTTCTAATGCAATATTTTTAAGCATGCTCCTGGGCCAGCGCTGCTAAAGGTTTAACTGCAGAATTGGTTCTTACTCACCGACTAGTGTGTTCTGTTGGCATAATCTAAATGAGAAGGCAGAGTGTCCAATTAGTAAAGGGGAAAAGGTTAGCAACAGTTTCTCACTGATTAGAAATAAGTACTATGTTTGGAAATTTGTTTGGGATAATAAATTCTGATTAAGTTATTAATAAAGATTGCGTCTTTAGTGAGTTGAGTTCAACTGGTAATGCTTTATATATTAAATAGAATTTGTTTATCTCCTATGTTCTTACTGTGACTTGCAAATGAAAATGTTTGCATACTTTACATATTTCTGCATTTTAGTATTCTGAAGTAGAACATTTAAAAAAAAATCTGTAGCACAGAATTGGGCAATTGTGCTACAGGCTTTGGGCGACTCATTTGACAATGAGTATCTAATCCTGCCTACTCTGGAAGTTATTGAATTCTCTGCTAAATTTGGAGGGAACAGACAACTGCTTTGGTTGTTTCTCTTTCCACAGCGATGGGTTTAAACATGGTGGAGGATCTGAATAATAAAGCGTATTCATTCTTCTCCTGACAAAAATCGAAGTCCTAGCAAATATATAATGGTGTCTGACTTAGTCAATTTCAGTTTAATTAGCATGTCACTTTCAAACTGAAATATATGTTTTCAAAGTTATAAAGTCATCCTTTATACTTTTTTTTTTTTTTTTTTTTTTGCGGTACGCGGGCCTCTCACTGTTGTGGCCTCTCCCGTTGCGGAGCACAGGCTCCGGACGCGCAGGCTCAGCGGCCATGGCTCACGGGCCCAGCCGCTCCGCGGCATGTGGGATCTTCCCGGACCGGGGCACGAACCTGTGTCCCCTGCATCGGCAGGCGGACTCTCAACCACTGCGCCACCAGGGAAGCCCTGTACATATTTTTAATAGAATTTGAACTAAAGCAATTTCTACACAGAAACCTATGATCGTAGGGCTTAAATTTGCTTTTTGGTTTAGAGAATTTAAGAAACAAACAGCAACAAAGTAGTTTAGCCTAATGAATACTGCTGAATTTCCAAATTTACCCAGATGTTCTAAAAATATATCAATTATTCAGATGAAGAATAAAATTACTTTTGGATATCTCATAATGGGAATCAGGAGAGGTTAATCTCACCATGAAGAGTTTATTATTCACCTTGTTGTTTTAGATAGGATCTTAGCAAGAAAAAAATTAAATAGAATAATACAGTTGATGAAAACCATTTTTAGCATCGTTTGGTAAATAAAATATTGGAAAGTTATTTTCTTCTTAAACATCTGCAGGTGGCAGTAAAATATATTTCATGGGCTGTTTCTTTATAATAAAACATGGGATGTGTTTTTATGATTCTGGCATAGTTACACCCATGTAATAATTTAATCTGCCATTCTATATTTATAAGGATATTTGCCAGTGGTTCCAAATTATTAAGATCAGAAATTGAGAGAGTGCCCACACGAGATCTCTCACAACAGGAAAATGCAATGTTTATTTGGCATAGTTCGTTGTATACAACACAGTGAACAGTTTCAATGGATTTTTTTACTTGGGTCAACCAGTGTTTTTTATTTGGGTTTCTGATATAAAACTTGCTGTAGTCCAAAAAACAGGGGAGCGGGGGGAAATAAATTAGAAGTTTGGGGTTAACACATACACACTACTATATATATAATAGATAACCAACAAAGACCTAATGTATAGCCCAGGGAATTCTACTCAATATCTTATAATAACCTATGATGGAAAAGAATCTGATAAAGGATAAAACCAAATCACTTTGCTGTACACTTGAAACTAACACAACATTGTAAATTAACTATACTTCAAGGAAAAAAATAAAATTCTTATTGGAATAATATGAAAGAAAAAACAGAGAAGTCATCAAAAAGTCATGTCTATCTAATTTATGCTGTTGTGAGACAGTAATTATCTAGCTCATCCTGCTGGAGTGAACCTCTGTGAGTGACCCTGGACTGCCCAGTTCCTCTTCCAATAAACCCTGCTTACACTTTCCATCCTGCAGAGCTTGTGATTGGATATACTGGGGCTCTTTCAATATTTGTTTCTGGTTTGCTCACAGTTTGCGCCATATTCATGAAAAATTAACCTGCGTTATTCTAGATTTTCGGTAAAGCGATTTGAGGCTGAGTCATTTATTTAATTGTTTTCTATTTGTGCCCTACTTGGTTTCACAAAAGGTTATAAAGAGATTTGTAAGGATGCATACAGTACATATATATGTATACATAAAAATGTGTGTAACGATACATCCAGCACAAGATAAAATATATTAAAACAAGAGAATGGTAGAAAAAAGAGGCAGTGGGAAGTAAAAGCAGGAAAGCAATATAGAGCCAGAAGTTTGGCATGGAAAAATCATTCCAGAAAATCATTTAATTTGGTAGAGATGAGTCACAATTATGGTGCTGTTTATTTAATAAGCAGTATAGAAAATGAACAGGGTAAATTGCAAAATTCCCAGTTTTCTAGCATCAAAACAAACAAGTGGGGCAGCTGTGGCTAATTTCAGCCTCCCAAGGGAAATTCACTACTCATTGTGTTCGGGAAGCCAGCAGTCTGGGTTCAAATTCTGCCGTGTCACTCACCAACAATGCAACTGTGGACATGTGACTTTACCTATCTGAGCCTCCTATTGTTTACCAAATAGAAATCATAACAGCAATGATACTGTTACCAGGTTGCTCTTAGAAGTAAATGAGCTCTTCTATGACAAGTGCTTTGCACAGGTTCTGACATACAACACACACTCAACACACAATGAATGGGATGAATTGTAATGTATGACAATTTCCAAATCTAGAAACATTGCACTATCATTCTGAAAGGGATTTATTAGTATCTCTAAGTTTACATTTCAAATTGATCTTAGGATTATAAAGCAACAGCACTGGACCAAGAGTTATGAAACCTAGAATTAAGAACCCTATTTCTTCTAGTATCTGATTGGCAATGGATCGTTCACCTAATATCTCAGAGCGGTAGCTTCCTCATCTTCAAAGATTGACAGGAGAGTCGCAGGATTTGTGCCTCAGCTCTAGTGTTTTCCCGTTGAGGCAAAGATTTTTGCTGGTCTTGTTGTCGTTATTAAAACAGATACTTTTAAAGGGTATGATATTGATCAAAATCCAGTTAAAGATATAGGGAAAATGAAGATTACTCTTAAAATATAATTAGGATGGGGAACTTATGTAATGTTTATCTAAGGAACTGGAAACCAAGAAAAGAAAATAAAGAAAATCAGAACACAAGCACAACTGAAGACATTGGCCTCATGTTAACAAAGTAGATATCATTTCAATTATAATCATTATTTTCATATTTAGGGAAAATTCCTAAATAAAGAATTGTTTTAAGACTCTAGACATTTTTATTTATAATTTTCAGGGCAAAGTAGATCCAGTGGAACAATATAACTCAAAATAAAACACTTCAGCTTACGATATTTTAAAGAAAAGGATTGTTTGAGCCTCCTTAGAATTGCTTAGGGCTTATGAAACACAGGTGACAAGGGGATACCCAAACATATGTTTCTGATGCTATTTTAGTTTCGAGGTTTGTTGTAACAGTCACTTGGTAAAAGGAAAATATTCATTAATATCTAATAAAGCACACATCCACAAGGAAAGTCCTAAGTTTTACATAATATTTACTTCATTGCACTAGAGTTTACATGGTGCGTTTCAGCATTATGAAAACTACGTGTGGCTATCACCATACTGTGTTTTCAATAGTCATAGCCACACCATTTCAAATGATCTCCCCTTTCTTGGTACTTCTTTGCAAGGGTTTAATCAGTATCCCATCACACCAAGCAGAATGAAGGCAGGTTTGACCTATGCCCTCTAGGAGGACCTTTTGTGGAATTGAGAGACAGGTGCCTGTAGTGGGATTGTCTGTGAGGGCAGTGCATGGGCCATGATGCAGGTGGTAAAGCCTCAGGGAAAACTGAAGAGGGGCAAAGCCAGCAAGGACTCACCAACAGACCCTGACTGTATTCAGAGTAGATGCAACAGTCCACCTGCCGAGACATTAGCAACAAAGGTACACAAGGCACTCAGTGATGATGCAAAACCAGGGCATACATCTCCTCCGAAGCAGACTGAAGGACCCCTCCCTCAATGGCAATGAGATATAGCGAGCTACCCAGATTCAGATGCCATCTTAGGAAGCGCAGGAGAAGGAAAACAGCTGGAGAGGAAGTTGGGCTTTTAACTGACTGAACATCTATCCCGAGAGAGAACACATAACTTGGAAACCTCCAAAACACTTTTAGAGAAAAGTTAGTTTTCCTTCTACAACTTGACACTCACTAAATACTGTGGACTCTCAGCTAAATTTCTTGCATGTCCAACTCAGTAATATGCTCATTTTCCACCCACCACGTGTTGTTTTCTTCTTATATCTAGGAAATGCATGCTATTAAACTAGAGTTAAGTACTTAACAAATAACTTAGTCTAACATATCTCCAGTCTTGAAGCATATAGAGGCATTAATTATAGTTGATGTCTCTAGTGAGATGGGAGTTACAATGCTGTAACTACCCTGTCTCAGTGAGCTTGAGCTGCTATAATAAAATGCCACAGAATGGGCAGCTTAAACAACAGACAATTCCTTTCTCACAGTTCTGGAGGCTGAGAGTCTAAGATCAGGGTGACAGCATTGTTGGTCTCTGGGGAGGACCCTCTTCCCGGCTTGTAGATGGCCACCTTCCTGCTGTGTCCTCACATGGTGCAGAGAAAAAAGACAGCAAGCTCTGTAGTGCCTCTTCTTCTTGGGTCATTAAGCCCATCATGAAGAGCCCACCCCCATAACCCCATCCAAACCCAATTACCTCCCAGATGACCCATCTCCAAACACCATCACATTGGGGGTTAGGGGCTTCAACACAGGAATTTGGGGAGGACATAATTCTTGAGCAGAAAGATACAGAAATTGTTGCATTTCTGTATTGCCAGTTAAAGACAAACAAAGAGGAAGGCTAATGATTTATAAAGGAAGATTAAAAGGAGCTAACCATGCGGGGCTCTGAAGCACAGGCAAGTAATTGCTTAGGACTCTGGACTGCCGTGTGAATCCACAAGCAAAGGCTGGCAAGGGCCCACTGAAGTCAGCCACTGTACAGGAACCAGCTCTGGTCACGGACGTCAAAGTCCACAGCATCTGTGGAGCATGCTGTGACCCACTCTGCAAGGCCAGCATTGGTTCCAGCCATGTAAAAATGGATGTCTGGCCAGTCTCCAAATTCTCAAAGGCGTATAGGAATCTTAAGTGTCATTTTAGGAACTTTATCCTGTATCTTGAATAGACTAGGGAAAACATTTGGAGATGCAATCAGGAAATCTTGTGAGTCATACTGCAATATTTTATATAATTTTCTCTTATTTGTTGCCATGATATTTGTGGAATACTGGGCATGGTGTTTATATAACATCTATTAGAAAAGAAAAATATCCTAGGGGTAGCTTAGTCAAATGACGAAAGATAAGTTGCAGAGTCATTGTCACAGCAGTGGAAAATTCACTGCTAAGAACCTGGAGTCTACTCTGTCAACTTTCAATAAATAGCTGTGTGACAATGACCAGTCACTTAGCATCTGGGACCATAAGTCTTGCCATCTGTTAAATGGAGCCATGGGAACCTCTTTCCTTCCTTCTCTCCTTTCTTCTCTGTGAACACTCAATAGGATAATGTCAGTAAGAAAACTGTTAAAACCAGGAGATCACATATAGGTTCAAGGTTGTGGTTTTTCTCTCTCTTCTTCTTCTGCTACCTTGATATGTTCCTATCGCTCTAAAACTAGGACAGGAATGGGGAAACCTACAGATAAAAGTTAGAAACAGAATGTAGCCATGTCAAAGAGAAGCTGGGCATGTATGGACTGGTCTGGGTCGCTACAGGTGCACTGTTGTAGCAGGTGCTACAATGACCTTGTCACTCCCAGGATTCCACTGTGAACTCTGCCTCCAAAATGCCAGACTTTATCACGAAGGGTGTATGGTAGTACTTCTGTCTGAACTATTTCGTGATTTCTGGTGGCCTTCCTTTACACACATAAGGAAGCCCATTTCTACTGTGGGTGCCTGGACATCCTAAAACCAGCACCTTCTTAAAACTTAAAGTTTGCGTGTCCCTGGCTCTCTCTTCGCTCAGAGAGCACAGCTTTAGTGGCTGGGGCATGAACAAGCTCATCCTCATCCCCAAACCTCTTGTCCAGACATGACAAGTATACGTTGCATACGTTGTATAAGGTGCTAACGTCCTAGCCTCCCTTCACCTCACGGAACAGGAACAGCACCTCGTGGCCAAATACATTCATATTTTGGCAGTGAAGCAAGTGAAGGTTCACAAGTGTGGTAAATAAACACCAGACACTGTCTCACATCAGTTCAGGTTAGTAGCCCCAGCCAAATCAGTTCACGTCAGGCCAGAATTCGCAGCCCAATGAGTTTAAGAAGTTCTGGTTTTCAGATTGCTTAGATATCAGAACTACAGATAAGAGAGTGTATAAACCTACGGCAGGAAATACCCAAGGCTCCCTTGTCACACTCAGCCCTAAATCCAGCAGAACTGCCAACCTTTCAAGGTGAAAGCCATCAGATCATCTCTCAGTATCTGTTTCTACTTCTCAAGGCTGTGTTTGATGTTACATTTTCAAAGGTTAGTCAAGGATTTCTTAAATATGTTTATATTTAATTTGGAAAGGACCTTAAAGGTCACTTGGTAATTATTTTTATTTTCCTAATAATAAACTGAGGTTCAGAGAACTGAGGTCAAGGTATGTGTATGGAGGACCAGAATGGGAACTTTGGAGTCAATCAGATAGATCTGTGTCTTCCAATCCTGCCTCCGCTTCTTTCTTTTTTTTTCATTTTATTGAAGTATAGTTGAGTTCCAATGCTGTGTTAATTTCTGCTGTACAGCAAACGGATTCACTTATTCATATATATTATTTTTCATATTCTTTTCCATGATGGTTTACCACGGGGTATTGAATATATTTCCTTGTGGTGTACAGTAGGACCTTGTTGTTTATCCATTCTTTATAGAATAGCTTGCATCTGCTGACCCCAAACTCCCAGTCTGTCCCTCCCCCACCCCACTCCCCTCCTTGGCAACCACAAGTCTGTTCTCTATGTCTGTGAGTCTGTTTCTGTTTTGTAGATAAGTTCATTTGTGTCATATTTTAGATTCCACCTGTAAGTGATATCATATAGTATTAGTCTTTGTCTGATTTACTTCACTCTGCATGATAAATCTCCAGGTCCATCCATGTTGCTGCAAATGGAATATTTCATTCTTTTTATGGCTGAGTAATGTTCCTTTGTATATATACACCACATCTTTATCCATTCATCTGCTGATGGACATTTAGGTTGCTTCCATGTCTTGGCCATTGTGAATAGTGCTGCAGTGAACACTGGGGTGCATGCATCTTTGAATTGTAGTTTTCTCTGGATATATGCCCAGGAGTGGAATTGCCAGATCATATGGCAATGCTATTTTTAGTTTTCTGAGGAACCTCCATATTGTTTGCCATAGTCTGCCTCTGCTTCTTGCTGGTGATATAAAACTGGGCAAGTTACTCCATTTTCTCAACCCAGTGCCTTCCTCTGTAGACTAGGGTGATAATCTCTCCTTTACACAACTGCACGCTCATTGCTGAGTGTTTATTGAGTGCCTACCTCATGACAGGCACTGTTCTGGGCACTGAGGACACACCAGGACGGTTTTGGGGATTAAATATAACACTGTATTTAAAGAACTTAGCACAGTGGCTAGCCCCTTTTAGATATTTATTTAATACTATTATCAGCTATCATTTTTCTAGTAGTAGAGTCACACACACACAAAAAGTCTCAGCCCTCTGGGTTCACAATCCACTTATTCTTAAAGACAAACGGGAGGAGGTGAAATAGAAGCACAGGATGTGATTTGTTCAAGCTAACACACCCCAAGGAGCAATATTGGATTTGCAATATTACAAAGTTAGTATTTCAATATTAGTGATTCTCCGGTTCATATTAGGGAGTTGCCTAGCCTTATCCTGCCACTAAAATATCCCAATCTTGGGAAATGTCTTACCTAAAGGGGTGGATCTCAGAGACGGCCTAAGTCACAGGCTGCCCTGGTCATTGGCTTGTCAGGATCACTTGTCTGATGCACTTAAGCATTTATCTCTTAGCTACTTGAACTAAAATTTTAGAGCTAAACGGGAGCAGAGCTATTTCTAATGAGAACCCGTGCTCACCTCTTTTCATTACTGCCATGATGCAATAGCATTTTCTCAGAGAGAAACATAATGCAAATACTTTGAACTAATGGAAAAAGTTTAATTGTTAGAATACCATTGACAACATCAGTAAATTGTCAGCAACTTGCAAGTTTCATTGGGTTAGGTACTGTATGAAATGAATCAGCAGGATATTATTTCTGTTCGACGTGAAATTGAATGACTCTCCCTTTTTTGCCTTTTAGTAAATTAAAAAATTTTTATTTTCTGTGCAAGACAGTGTTATTTTAATTTTAAGTTTAAGAAAGAAAGTGTCAGTGACCAAGAGTATTTCCTACCCCTTAGAGTGGAGTCACTTTTCTTTTTCACTGGAACTTTCCTGTAATTGAATGCTAGCTGTGGAATTTTTGAAGCACGTGGGAGCAGACTGGCACTCATCTTAGCAGAAATGTTCTTGCTTTGACTCAGTCCTAGAAGCAAATAGATAAACTAGAAGTGCTTCATTCCAATATAGACTAAGGATATATTTAACATTCTGGATAGACAGAATAAAATACCTGTGAGTCATAGGATCCTGGCTCCTTAAAATGAAACAACATTCAATTGATTGATTGGAACATTTTTTCAGTGGAAAATGACATAAACTATTTAATTAATATTTTAAAAAATTACTCAAATTCATACTGAGAAAGTACATTATAATCTGACTAATACGTAACCTCCATTCAGTTTTCAAGATCTTACTTTTAAAGAGGCTCCAATCTTAACATATTTTTAAAATTATAACATTTTTGAGGCATTCTGTAGGATGGAAGACCTGCGAATAGTCAAGGGGAGTGAATCACTTTTATTTTCAAATTCCTCCAACAAGGGACTTGTTTTGAGATGAGTTTTGTTTCAGGATTGAGCAAGTGACATATTTCTCAGGGAACATTTCAGAGATTTCTGAAGATTGTAGAAATTATCACCCCAGGTTTTGAAAATTTTGACAGCACAGGGACTGCATGTTTTGAAAGATGGAAAGTTATAAAAATAGTTTGCAAAGGGGATCTCAATTCAGAAGGGCGAGCAGGAAAAGAAAAGAAAGTGGAAGTAAAAATATTTTTCCTGGGGTTTGACTCTGGAAAACAGCATTCTGTATCGACCATGACAGAACATTAGGGTTCAGACGTCCTAGAGGCAAAAGAGATAGCAGCAGACTCTACAACACGCACCCCTCTGGCCTGCTATGTGACGATGCATCCAGAATAAATTTTAATTATAGCTAACAGTTCCATGTGGCTTAACATAAAGGGAGCCTATACAGGAAATTGTAGCCTAAGTCAAACGTAGCAAGTGGTAACCTCAGAAACCCAGTGAGATGATTACTTATCAAGAAACATGTATCATTTCTAAAAATAAGTATGGATAAGTATTAATATTAGAGGAAGTCTGCAAGTCTCTCTCACTTGAAACTTCCCCATTTGAAAATGTGCCTCACCTTTTATGATATAAAAAATGTCATAAAATATTTTAAGTGTAATAACATCCTTTATTCTGATTTGGTTATGGTGGTGGTAAGAGAACGTAGCTGGGTGATATAAACCTAGCTTTTTCATACTACACATGTTATTAATGACAGATAAAATTGCCCAAGTGAAATTTTTTGTTATTTATCTTCCAAATCTATAGGTTTTCTTCTTTATGACAAAGTATGAAAGTTGAACTCAGTATTATTTAAGTATGAAAGTTGAGCTCAGTATTATTCACTACATTAGGTATTATTATATTTAATACAGTTGCATAAAGCTGTATAAATAGCTTTTTAGTTACTCTTGGAAGTCGAGTAAGTTGTTGAACTAGGAATAGAGTCAACAATATTAAACTTATATCACCACCTCTGAAAGTACTGGTCATGACTGCATGAACTTCTGCCTCAGTGTACAATTTCATATGGTCAAACAGACCCACAAACTTTTACATTAATGTCTATTTATTTCTCCTTTTCAGTACTGTAAACTCAAACCAGCCACTCTGAGAAAACTGCATAACAGGAGAAATTGCTTTCCTCTTTTTAAAGGAATAATTTGTGATGTTAACAGGATACAATGAGAAAGCAGGATGAACCACACCCATTAATAACACAGACATCCCCAGGCGTATAACTACCAGCAGTACCAGATAACAAATGACAAAAACAAAAATATTATTTTCTAAGATGTGAAAGGAAAGTAGGTCTGAGAGAAGGAGGACAAAGTCATACTTCATGTCTACTTGATGATAGTTAACAGGCCGGAGAAAATAAAACTATCTGTCTCGAAGGAACAGAACCCTCCACAAAGACCTAATTAGAATCTAGGTGACAGTGCTGAAGGCAAGTAATGGATTAGGAAGCAGAAACATAACAGCCATTTTTACTGCAGTATTTTACTGTCCCTTGAGAAGTCACACCAATGGATTGAAAAGTACAATGCTCCACTTTCCATATAGTCTAATAGACTGGTCCTGAGGTTGGGAAGTTATTCTAGGCATCACTTGCAAATAAATTATTCATGCCACAGAAGATACAGGTGTAATCAAAAGTCCTGACATTTTTTAAAATATTACTTCTACCTAAATATGGAATGTGTTAATACACTACACTTAAAATGATAAAAATGACTTTCTAAGTGCTCACTACAAATAAAAAGAAGGCAAACATGAAGCACTGATCCAGAGGAAGCTTCGAAATCCACAGTAACTCCTTTCTGTGAACTCTGATATTGAGCCCTCCCATATGTTGGTCAACTGAGTTTATGACCCCATCATTCCCTGATAGGTTAAGAAGAGCTCCACTCTCTTAAATTGTCCAAGTTTGAGATGTAGTCAAATGTCTTCCTAAGGATGTTTCCCCCACATGAAGAGTAGAAATAAGTAGGGTCTGAAATGTCAACAGAAGACATAGTTGAATGTGGTAATTATTATAATAAAAGTGATAGGCGTGTCACTACAGTAAAGAAAATTGTAGAATCAAGACTAAGATGATCTGCAAGTATTGTTATTGTACCTTCATTCTTGAAAGATATATTTGTTAGAAATAGAATTTTGAATTGACAGGTTTTTGTTTCAGTATTTTAAAGTTATTTTCCACTACCTTCTGGCTTTCATTATTTCTGATGCAGTCAATGGTATTTCACATAATTGTTCCCCTGAGTGTAATATATGATTTTCTATGGTTATTATCACCATTGTCCCTTTATCTTTCATTTTTAATAATTTAAATGTGATGTGGTTTTCTTTATTACCATACTTGCAGTTTGCTGAACATCTTGAATATAAATATTCATGTCTTTCATCAAATTAGGAAACTTTTCAGCCATCATTTTTTAAAAATATTTTTTCCCACTTTCCTTTTTATGGAATCCTAATTACAGAAATGTTGAAGCTTATGGCTTGTCCCACCAGTTCCTTAGGCTCTTTTTTATATCTCTTTAACTTCTTTTTCCTTTTTAAAAAATTTTCTACTCACCTATCTTCAATTTTACTAAGTCTTTCTTTTTGTATTTCCAAATTGTTGACAAACCCAGCCAGTGTGTCTGTGTGTGTGTGTGCACATATATTCAGATATTATACTTTCAGTTCTAAAATTTTCATTTTGTTATTTTTAGAAGAGCCTGTTTATTTGTTGAGCATTCATATATTTTCATTTATTATGATCATATTTACTTTATGTCCTTGAGTATAGTTATAACAGTTACTTTATTATTCTTGTCTGCTACTTCCAACATCTCGGTCAGTCTCCACTGATCACCTTTCCCCTTGACGTTGGATCAGATTTTTCAGTTTCTTCCTATGTTTAGTGATTTTTCCTTATTCTAGCTAAGACCTATGAATAATATGCTTTAAAGATTCTGGTTTCCTTTTTGTTCTTCTGAAGAGTATAGATTTTTGGTATCAGCAAGTAGTTAATTTAGTCATTTTCAAACCCCAGAGTATGAAATTTTAGTTCAATACTTTTTCTCCCAGGTGAGCTTCTTATAAAATGCTCTGTACATGTAGAGTTTGGGGATCAATCACAGATTTGGGTAGCTTTCAAGCACAGAATCTGGTGATCTCTCTTTTAGCTCTCTCATGAGATATTCCCCTTCACTCTCCACCTGTGAGAGCTGCCTTTCCCACTTTCCTCTGGTTGTCTTATCTGGGTTCTAGTCACTCCCCATGGCACTGACAGCTGTCTAGTCTCAAGACAAAAGCACTAAAAAAATCCAGAAAATTCACGATATGCTATTCCTTTATCCCAAGTTTTGGCCTCCCACCCTCCAGTATCTGCTTGCTGTTGGCTGCTCTCCAGTGCTTTATGCAATTATCCTTTTTATATATTTTCTCAGCTTAAAGGTATTGTCTAGGAGAGAGTTGCTCCAATGGACGTTACTTAGCAGTAACCGTAAGTCAGAACCTCTATCTCTATATGTGCTCATTTTTAAATGTAGGTAAGTATGTGCCAGCTTTTCTGCACACAAGCAACCACAAACATATCAGTGGCATAAAGCAATACTCATTCCTTATTCACAGTCTTCATGTTATTTGGGACAGCTCTGCTTTCAGATGCAAGTCAGATTCAGGTCTGTTCCCTGTGTCTCATTCTGGGCTTAGGCTGGAATGGAGGAGTAGCAGCAGTCATCTAAGGCATGTTCCCCCAAGGCAAGGGTTGGAAACATTCAAATGAGTAAGCAGAAAAGTGCAACTCTTCTTAAGGCCTACACTTAAACTGGACCACAGTACCATCATTTCCTCTGCATCCCATTGATCAAGGCAAATCATCTGATCAATCCCACTTTCAGTGGGCAGGAAAGTATACCCTTTACATAGAAGAAGAATTTATATTTGCCAAACTATAATCTATTCTACCAAATTAGTAACAAGGCATTCAACTAAGCTATGAGAGGATTACGAGAATTCTACTCCTGAGGTCAGTTAAATCTAGTGAGAAAGACACATAAAAGCTTTGTACAATGTGGTAATTTTAAGATAATATATTGCACAATCTTGGATTCTTTCTAGTTCTAGGAATATTTCTTCTTTCCTTCTCTGTCTGATAAAAAAATAAAACCAGTGTGATATTACAAGAAAATCAAACTGTGGGCCAATATCCTTCTTGAACATACACACAAAATTCTTTTAAAACGTCTCACAAATAGGTTCTAGTCATATATAAAAAGGGTAAAGTAGAGTGACAATGCCAGGTTTACCCCAGATATGCTAGGTTGGTTTAACATATTCAGAAAAATCAATCCATGCCATTCAGTCTAACAACAAAATAAAGTGGGGGAAAGCACATGATCATCTAAATAAATGTAAAAAAAAAATGTTTTGCAGAAGCTATTACTCATGATAAAACCCAGAGCAAACTAGACAAGGAAGCACTTCCTTCAACATGATTAACGATATCAACAGAAAAATTACAGCTAACATCGTACTTCATGATGGAAGACTGAACGCTTTCCCCCAAAGATTGGAAACGAGGCTAAGATGTCACACGTGCCACTGATCGTCATGATCATACAAAAGGTCCTGGCCAGTGCAATAAGACAGGCCAAAAGACATTAAAAATGGTCTTTTTCATAAACACATGATTTTATCATGTAGAAAATCTTAAGATACCCATGAAAGAAGTACTAAAAATAATAAATATACATTTATCAAGGCCATAAGGTATAAGATCAATATACAGAAATTGCTATATGAGAGAAAAAAAAGAATCTAAATAAAATTCAAAAATCCAATTCAATTAAAAATAACATCCAAAAACATGAAATGCTTAGGAGTATTTAACAAAGTAAGTACAAATCTACAAAACTTTGCTGAAGGAAATAAAAGAGCATCTAAGTAAATGGAGAGATAAACCATAATCATGAGTAATAAACTCAATATTGTTAAAATGTCAATTTACCCTAAGTTGAGCTATAAATGCAACACAAATGCAATGAACATTCAAGCAAATACTCTTGTAAATTTTGCAATTATAAAATTCACATGGAAATGCAAATGACCTAGAATAGCCAAAGCAGTCTTGACAAGTAAAGACAAAGGTGGAAAAATTACATTACCTATTTCAAGACTTATAGTAATGCTATAATAATCAAGATTGTATAAATTTGACAAAGAGACATATAGATCAACAGAACTGAAAGTTCATTAATAAACATAAATATGACCAATTGACTTCTGACAGGTGGGTCAAGGTAATTCAAAAGGAAAGGGAAATTGTTTCAAGAAATGAGGCTTCAACAACAGGATATCTCTACTGAAAATATAAACCTAATGTTCATTCATATCATGCCTGAAAATTTTCTTGAAATAAGCCATAGAGCTAAGTGTAAAAGTTATACTTATAAAATTTCTAGAAAAAAATGAAAACAAAATTTAAGCAATAGGTAACTAAAGATTTCTTAGATGGGATATGAGAAGTATGAACCAAAAAAGGAGAAAATAAATAAATAAACTGAACTTTATAAAAAAGAACCTTCTAAAGACATGATTAATGATATAAAAGTGCAAACCACAAAATAGAATATATTTATGTGTATATATATATTTATACATGTACATATGAGAAAGCACTTGTATGTAGAATATAAAAAGAATTTTTACCATTCAGTAATAATGAGTAATGCAATTTTAAAAATTAGTAAATTTTAAGGACACTTCTTAAGATACATGAAATGTCAATAATCATAGAAAAGATGTTTAACATCCTTAGTTGGAAAAGTAAGATAAACCTTCAATGAAATACAACTGTACACTTACACAGATGGCTACAATTAAAAATTGAGAGAATGAAAGTTGTCAGTTATACAGAACACCTACATTGCTGGTGAGGAAATATGATACAGACACTTTACGAAACAGTTGGACGGTTTCTCATAGATGTAAACATAACTTTGTGTATGACACAGAAATTTCATTCCTAGGTATTTATCCAAGAGAAAGGAAAACTTGTGGCCACACAAAGACATATACAAATGCGCATAGCAACTTCATTTATAATAGCTAAAAACTAAAAGAAACTCAAATGTTGATCAACAGGGAAGTAGGTAAGCATAATATAAATGTGACACAATGGAATACTACTCAGCTATGAAAAGGGACAAACTAATGAAACATCAGCAACATTCTGCTGGATGAAGAAAGTCAGAAATGTGATGCTGAGTAAAAGGAGCTGGATACAAGAGAATGTATACTTTCCAATTGCATATACATGAAATTCTAAACTTTCAAAATAATCTCTGCTAAGAGGCATAACTCATTGAATGGTCCACTGTAAATGGATATTGATTATTCCAAAGTTGACAAAAAAGACTAAAAATTTGCAGCTTCATTTGTTACAATTTCATATCTTGTATTAATATTTGGTAATAATGAACAAACTTGTGTGCCAGACATGGTAAAAAACACTTCACAAGTATGAATATTTAATAAAGCTGATATAGAATTTTATTACTGAGTTGATACCAGGTGCTTTCCAAGGTATGCTTACAGGTTATAGTAATCCTCATTATATCACTGAAATATAGGCAGGCAGTTTTTATCCCCACCTTAAAAGTCAAGAAACTGAAATGCAGTGAGGTTAAATAACTTATTAAGCAAAATCACATAGTTTCTAAGGATTAGGTTTGGAAATCTAAATTTATCATTTTGTCTGCTAATCCTTCTAAATAATATACCTGGAAATTTGTTGAATTGGATAAATGTATATTTTTGAGTGATTTTCAAATTTGGAAATTGATGTTATTCTAATTGTCCTGCACTTTAGAGGAAGAGGCTTCCATAGTTGACTCATCACTACTTAACTTTGTTCTCAAGCAAATGCAGCCATTGTAAACAGCTAGTCCATTTGCAACCCACATATGGAGGAACCGCTACCTCGCATGGACTGTTTTTACCTTAGGTAGTTAATGATCCTAAATGCAACATCCACCAAGGCTATAGCTGAAGGAAACTTTCCAAAGCACCGGTTAATGAGAGATTTTTTTTCTCCCCTCTCAGGAGCAAGTTCCATGTGAATTCCTGCCTTATGAGTCATCTGCCAAGCCCAGCTCATCGAATTTTGCCCCAAAGGCAGTGGAAGAAGGAGCCAACCCATCAAATTCCTGCCATAAATTTAGCTTCAACCATGAGATTATTTATCCTTGGAAGGAGGTTTCACACCCCTCAAGCAATCCCTTGGACATTTTAAATAGTTTTTCTTCTTGTTTGAGTGCTTTCTATTTATGACCAAGTGAAATATATTTCTGAACTAGATTTTTTCTTTATCATTGTGCATTTGCTGGCAATAATAAGTAGAGAAGATTTAGCTGTGTGTGCATGCATGTGTGAAAGAGAGATGGGATTGGAAAAGAGAGAAAAAAAAGAGCTGGAAAGGGAGAGGGAAAGAAGACACTAAGAGACTATTAAAAATATGAATCTATTATCTAGACATTCTGTGGAGTGATTTCTGTGCCAGCTAAGAATGTTTTTTCCTCCTGAGACATTCTGGGGAGTCTAAAAGTAACTGACTTCAGAAACTAACACATATCTTGGCTATTGAATACACGGTTTTATGGAGAGCTACGTTTCCAGTACAGAGAGTTTTTATGGAATGCAAAACTGTAAGAACATTTTCCTATAATGTGGTCACCAGGAAGTGTCTACCCTTTCAAGATGACCATGTCCTAATCCCTAGACCCTAGGATTGTTACCTTCCATGGCAAAAAGGACTCTGCAGATGTGATTCAATGAAGGATCTGAAAATGGAAAGATAATTCTGGATTATCCTCTTGGGCCCAATGAAGTCAGAGAAGCGGAGGGTCAGGGTCAGAGGGGAGTCTGAAGATGCTCTGTTCTACTGGCTTTTAAATGGAGAAGAGCCCATGAGCCAAGAGTGCAGGCAGCTTCCAGAAGCTGGAGAATGTGAGGTAGCAATTCTCCCCTGGCGCCTCCAGAAAGAAGGCAGCTCTGCCAACACCTGTGTTTTCACTTAGTGAAACCCATTTCAGACTTTGGCTCTCCAAAACTGTATGACAATAATTTTTTTTTTTTAAGCCATAATTTTGCAGTAGCTTGTTACAGCAGCTTATAGCTGAAACCAGTACACGTAAGAATAGATGCAGAAAGTACTTGGGCATTTTTATTTCACATCCTATTCTGATCCATAGGTGACTCTGTGTTTTAATCTTCATGGCTTGGAATCCTAATGTGCGGAGAATAGAGTTGACTGCACCAATGTTTAAGATAACAAGACCGAGATATTTCGGGAGAACAGCAACACTACCAAAGGGGCATTAGAGAGTAGTAACCCTCCTGAGATGTCTGAAATTTGGGACTATTTTCCAGGTGTGTCCTTCAATAGGATCTGAACTCACAGGGTCAACTTGGGTTTCAAGTTTAGAGTATGTGCTTAGTAAACTTGTTGAATGAATGGTTAGGGAAAAAGGTTGGCTATGAACACTTTGTATTAAAGAGCATGGATGATGAATAAAACCACTTTCTCTGCCAGCTGGTTGGTGTCTCAGTGTCACATCGTATTCCTGTTAAGACAGAGCACACTTTGGTAGAAATGCAAGTGTAATAAGGGTCAATTTACATATTACGCCCCTACGTTGTAGAGGCAAAAAATATAACAACCAAGGAAGGCAAGGAAAAGGCACAGGGTGTTGTGACCAAGTGAAACAGGATGGAAGAGGGCAGGGCACAACCTTTAAAAGAATGACATCGTTTTTGAGGCTAGGACATAAACTGGCTACAACCTCCTAGGTCCAAGATGGTGGAAGACTGAATTTCCAGTGGACCTTGAGCCTCACTGTAATACATTGTACACTGTAATACACTGTAATACATTAGTTAAATGACACATCCACAGGTGCCAGGACAGTTCTAACCATAAAAGGACAAAAAGAGAGCAGTGGCTCAATTCCTGGAAATCTCCACCCCTTCTCCAAAATAGTTAGAATAATCCTCCCATTCACTAGCCTATGAAAATACCCAGTCCATAAAAACTAGCCACACCATATTTCTGGGCCTCTCACCTTCTGAGACGTCCCATGTTCTGTCTGTGGGGTATGTTTCTTCCAAGGCTGCTCTTGCCTTTTGTGACAGACCACATTCTGTCTATGGAATGTGTATCTCTCTAAATACACCCACTTCTTACCTATCACTTTGCCTCTTGCTGAATTCCTCCTGCTATGAGACATCAAGAACCTGAGCTTCATTTAGTCCTGAGACCGGGTGTAGGATCTCAATTAAAAAACAGTGGGTTTGAGTCCCAATCTGAGCTGTGTGGTTTCACAAGGGGGCAGTCTCTGGCACCACAGTGCATTGACTCTAAAGCTGAATCTTTTCTTTATAAACTGTCTGGTTTCAGAGAAAATTAGCATCTGTATCTCAGCCCTTCTGACATTAAATGAAGAAATGATTTAGTGCAAGCAAAGTGTGTAAAAGCACAGCAAACTAGAGCTGGACACAGAAGGAGACTCAAGGAGCTTCAGGGAGAGTCAGTCCCATGTGGTGAAACGCAATGTTTCAGACAACAGTGAAAGTGATGTGATTTCTATTAAGAAAAATAATAAGAAGTATTCATGGGATTCCAAAGATAAACTCCTTCATTAAAACTTTTGCCTAGAGCTAGCCTTGGGCATGACAACAATCTAGTGTTAACAGTTTACTAGTTTAGGGATATTTTTCTCTTTTACCCTCTCTCCATACACATATCAGCTTTGATGAATTTTCACCTTTTTAAACTCATAGATTCACATTACTGACCTCATTAGCCAGAGGCAGAAAAAAAAGCAGCATACTCACTGGATAATGAAAATTACTGCTCACCTCTAATGATCAATTAATTGAAATAATATCTGAGAAATGTATAAAACAAAATAAGCACATGAAAAAAGAAATATTGGTTGTTGTTAAGTGGTTACTTGTGTGTTAGTTCAAGTTAAGGTAACGCTGCTCCAGCGATTGGTACGTAGGTTGCTATGGTCACTGAACATAGCTACAGTTTGCAGACAGTCCAGCTCTGAGGGGCGCATCCACATTATTTATGAAAGACAAAATTCCATGATCTCTTTAATCATCCTTCTAACTATTTTTAATAATTATTGATGTATAGGCAGGTAAAATGAAATGCACAGACTTCAAGTGTCATTTTGATGGGTTTTGACAATTATGTGCACCATGTAACCACCATCCAAAACAAGATATAACTCCTGCTTATTACGAGTCAGTAGAAACCTGACTATCACCACCTCAAGATCAGAGTTCACCATGTTCTGATTTCTATTACCCTAAAATAATTCTGTTTGTTCTCGGGTTTCATACCCGTAGAATCATAGAAATGTATTCTTTTGCTTCTTTCGTGCAAGACAATGGTTATGAGATTCATCCCAGTTGTGAGTAGTTTATTGTTTTTTATTGCCTGGTAGAATTGTATTGTGTGAATCTAATATGATTTGTCTATCCGTTTTTTTTCCTAGTAATTTGGTTTCCATTGTAAGGTCATTATGAATAAGGTTGCTATACATATTCTTGTTAAAAGGGTTATGTTGACATATGGTTTCTTATTTCTTCCGTAAGTACCTGATTCAGTTTGGATTGTAGGCCTAAATGCAAAAGTTAAAACTAAAAAATGTCAAAAAGATGTCACGGAGAGTATATTTAAGCCATTAAGGGAAGCAAAGATTTCTTAGGTACACACAAAAAGCACCAAAGAACCAGAAAAGGGAACCCTCCTACAATGTTGTTGGGAATATATTGGGCTGGCCAAAAAGTCTGTTCGAGTTTTTCCATAAGATGTTATGGAAAAACTTGAACGAACTTTTTGGCCAATATGTAAATTGGTGCAGCCACTATGGAGAACAGTATGGAGGTTCCTTAAAAAGTTAAAAATAGAACTACCATATGACCCAGCAATCCCACTACTGGGCATATATATCTGGAGAAAATCATAATTCAAAAAGATACATGTACCCCAATGTTCATTGCAGCACTATTTACAATAGCCAGGACATGGAAGCAACCTAAATGCCCATCGAAAGAGGAATGGATAAAGAAGATGTGGTACATATATACAATGGAATACTACTCAGCCATAAAAAAGGAACAAAATAATGCCATTTGCAGCAACATGGATGAACCTAGAGATTATCATACTAAGTGAAGTAAGCCAGACAAAGACAAATATCATATGACATTGTTTGTATGTGGAATCTAAAAAAAAAAAAAGATATAAATGAACTTATTTACAAAACAGAAACAAACTCACAGTCTTAGAGAATGAACTTATGGTTACCAGGGGCTAGGGTTATGGGGAGAGATAGTTAGGGACTTTGCGATTGACATGTACACACTGCTGTATTTAAAATGGATAACCAAAAAGGACCTACTGTAAAAAATTTTTTTAAAAATAAAAAAACAAAAGAACGAGAAAAGAACAAAATTGATAAACTGGAGTTTCTCAAAGGTAAATATTCTCCTTCTCTGAAGGTGTCATTAAAAAAATGAATAGGCAGGTCAAGGGTAAGAATGAAATATTTGCAATGTGTGTAACAAAATACTGTTTTCCAGAATATGTATACAAATCAACAGTAAAAAGACAAAGGACCAGTCAAAACATTTGACCAGACAAATGACAAGATAAATATGTTAGAGGACTTGAATTACCTCATTTCAGTACTTATTTTACCCTATAGTCTTCCGATAGTGTGATATTGGCCAAAGGGTACAAAAATAAAAGTATGAAAGAGCATAGATGGTCCAGGAATAACCTCAGACATAGATGCAACTCATTCTCCTTTTAACACATTCCCCTACTTCTTGTTGCCCCACTACCTCTTCAGTACTCCAGTATCACCTGTACTCTTCTGTTTCTGCCATCTCCTCTCACAGTGCGGTATCTTGGCTCCAAAAGCTCCACTTGCTTCTAATGTTCCTTATTCTTACACGTTATCTTCATACACGTTATCAGCCTTCTAGTAAGAAATAATGTTTTCTCGACAAAATAACCCGTAACATGCCATCTTTGACTAGTTACTTATTTAATCCTATCTGGAGATCAACAACTTATTTATTAATCCAAGTATATTTCTCTCGGTTGGTTAAGGAAATGGTATTGGGGACTTCCCTGGTGGTCCAGTGGTTAAGACTTGGCCTTCCAATGCTGGGGATGTGGCTTTGATCCCTGGTAGGGGAGCTAGGATGCCACATGCCTGGCCGTCAAAAAACCAAAACATAAAACAGAAGCAGTATTGTAACAAATTCAATAAAGACTAAAAAAAAAAAGGAAATGGGATCAAGGGGATGTAAGCAACACAAGAAAAGGGTCATGCATAGTTTCTCATCCCTCCTTTGGTCACACTGGCTCCACCTGTATACAAAAAGTTTGCTCTGTCTAGACAATTCAAGCCTCAGACATCTCACTGGAAATGATAGCAGATAGGAGACACACTACTTTATGTCCCACCAGAACCCATACCGGCCAGTCTTTATCAGTGTTAGGTTTATTGAAATGGCCTCAGTTTCTGGTCTCCTCGGTAACTTGGTGTGGTCAGCTATTAATAGTATTTTTAATGACGTGATCTAAACTTAAGTATTAAGAATGGGAGTAAGCCACAGCAATCAGTAGTAATTCCAATAACTGGGAAAGAATGATAATCCAAGACTGTAGGGTTTTCTAATCGAATGCTTTGGAATCACTTCTCAGAATATTATGAATCTTGATTTGGAGAAATATTTTCAGTTCTGCAGATTGCTTCCAATAATATGAATCAAAGAGGAAAAAGATCCCTACAGGGAGGTTTCAGATGATTTTTATTTGTTAAACTAAAGGGACCTTCAAGGGAAGGCTTTTTGTACGTTCATGAAAATGATAAAATGATAGTACTTTAAGAAGTCTGCTTTTATACTTGAAATGCATTATCATCTAAAAGCCTGAAACTGAAAAATTAAAAGAAAATTGTGCACCAAGAAAAAAATAAAGAAAAAAGAGAAGGGAGGAAGGAAGGAAGGAAGGAAGGAAGGAAGGAAGCAAAGAAGGAAGAAAAGGAGGACAGAGGATGGGGGGAGGGAAAAAAAAAGAAGGAAAGACCCAAACGTGGCCTTTTGGAGACAGATAATTCCACCCAATAACATTAAGAAACAGCTACACCAGGCAGAAGGAGCTCTTTTTTAAAATATTACATTTAGAAATCAGCCAATGGGAAAAGAAGGAAACATTCACGGTAACAGAGGCCAACCACAACGTTGGCAGTGACGCCATGAAGGTTTATAGACTAGGAGGAAACAATTCCCACTGCATGTGCTGGCCCAGCAATCACATCCGCTCTGGTGTGTATCGGCAGCAGGAGTGGTGGGGTCGGCCCCACAGAAGCCTCTCCCGTTCAAGCTGCAAAATGGAGAAAATAGCAGGACAAGGTACCCCTGGTTTAGGCATACGATTTTCTAACACAGGAAGATGAGTAAGGACCGATGACCGGGGTACAGTATGTCCCGATCAGGATGCTGGGTGCTTTGACATGTTATATTATTGATACTTTCAAACAACATGACAGCCCTTTTCAGTAGGTATTATCATGGACTGGTTTTGTGATTGTCATTTATTCACTGATTTATTTTTTACTTATTTATTATGGATGAAGATTTTAAATTGAGAGAGGTTGAGGAATATTCTCCAAGTCCCAAATCAGAATGGGACAAACTCAAAATCCCCACTGTTCCCACCGTCAAGGCAGTATTGCCCAGTGGTTAAGGACACAAACTTGGTGGCAGTATTTCTGGGTGAAAATCCTGGCCCTGTCACTTATTCATTGTTTAAACTTGAGCCTCTCATTTGACCTTCCAAAAAATTACTTTTCTCAAAAATAACATGGGAATAACAAAGAAGGTATTCTCATAAGATAGCTGTGAGGATTAAGTGTGTTTATACATGTAAAGCCCTGGTAAGAGTTCCCTGAGTATAATACAAGCTCAATAAATGCCCCTTGTTATTATCATGAGATTCTGTATGAATTCTACTATGTATGTATATGAGTACTTATTCACTCAGCATGTCATAATAGTTCCTGACTATCTTTTCAGGGAATTAAAATGTAATCTGTGCATCCCCTGGAGAGAGAAACTTTGTTTACTTATTTTTTTATTTACTTATTTACATTACACACTAAAATTTTTTGGAGAGAAGAGAAATAAATATGCTTATGGGATAGTGGAAAATGTAATCGTAATTATGTTCCGACTGAATAAGCAATAGAACTGAATCATGCTCGGTTACCCAATTAGCCTCAATCATCAAAACTATAGTTGCTATCTTGGCATAATTGCTCTTTTTTTTTTTTTGGTTAGAACATATGGAGGAACCGGAGAGAGCACTGCCTGGTGTCTACCCGCTAATCAGAAAAGGGATTGAAGAGGTATAATTTGGAAGTTTGTCAGTATTAGGAATTAACTAGGACTCCGCTCTTACACATTAAAGCTTACAGCGACCAGTATTCTCTCAAAAAATATTAGTGTTTCATCACCTGTTTCAGAGGAATGAACTTTAGAACATAAATCCTAAACCATTATTTCTTCACTTCATGAAGAACTTATCCCCAAAGAATGGCTTCAAATTTTTCACTCAAAGCAGTGTAAGCTCTTAGGGAAACTTATTTCCAGCCACTTCAGGATGACATCACTCACATTATTCTCTCTTTTCCTTTTCCATTTCCACAAATCCTACTTCCCTAACTATTCCAGAACATTAAAATGGCAGGGATATCTTAAATTTCTTAGATTTTCTTTTATCCCTTGCAGTTCCTTACGAGGCTCTGAGTACATAGCAGCTAGGAATGTATACTTGATAGTCTCTCTTCCTACCTCCAGCTCAATTCTCCTTGAGTTTCTCAATTCTTTCTTCTACCAGGCCAAAATACAAATCTAGGATTCTTAATACTGTCCTCAACAAGCTCTTGAAAGTGAAATAATACATTAGGCATATTCATTCATTCATTTGTTCATAACGAGTGAATGTCAACCCTTTGCCAGGCTCTACTCTAGATTCTGAAAATACTTCAGTAAACAAAACTGAAAAGGGTCCTGACTCAAGCTGTGAGGAAGACATGAAAAAAAAACCCACAAACCAACCAGCTAAACAATGGAGGTTTTAAAAATATAAACTAAAAAAAAAAAGAAAAAACAAGGAAGGTAATGGGAATCACAAGATGGGAGAAGAAAGAGTGGTGAGACTGATGTCTTTGAAAGGTTGGTTAGATCAGAGTCCTAAGCATGGGAAGAGCTGACTCTGAGGGCATCCGTATTTGAGGCAGAAGGAACATAAAATAAAGCACCTGAGGTGGGGACAAAATGGTGGTTTTTGAAACGACAGAAAGAAACCCAAAATATCTGGAATGTGGTCAGCAAGTGTGAGAGAAGGTGCAAGTTCAGAGTTCTTGGCTGCCGAGATGAGAATCCATCCCAAATAACATTTAATAAGTGACTGAAGGGTATCAGGAAGCTCAGAGGCTCTCTAAGGAGGCTGAGAGTCAAGCCCAGCTGGAGACCAGCAAACCACCACAGGGTGAGGGTTATTTCAGGGAGAGTGTCGTCACCTCCACTGTTGCTGAGCACAAGTACTGCAGCTCACCCCTTTGAGACTAATAAGATGTTCCCCAAACTCTACTAAAATCCCCACCAAAGGATAGATTCTACAGAGTAGGTACCCACCTCCCCCTACTACTTACTTCCAAATAGAAAGTCTCACAGCACTTTTGATGGACAGAGCCCAGGTCACACAGACCACAGGAAGGCTGGGAGAGAGTATTCTACCTTCTGACTTGGGGACGCAGGACTCATGGTGTCCCATTGGAAGGGTGTTCAAAAGGCGTCAGCTCATCAAACATGTGATAAATGCCCACCAGATCACAGAGGAAAGCTGGGATTTTAAAATGTGAGTATGATTTGTGTTATATATGATTCTCATACTCTTCCCCAAATTCTGCATCAAAGAAATTGGAAACTACAAAATGTGTTTGAGCTCCCCAACATCACAGATGCAGTGTGGAAGAAGGAGAGTTGCAATGATCAGCGGTCCCAGAATGTGGCTTAATTCACGGGCGCCTCTGAAGGACATTTAATCAGCAGTGCCACTTCTGCCAGCAGGAGCAAGGCCACTGGCCACTGGGTCGAATCTCATCAGTATCATCAACAGAAAGTGAAACCCATCCCTCAAGAATAAACCCATCACTTCTCTAGGACTCTGAGGTGGAGATCACGACCACTGAAAATAGCACGGGTTATTAAGAGTTTGGCAGAAAATGAATGATTCTCTCAAATGTCTTTCAAATCTTACACTCCTATAGTTACAACTGGCGCACTGCTAACAAAGCCAAAATCATTTCTAAAAAAGGACTTGAAAGTAGAGACATTTAAAATTCAACACATATACTAAAGAAAAAGTTTTCTCTTCACAAATTTAAAATGCATTTTGTTTTCAGATTAACATGTTCAAAACCCATTTTTCTTATTTTTTTATTATTATAATTCTTTTTTAGTTACAAAGGTGTTCCTTGCAGCACTGTTTTTTTTTTAATTTTTATTTTATATTGGAGTAGGGTTGATTTACAATATTGTGTTAGTTTCAGGTGTAGAGCAAAGTGATTCAGTTATACATATACATATATGTATTCTTCTTCAGGTTCTTTTCCCATATTGGTTATTACAGAGTACTAAGTAGAGTTCCCTGTGTTATACAGTAGGTCCTTGTTGATTACTTTTTATATAATAGTGTGTATGTATTAATCGCAGTCTCCATTTTTTCTTTCTGTGATTAGACAAGGACTTACCAGATACTTGTTACCAGAAAATGTAATGAATCAAAACTCTGAACCTTTTGGGGCTTCATCCAATGCCTTAGATTAGCAATGAAACTTTCAAAACTCCATTTTGCATATGATTAGCAAGTAGTTAAGCTCCATTCATCCCACCAAAAGGTCTACATATTATAAGCAAAACACTTTGCTCTTTCGAGGCAGTGGGAAGGGTGTCTGGCTGTGCATCCAAATCACCTGGGGAAATGTGATAAAATAAAGACTCAGTGTTTCCCTGCAAGATTGTGATTCCTTGTCATCTCTCATAGGGTCAGGGAACCCAATGCATCTAACACATTCATCAGTAATTGAATATGATTGCAATCTGTCCTCCAGGCAGATCTTTTGGTAAAATCATAGGATTTTCATCTCATCAGAGATACCTAGCGGGGGGGGGGTTTACACAGGTAGTACCCAAACAGTCCATAAAAGCCACTTAAATAGTTACTGAACAAAGGATATGATGAAAACTTATCTTTCTGAGAGAATCCATGGGAAACCCTCCCATTCCTCTGCTAAAGTCTAAACTCTTCTAAACATCTAAATATTTTGGAAATGTTTCAAGCAATCTTTGAATGTGTTATATGATAATAATGACAACAATAATAATAACGAAAAGGACAAAAGTGAAATAAAAGATTATAAACTAACTCAAAAACTAATGAGGTGGTATTCAAAAAATAATATAATGTGTAAATAAAAGCTAGAATTAATTTTTGAAAACCAGAAACACAGACAACTCTCTAGGATACACAATAAAAATATAAACAAAATTGGAAATGAAAATGGGACTACAACGATACAGAGAACTTTTATAATAAGTTAATAATGTTCATAATTATAGTTAATAGATATAAAATTCTAAATGTTTTTTTGAAAATGAACCAGTGACCTAAACCACAGCTGTAGGAAACTGAAGTCTAATAATTACAAAAGAAATAGGGCAAGTTATCAATGACTTGCCTCCTTAAAAGAATTGTGGGTTCTGTGGTTTCACACCTAATATAACAAAGCTTCCTCCCCTGTAGAATTTATTCCTGAGAATAGAGATCATCAAGGATCCATTATGTAACAAAGATCAATAGAAGAGATCAATAAAGTTTATTTAAAAGACAAATATAAAACCAAAACTGGTTAAGGAAAAAAAAGACAAAGTGATAAATAAAATAAGGTATGCACAATGACATTCAATTGTAGAGTAGAGAATTTAAATATCATGAGATGCTTCTGAATATTCTCAATACAATGAATTGGAGACTTTAAAAATTAATATAGGTTGTAAAGAAAAATGCAAAATACCAAGGCCAGCTCAAGAAACTATAGACTATATAGAAATCTAGAACATTAAAGATAATCATAAATGTTAATGACCCCAACAAAACATGATTTAGCTTGAGTACAAATTTATTCAAAGAAGGAAGCAGAAAGTGCAAATAGAACGCTGATATTTAATAGAAGTTAATAATATAGAAAATATGGCAGTCCATAGAGAACATTGATACATTTTGAGAAATATCAAATTCAAATTTGTTATCTTACAACTGGGAAAGAATTTTAATAGTTTGCCCATTCGAAGTCAGTAAGTCCCCTAACGTGCGAACATTCAAGTTGTGAAATTTCAAAGATGCGAGCGTGAGTTCACATGTCCAATCACGTAAGATGTGAGTGACATTGCATCTTGCCCTCCGTCTCCTATTGTTGACGATGCTTCAGCTCTACCATCTCCCACCTCCTCTCCCTCCTCCAGTCAGTAACTCTTCTTGCCTGTTCACTCGATGCCAGCCCTGGATGCCAGCTGTTGCACTGCACTGCTGTACTTTTCAAGGTGCTGTACTATAAGATTAAAAATGTGTTATTTTTGTGTTTGTTATGTATTTTTTGTGTGAAAAGTGTTATAAACCTATTACAGTACAGTACTAGATAGCTGATTGTGTTACTGGGTACCTAGGCTGACTTTCTTGGACTTCAAACAAATTGGACTTATGAACACGCTCTTGGAATAGAACTTGTTCGTATGTAGGGGACTTACTGTATATCCATCTGCTGGGGTGACATAATGAGATAGTAACACGAGCGGTGAAAAGAGAGCAACATACATGGTTCATGGCAATTCATGGAGAGTTTTATATAAAGTAAGAGGAAACACAGAGGGATGGCTTCCCATTTTCTAACAATCTGTACATCTCTTAGTGACCTAGATTCTACCAGCAAATAAACGTGAAAAATAACCGTAGCACATTTCTGGGGTTTACAGTAATGTTGGGTAAAGAGAACATCAGTTTCCCAGGAGAATCACTCAGCAGGCCTGGTTTTCAGACTTGTCTGGTCCATAACTGTGTTTGAGTTCCTTAACTTTTAACATCTCCCTTCTGTTTTTATTCTGTATCATTTTAGCAGGTAAAATATATTATTTAATCTCTCAGGCATACAATAGCTGTTTCAGATACCCAATGAAGGGAAGATGTTTCATCAATTAAAACAAGGGTAGTATTTCACCTTTCCTGATTTTTCCTATTTTTACTAGCTTTGTTATAGAATGCTATATAAATCTATTGATATACAAACCAATATGTTGAATTCATATCATTTCCATGAAATTTAAGATCCCTCGTTTTTTTTTTCACGTTTATTCCTCTCCTGGTCAGCATTTTAGAAATGTCTCCAAGGCATTCCAGTTCAGTATAATTTTGTTAGTATCATTTAACTATTAACTAGTTGCATAGAAAAGAAATTCTAAATGGCCTAGAATGGTCAGGATCTTGTTAAATAGAACAGAATCCATTCTGGTTATTTTTAAAAATAGTAAAATGTTACAGATTCTTTAGAAGGGCTAAAGACATTATAGACACTAAAATGAGTTTTCAGGAGTAATTTGCAATGTCAAAGTTTGCTGCCAAGAAAGCAGCCACCTGTGCCAGCTATTGAATTAGAAATTATTGGCTTCAGAACCACTGGATCAGGAAGCTGCTTGCTAAATTTGGAGGCTGGTTTTATACTTGTCTACTCCAGAACAGTAACACTTCTACTGTTTCCCAGCAGCAAAATAGTTCCTCACACCCTGCGTCTCTCCACACATGACTCAGTTCCAAATCCAAGTGTACCTTTGGATTCCAGTAACAGAATCTAAGTCTCAGTGGGAATTCTAGCTACAAGAGGGCCTAAGAAATGCAGTTTTAAGCTTCCCAGTCTCTGCAGGAAAAGGGTTTTGGACTTAGGTTGAAGGGGTTTCGAGTGCATGTTGAAAAACCCAACCAACAGCAATGGTCTCACAAGCAGAGGACAGGCAGAACATCATATGGAGTCACAAATGATTATGCAATAAAATGAAAGTAGAAAAGCTGAAAAATGTATTTGTTTATAAGATGCCATCTTTTTTTTTTTTTAAAAGAAGATGTTGGGGGTAGGAGTTTATTTATTTATTTATTCTTTTATTTTTGCTGTGTTGGGTCTTTGTTTCTGTGCAAGGGCTTCCTCTAGTTGTGGCAAGTGGGGGCCACTCTTCATCGCGGTGTGCAGACCTCTCACTATCACGGCTTTTCTTGTTGCAGAGCACAGGCTCCAGGTTCGCAGGCTCAGTAGTTGTGGCTCATGGGCCTAGTTGCTCTGCGGCATGTGGGATCTTCCCAGACCAGGGCTCGAACCCATGTCCCCTGCATTAGCAGGCAGATTCTCAACCACTGCGCCACCAGGGAAGCCCGATGTCATCATTTTTAATCTTTTAAAAGCAGTTTAGTGTTAAACAACCCTCTCTTAAAAGCTTTTACTCAAAACAAATGTTTATTATTTTAATAATAAACAATAATAAATTAAGTTTATTATTTAATTTAATAATAAACTTCAGGGAGAAATTTAAAAGAATCCATGTTGAAAGTAAAATATTTTCATATATCTCCCTCAGAAGTTGATAGTGTACCCAGACAAAATGTACTAAAGATAAAGAAATATTGAATACTATTAACAAAGTTGACCTAATTTATAGTTGTAGAATATAGCAACCAAAATATGGAGCATAAATATTTCTTTCCAATTTATATAAAATATTTACCAATATTGGACCATAAAACACATTGCAGTAAAATTATTTAAATTAAAATTAAAAGGACCAAAATCAGAGATCCCTACAAAGCAGACCAGCCCACAGCCTGTTGGGAAAGCATGCACTCTAGAGCTTGAGCTCACACCTCTCCATTCTTTAATATGAGAATAAAGCTTTCCTTTGTTTCTGAACCAAACTTGGTCTCATTGGCACAAACCACACCAGCGAGAAGGACGCATTTTGGAAGCCATGTAGCTGACAGGGTCAGCTGACAGGGTCTTGGTTCTCTGGTGGGGTTTCAGGCCTGAGCCTCTGCAAGTGAGAGAGCCAAGTTCAGGGCATTGGACCACCAGCAACCTCCTGGGCCCACATAATATCAATCGGTGAAAGCTCTCCCAGAGATCTCCATCTCAACGCTAAGACCCAGCTCCACTCAACGACCAGCAAGCTCCAGTGCTGGACACCCCATGTCAAACAACTAGCAAGACAGGAACACAACCCCACCCATTAGCAGAGAGGCTGCCTAAAATCATACTAAGTTCACAGACACCAGAAAACACACCACTGCATGCAGCCCTGCCCACCAGAAAGACAAGATCCAGCCTCATCCACCAGAACATAGGCACCAGTCCCCTCCACCAGGAAGCCTACACAACCCACTGAACTAAACTTACCCACTGGGGGCAGACACCAAAAAAATCAGGAAACTATGAACCTGCAGCCTGTGAAAAGGAGACCCCAGACACAGTCATTTAAACAAAGTAAGAAGACAGAGAAATATACAGCAGATGAAGGATCAAAGTAAAAACCCACCAGGCCAGACAAATGAAGAGGAAATAGGCAGTCTACCTGAAAAAGAATTCAGCGTAATGATAGTAAAGATGACCCAAAATCTTGGATATAGAATGGAGAGAATACAAGAAATGTTTAACAAGGACCTAGAAGAACTTAAGAGCAAACAAACAATGACGAACAACACAACAAATTAAATTAAAAATTCTCTAGAAGAAATCAATAGCAGAACAACTGAGGCAGAAGAATGCATAAGTGACCTGGAAGATAAAATAGTGGAAATAACTACTGCAGAGCAGAATAAAGAAAAAAAGAATGAAACAAATTGAGGGCAGTCTCTGAGACCTTTGGGACAACATTAAATGCACCAACATTCGAATTATAGGGGTCCCAGAAGAAGGGACAAAAGAAAGGGACTGAGAAAGTATTTGAAGAGATTATAGTTGAGAACTTCCCTAACATGGAAAAGGAAATAGTTAATCAAGTCCAGGAAGTGCAGAGAGTCCAATACAGGATAAACCCAAGGAGAAACATGCCAAGACACATATTAATCAAACTCTTCAAAAATTAAATACAAAGAAAAAACACTAAAAGCAGCAAGGGAAAAGCAACAAATAACACACAAGAGAATCCCCATGACATTAAAAGCTGATCTTTCAGCAGAAACCCCGCAATCCAGAAGGGAGTGGTAGGGCACATTAAAAGTGATGAAAGGGAAAAACCTACAACCAAGATTACTCTACCCAGCAAGGATTTCATTCAGATTCGGCAGAGAAATTAAACCCTTAACAGACAAGCAAAAGTTAAGAGAATTCAACACCTCTAGACCAGCTTTACAACAGATGCTAAAGGAATTTCTCTAGGGAGGACATACAAGAGAAGCAAAAGACCTACAATAACAAACCCAAAACAATTAAGAAAATGGTAATAGGAACATACATATCGATAATTACCTTAAATGTAAATGTATAAAATGCTCCAAATGAAAGACATAGACTGGCTGAATGGATACAAAAACAAACCCGTATATATGCTGTCAACGAGATACCCACTTCAAACCTAGGGACACATACAAACTAAAATGAAGGATGGAAAAAGATATTCCATGCACATCAAAATCAAAAGAAAGCTGGAGTAGCAATTCTCATATCAGACAAAATAGACTTTAAAATAAAGACTATTACTAGAGACAAAGAAGGACACTATATAATGATGAAGGGATCAATCCAAGAAGAAGAAATAACAATTGTAAAATACTTATGCACCCAACATAGGAGCACCTCAGTACATAAGGCATATGCTAACAGCCATAAAAAGGGAAGTTGACACGAATACAATAATATAACACCCTACTTTCACCAATGGATAGATCAACCAAAATGAAAATAAATAAGGAAACACAAGCTTTAAATGATACGTTAAACAAGATGGACTTAATTGATATTTATAGGACATTCCATGCAAAAACAACAGAATACATTATCTTCTCAAGTGCTCATGGAACATTCTCCAGGATAGCTCATATCTTGGGTCACAAATCAAGCCTCGGTAAATTTAAGAAAATTGAAATCGTATAAAGTACTTCTTCTGACTACAACAGTATGAGACTAGATATCAATTACAGGAAAAAGAACTGTAAAAAAGACAAACACATGAAGGCTAAACAATATACTACTAAATAACCAAGAGATCACTGAAGAAATCAAACAGGAAATCAAAAGATACCTGGAAAGAAATGACAATGGAAACAGGATGGCCCAAAACCTATGGGATGCAGCAAAAGCAGTTCTAAGAGAGAAGTTTATAGCAATACAATCCTACCTCAAGAAACAAGAAAAACGTCAAATTAACAATCTAACTTAGCACCTAAAGCAGTTAGAGAAAGAAGAACCAAAAAACCCCAAAGTTAGCAGAAGGAAAGAAATCATAAAGATCAAATCAGAAACAAATGAAAAAGAAATGGAGGAAATGATAACAAAGATCAATAAAAATAAAAGCTGGTTCTTTGGGAGAATAAACAAAATTGCTAAACTGTTAGCCAGACTCATCAAGAAAATAAGGGAGAACACTCAAATCAACAGAATTATAAATGAAAAAGGAGAAGTAACAGCTGACACTGCAGAAATACAAAGGATCATGAGAGATTACTACAAGAAACTGTATGCCAATAAAATGGACAACCCGGAAGAAATGGACAAATTCTTAGAAAAGCACAACCTTCTGAGACTGAACCAGGAAGAAATAGAAAATATGAACAGACAAATCACAAACACTGAAATTAAAACTGTGATTAAAAATCTTCCAACAAACAAAAGCCCAGGACCAGATGGATTCACAGGCAAATTATATCAAACATTTAGAGAAGAACTAACACCTATTCTTCTCAAAGTCTTCCAAAATATAACAGAGAGGGGAACACTCCCAAACTCTTTCTACAAGGCCATTATCACTCTTATACCAAAATCAGACAAAGATGTTACAAAAAAAGTAAACTATAGTCTAATTTCCCTGATGAACGTAGATGCAAAAATCCTGAACAAAATACTAGCAAACAGAATCCAGCGGCACATTAAATGGATCATACACCATGATCAAGAGGGGTTTATCCCAGGAATGCAAGGATTCTTCAAAATACACAAATCAAGACTTCCGGGAAGATGGCGGAAGAGTAAGATGTGGAGATCACCTTCCTCCCCACAGATACACCAGAAATACATCTACGTGTGGAACAACTCCTACGGAGCACCTACTGAACACTGGCAGAAGACCTCAGACCTCCCAAAAGGCAAGGAACCCCCCACATACCTGGTTAGGGCAAAATAAAAAAATAAACAGAGACAAAAGGATAGGGACGGGTCCTGCACCAGCGGGAGGGAGCTGTGAAGGAGGAATAGTGTCCACACACTAGGAAGCCCCTTCGTGGGCGGAGACTGCGGGTGGCGGAGTGGGGGAGCTTCAGAGCCGCGGAGGAGAGCGCAGCCACAGGGGTGTGGAGGCAAAGCGGAGAGATTCCAGCGCAGAGGATCGGGGCTGACTGGCACTCACCAGCCGAGAGGCTTGTCTGCTCGTCCGCCAGGGTGGGCGGGGCTGGGAGCTGAGGCTCTGGCTTCTGTCGGAGCGCTGGGAGAGGACTGAGGTTGGCGGCGTGAACACAGTCTGAAGGGCATTAGTGCACCGCGGCTAGCCGGGAGGGAGTCCAGGGAAAAGTCTGGACCTGCCGAAGAGGCAAGAGACTTTTTCTTCCCTCTTTGCTTCCTGGTGTGCAAGGAGAGGGGATTAAGAACGCTGCTTAAGGGAGCTCCAGAGACGGGCGTGAGCCACGGCTATAAGTGCGGACCCCAGATACAGACATGGGACGCTAAGGACGCTGCTGCCGCCACCAAGAAGCCTGTGTGCAAACACAGGTCACTATCCGCACTGGGGAGCCTGTGCAGCCCGCCACTGCCAGGGTCCTGGGATCCAGGGACAACTACCCCGGGAGAACGCACAGCGCGCCTCAGGCTAGCAATGTCACGCCGGTCTCTACCACCGCAGGCCCGCCCCGCACTCCGTGACCCTCCCTACCCCCGGCCTGAGTGAGCCGGAGCCTCCGAATCAGCGGCTCCTTTAACCCCGTCCTGTCTGAGCAAAGAACAGACGCCCTCCGGTGACATACACGCAGACGCGGGGCCAAATCCAAAGCTGAGCCCCTGGGAGCTGTGAGAACAAAGAAGAGAAAGGGAAATCTCTCCCAGCAGCCTCAGAAGCAGCGGATTAAAGCTCCACAATCAACTTGATGTACCCTGCATCTGTGGAATACATGAATAGACAATGAATCATCCCAAATTAAGGAGCAGTGTGGATGAAAGGCTCTTGGTGCTGCAGCCAGGAGTTAGTGCTGTGCCTCTGAGGCGGGAGAGCCAACTGCAGGACACTGGTCCACAAGAGGTCTCCCAGCTGCACATAATATCAAACAGCGAAAATCTCCCAGAGATCTCCATCTCAATGCCAGCGCCCAGCTTCACTCAACAACCAGCAAGCTACAGTGCTGGACATCCTATGCCAAACAACTAGCAAGACAGGAACACAACACCACCCATTAGCAGAGAGGCTGCCCAAAATCATAATAAGTCTACAGACACCCCAAAACACACCACCAGACGTGGACCTGCCCATCAGAAAGACAAGATCCAGCCTCATCCTCCAGAACACAGGCACTAGTACCCTCCACCAGGAAGCCTACACAACCCACTGAACCAACCTTAGCCACTGGGGACATACACAAAAAACAACAGGAACTACGAACCTTCAGCCTGCAAAAAGGAGACCCCAAACACAGTAAGATAACCAAAATGAAAAGACAGAAAAACACACAGCAGATGAAGGAGCAAGATAAAAACCCACCAGACCTAACAAATGAAGGGGAAATAGGCAGTCTACCTGAAAAAAAATTTTAAATAATGATAGTAAAGATGATCCAAAATCTTGGAAATAGAATAGACAAAATGCAAGAAACAGTTAACAAGGACCTAGAAGAACTAAAGATGAAACAAACAATGATGAACAACACAATAAATGAAATGAAAAATACTCTAGATGGGGATCAATAGCAGAATAACTGAGGCAGAAGAACGGATAAGTGACCTGGAAGATAAAATAGTGGAAATAACTAATGAAGAGCAAAATAAAGAAAAAAGAATGAAAAGAACTGAGGACAATCTCAGAGACCTCTGGGACAACATTAAACGCACCAACATTCGAATTGTAGGGGTTCCAGAAGAGGAAGAGAAAAAGAAAGGGACTGAGAAAATATTTGAAGAGATTATAGTTGAAAACTTCCCTAATATGGGAAAGGAAATAGTTAATCAAGTCCAGGAAGCACAGAGAGTCCCATACAGGATAAATCCAAGGAGAAATACGCCAAGACACATATTAATCAAACTGTCAAAAATTAAATACAAAGAAAACATATTAAAAGCAGCAAGGGAAAAGCAACAAATAACACACAACGGAATCCCCATAAGGTTAACAGCTGATCGTTCAGCAGAAACTCTGCAAGCCAGAAGGGAGTGGCAGGACGTATTGAAAGTGTTGAAGGAGAAAAACCTGCAACCAAGATTACTCTACCCAGGAAGGATGTCATTCAGATTTGATGGAGAAATTAAAACCTTTACAGACAAGCAAAAGCTGAGAGAGTTCAGCACCACCAAACCAGCTTTACAACAACTGCTAAAGGAACTTCTCTAGGCAAGAAACACAAAAGAAGGAAAAGACCTACAATAACAAACCCAAAACAATTAAGAAAATGGGAATGAGAACACACATATCGATAATTGCCTTAAATGTAAATGGACTAAATGCTCCCACCAAAAGACACAGATTGGCTGAATGGATACAAGAACAAGACGCATATATTTGCTGTCTACAAGAGACCCACTTCGGACCTAGAGACACATACAGACTGAAAGTAAGGGGATGGAAAAAGGTATTTCATGCAAATGGAAACCAAAAGAAAGCTGGAGTAGCAATTCTCATATCAGACAAAATAGACTTTAAAATAAAGACTATTACAAGAGACAAAGAAGGACACTACATAATGATGAAGGGATCAATCCAAGAAGAAGATATAACAATTGTAAATATTTATGCACCCAACATAGGAGCACCTCAATATATAAGACAAATACTGACAGCCATAAAAGGGGAAATCGACAGTAACACATTCATAGTAGGGGACTTTAACACCCCACTTTCACCAATGGACACATCATCCAAAATGAAAATAAATAAGGAAACACAAGCTTTAAATGATACATTAAACAAGATGGACTTAATTGATATTTATATGACATTCCATGCAAAAACAACAGAATACACATTTTTCTCAAGTGCTCATGGAACACTCTCCAGGATAGATCATATCTTGGGTCACAAACCAAGCCTTGGTAAATTTAAGAAAATTGAAATTGTATCAAGTATCTTTTCCGACCACAATGCAATGAGACTAGATATCAATTACAGGAAAAGATCTGTAAAAAATACAAACACATAGAGGCTAAACAATACACTACTTAATAACGAAGTGATCACTGAAGAAATCAAAGAGGAAATCAAAAAATACCTAGAAACAAATGACAATGGAGACATGACGACTCAAAATATATGGGATGCAGTAAAAGCAGTTCTAAGAGGGAAGTTTATAGCAATACAATCCTACCTTAAGAAACAGGAAACATCTCGAATAAACAACCTAACCTTGCACCTAAAGCAATTGGAGAAAAAAGAACAAAAAAACCCCAAAGTTAGCAGAAGGAAAGAAATCATAAAAATCAGATCAGAAATAAATGAAAAAGAAATGAAGGAAATGATAGCAAAGATCAATAAAACTACAAGCTGGTTCTTTGAAAGGATAAACAAAATTGATAGACCATTAGCCAGACTCATCAAGAAAAAAAGGGAGAAGACTCAAATCAATAGAATTAGAAATGAGAAAGGAGAAGTAACAACTGACACTGCAGAAATAAAAAAAATCATGAGAGATTACTACAAGCAACTCTATGCCAATAAAATGGAAAACCTGGAAGAAATAGACAAATTCTTTGAAAGGCACAAACTGCCAAGACTGAATCAGGAAGAAATAGGAAATATGAACAGACCAATCACAAGCACTGAAATTGAAACGGTGATTAAAAATCTTCCAATAAGCAAATGCCCAGGACCAGATGGCTTCACAGGCGAATTCTATCAAACATTTAGAGAAGAGCTATCACCTATCCTTCTCAAACTCTTCCAAAATATAGCAGAGGGAGGAACACTCCCCAACTCATTCTACGAGGCCACCATCACCCTGATACCAAAACCAGACCAGGATGTCACAAAGAAAGAAAACTACAGGCCAATATCACTGATGAACATAGCTGCAAAAATCCTCAACAAAATACTAGCAAACAGAATCCAACAGCACATTAAACGGATCATACACCATGATCAAGTGGGGTTTATTCCAGGAATGCAAGGATTCTTCAATATACACAAATCAATCAATGTGATAAACCATATTAACAAATTGAAGGAGAAAAACCATATGATCATCTCAATAGATGCACAGAAAGCTTTTGACAAAATTCAACACCCATTTATGATAAAAAAACCCTGCAAAAGTAGGCATAGAGGGAACTTTCCTCAACATAATAAAGGGCATATATGACAAACCCACAGCCAACATCATCCTCAATGGTGAAAAACTGAAAGCATTTCCACTAAGATCAGGAACAAGACAAGGTTGCCCACTCTCACCACTCTTATTCAACATAGTTTTGGAAGTCTTAGCCACAGCAATCAGAGAAGAAAAGGAAATAAAAGGAATCCAAATCAGGAAAGAAGAAGTAAAGCAGTCACTGTTTGCAGAGGACATGACACTATACATAGAGAATCCTAAAGATGCTACCAGAAAACTACTAGAGCTAATCAATGAATTTGGTAAAGTGGCAGGATACAAAATTAATGCACAGAAATCTCTGGCATTCCTATACACTAAGGATGAAAAATCTGAAAGTGAAATCAAGAACACACTCCCATTTACCATTGCAACAAAAAGTATAAAATATCTAGGAATAAACCTACCGAAGGAGGCAAAAGACCTGTATGCAGAAAACTATAAGACACTGATGAAAGAAATTAAAGATGATACAAATAGATGGAGAGATATACCATGTTCTTGGATTGGAAGAATCAACATTGTGAAAATGACCCTACTACCCAAAGCAATCTACAGATTCAATGCAATCCCTATCAAACTACCACTGGCATTTTTCACAGAACTAGAACAAAAAATTTCACAATTTGTATGGAAACACAAAAGACCCCGAATAGCCAAAGCAATCTTGAGAACGAAAAACGTAGCTGGAGGAATCAGGCTTCCTGACTTCAGACTATACTACAAAGCTACAGTAATCAAGACAGTATGGTACTGGCACAGAAACAGAAATATAGATAAATGGAACAGGATAGAAAGCCCAGAGATAAACCCACGCACATATGATCACCTTATCTTTGATAAAGGAGGCAGGAATGTACAGTGGAGAAAGGACAGCCTCTTCAGTAAGTGGTGCTGGGAAAACTGGACAGCTATATGGAAAAGTATGAGATTAGATCACTCCTTAACACCATACACAAAAGTAAGCTCAAAATGGATTAAAGACCTAAATGTAAGGCCAGAAACTATCAAACTCTTAGAGGAAAACATAGGCAGGACACTCTATGACATAAATCACAGCAAGGTCCTTTTTGACCCACCTCCTAGAGAAATGGAAATAAAAACAAAAGTAAACAGATGGGACCTAATGAAACTTAAAATCTTTTGCTCAGCAAGGGAAACCATAAAGAAGACCAAAAGACAACCCTCAGAATGGGAGAAAATATTTGCAAATGAAGCAACTGACACAGGATTAATTTCCAAAATATACAAGCAGCTCAGGCAGCTCAATATCTGAAAAACAAACAACCCAATCCAAAAATGGGCAGAAGACCTAAATAGACATTTCTCCAAAGAAGATATACAGAGTGCCAACAAACACATGAAAGAATGCTCAACATCACTTATCATTAGAGAAATGCAAATCAAAACTACAGTGAGATATCATCTCACACCAGTCAGAATGGCCATCATCAAAAAATCTAGAAACAATAAATGCTGGAGAGGGTGTGGAGAAAAGGGAACCCTCTTACACTGTTGGTGGGAATGTAAATTGATACAGCCACTGTGGAGAACAGTATGGAGGTTCCTTAAAAAACTACAAATAGAACTACCATATGACCCAGCAATCCACTACTGGGCATATACCCTGAGAAAACCATAATTCAAAAAGAGTCATGTACCACAATGTTCATTGCAGCTCTATTTACAATAGCCAGGACATGGAAGCAACCTAAGTGTCCATATCGGATGAATGGATAAAGAAGATGTGGCACATATATACAATGGAATATTACTCAGCAATAAAAAGAAACGAAATTGAGCTATTTGTAATGAGGTGGATGGACCTAGAGTCTGTCATACAGAGTGAAGTAAGTCAGAAAGAGAAAAACAAATACCGTATGCTAACACATATATATGGAATTTAAGAAAAAAAAATGTCATGAAAAACCTAGGGGTGAAACAGGAATAAAGACACAGACTTACTAGAGAATGGACTTGAGGCTATGGGGAGGGGGAAGGGTAATCGGTGACAAAGCGAGAGAGAGGCATGGACATATATACACTACCAAATGTAAGGTAGATAGCTAGTGGGAAGCAGCCGCATAGCACAGGGAGATCAGCTCGGTGCCTTGTGACCGCCTGGAGAGGTGGGATAGGGAGGGTGGGAGGCAGGGAGACACAAGCGGGAAGAGATATGGGAACATATGTATATATATAACTGATTCATTTTGTTGTGAAGCTGAAACTGACATACCATTGTAAAGCAATTATACTGCAATAAAGATGTTAAAATGAAAAAACAAACAAACAAAAAAACCCCAAAATACACAAATCAATCAATGTGATAAACCATATTAACAAACTGAAGGATAAAAACCATATGATAATCTCAATAGATGCACAAAAAGCTTTTGACAAAATTCAACACCCATTTATGATAAAAACGCTCCAGAAAATGGGCATAGAGGGAACTTACCTCAATGTAGTAAAGGCCATATATAACAAACCCACAGCCAACATCATTCTCAGTGGTGGAAAACTGAAACCATTTCCACTAAGATCAGGAACAAGAAAAGGTTGCCCACTCTCACCACTATTATTCAACATAGTTTTGGAAGTTTTAGCCACAGCAATCAGAAATGAAAAAGAAATAAAAGGAATACAAATCAGAAAAGAAGAAGTAAAGCTATCACTGTTTGCAGATGACATGATATTATACACAGAGAATCCTAAAGATGTTACCAGAAAACTACTAGAGCTAATCAATGAATTTGGCAAAGTAGCAAGATATAAAAATAATGCACAGAAATCTCTTGCATTCCTATACACTAATGATGAAAAATCTGAAAGAGTAATTAAGGAAACACTCCCATTTACCATTGCAGCAAAAAGAATAAAACACCGAGGAATAAGCCTACCTAAGGAGACAAAAGACCTATATGCAGAAAACTATGACACTGATGAACGAAATTAAAGAGGATACAAACAGATGGAGAGATATACCATGTTCTTGGATTGCAAGAGTCAACATTGTGAAAATGACTATACTACCCAAAGCAAACTACAGATTCAATGCAGTACCCATCAAGTTACCAATGGCATTTTTCACACAACTAGAACAAAAAATTTCACAATTTGTATGGAAACACAAAATACCCCGAATAGCCAAAGCAATCTTGAGAAAGAAAAATGGAGCTGGAGGAATCAGGCTCCCTGATTTCAGACTATACTACAAAGCTACAGTAATCAAGACAGTATGGAACTGGCACAAAAACAGAAATATAGATCAGTGGAACAGGATATAAACCCCAGAGATATACCCATGCACAAATGGTCACCTTATCTTTGATAAAGGAGGCAGGAATATACAATGGAGAAAAGACAGCCTCTTCAATAAGTGGAACTTGGAACACTGGACAGCTACATGTAGAAGAATGAAATTAGAACACTCCCTAACACCATACACAAAAATAAACTCAAAATGGATTAAGGGCTTCCCTGGTGGCGCAGTGGTTGAGAGTCTGCCTGCCGACGCAGGGGACACGGGTTCGTTCCCCGGTCCGGGAAGATCCCACATGCCGTGGAGTGGCTGGGCCCGTGAGCCATGGCCGCTGAGCCTGCGCGTCCGGAGCCTGTGCTCCACAACGGGAGAGGCCACAACAGTGAGAGGCCTGCGTACCACAAAATAAATAAATAAATAAATAAATAAAATGGATTAAGGACTGAAATGTAAGGCCAGACACTATTAAACTCTTAGGGGAAAACATAGGCAGGACATTCTATGACATAAATCACAGCAAGATCCTTTTTGACCCACCTCCTAGAGAAATGGAAATAAAAAGAAAAACAAATGGGACCTAATGAAACTTCAAAGCTTTTGCACAGCAAAGGAAACCATAAATGAGATGAAAAGAATGGGAGAAAATATTTGCAAATGAATCAACTGCAAAGGATTAATCTCCAAAATATACAAGCAGCTCATGCATCTCAATACCAAAAAAACGAACAAACCAATCCAAAAATGGGCAGAAGACCTAAAAAGACACTTCTCCAAAGGAGATATACAGATTGCCAACAAACACATGTAAGGATGCTCAACATCACTAGTCATTAGGGGAATGCAAATCAAAACTACTGTGAGGTATCACCTCACACCAGTCAGAATGGCCATCATCAAAAAATCTACAAACAGTAAATGCTGGAGAGGGTGTGGAGAAAAGGGAACCCTCTTGCACTGTTGGTGGGAATGTAATCTGATACAGCCACTATGGAGAACAGTATGGAAGTTCCTTATAAAACTAAAAATAGAACTACCATAACACCCAGCAATCCCACTACTGGGCGTATAACCTGAGAAAACCATAATTCAAAAAGAGTCACGTACCACAATGTTCATTGCAGCTCTATTTACAATAGCCAGGACATGGAAGCAACCTAAGTGTCCATCGACAGGTGAATTGATAAAGAAAATGTGGCACATATATACAATGCAATATTACTCAGCCATAAAAAGAAATGAAATTGAGTTATTTGCATTGAGGTGGATGGACCTACAGTCTGTGATACAGAGTGAAATATGTCAGAAAGAATAAAACAAATACCATATGCTAACACATATATATGGAATCTAAGGGGAAAAAAATGGTTCTGAAGAACCTAGGGGCAGGACAGGAATAAAGACACAGATGTAGAGAATGGACTTGAGTACACGGTGAGGGGGAAGGGTAAGCTAGGACAAAGTGAGAGTGTAGCACTGACATATATACACTACTAAACGTAAAATAGCTAGCTAGTGGGAAGCAGCCACATAGCACAGGTACATCAGTTTGGTGCTTTGTGTTGACCTAAAGGTGTGGATAGGGAGGGTGGGAGGCAGATAAAAGAGGGAGGGGCTATTGGGATATATGTATACGTATAGCTGATTCACTTTGTTATACAGCAGAAACTAACACACCATTGTAAAGCAGTTATACTCCAATAAAGATATTTTTAAAAAATGACCAAAATCACACAGTTATGTTCTCCAACCATTAACAGTATGAATTTAAAATAATTTACAAATATTTTCTTCCATTCAGTAGGTTGTCTTTTTCTTTTGTCAATGGTTTCCTTTGCTGTGTATAAGCTTTTAAGTTTAATTATGTCCCATTTGTTTATTTTTGCTTTTATTCATTTTGACTTCAGAGACGGATATGTTATATAAAGAAAAGGATAATATTCACTAATACAGAAAAAGAATGATAAACACAACTTGCTGAGTGAGAAATGCTAGAGACAAAAGAGTGCTCACTACATGATTTTATTTATATGAAATTTATATGAAATTTTAAAAGTGACAAAATTATTCTTTACTAAAAATATTCTTTAATAAAATTTTATTTTATTACTTAGAAATAAGTAAAAAATTCTTTAATAGCAAAGTCATTGAAGGGGAACTAGAGAATAGAATTAACTGGGAAGGGGCTATCAGGAGACTTGCTGAAGGGGTAGAAATGTTCTTAATGTTGTAATGGGGGTGTTTACGGGATATACACCATTGTCAAATCTCCTAGTAATAACCAGTTGAGATTTGTGCATTGTTTTAAGTTAAATGTATATCAAAAATAATCAGAGAATTTTAAGCATTTCATATGAAGTTTAAATGGGGCAATTTATATCAGTCACAATATGTTCAAAATTTTGCATGAGTGACGTGAAGACCAATTCGTAAAACAAACCTGCACTTTTGGTTTACAGCACATTTTAGTTGTAGTTTTATATATTACATTTAGAATGCTCCCCAAATATTTGCAAGTGAATTCTATTGAAAAGACATGAAAGCTATGAATGTGACTTAGGGTGCCCCCAAAAAAGAAAGTTGTATATTATGATAACAAAAATACCTGATGATGCCTTTTAGAAATAAAAAAGAGAACAGTCTCCTATGAGAAATACTCAGTACAAAAGTCACTGTCTTTCTTAAACATAAGCTGACCTGAGGTATTTAAAACAACCATAGTAAAAGGTTATTTATATTTCTGTATAAGAATAGCCAGACAACTTTCTTTTGGTGTGAGAATTTGCATTCTAAAGTATATCACTGAATATCATTTTTTGGTTGATTTATTACACGCCTTTGAGACTAAATGTTTATAATGAAAATGCTGACACAGTCACTTCTGGCAGTCAGATTGCTTGCATTATAATTATATAAGAATATAATGATATTAACTGAAGTTGAGCAGAAAAGGACCACAGAGAAATTAGACAAGTAGGGAGACTTCATTTCTAAAGCAAAAATTACAACCTTTTTAGTAATACGCCTAGTCGTTCAAAATCCAACTGGGGCAAGAATTTGAAAGTGACGAAATTTCCGAATTCTAGAAATAACCATTGCTTTGCAACAGGATACAGATTTAAAATGGACGTGCTTTTGTATCCGTGTTCACATAGCCACACTGGGACTGCACTGAAGGACATGAAGCTTGTTAAATGACAGACCAATGAGTCACTCTCCAGTGGGATAGAAATAGAATGAAATTGACAAACATAATTGGCAAGGACATTAGTTCAGCAGTAGGTAGCCATAAAAAAAAAAGTATTAATTGTCAAATATGCAGAAAAGTAATAGAAACTGAAGTGGGAGTACTTTTATGGATTCAAAAGAGCTAGGTTCACTAACTTGACGAGGGTGCATATCAGATGAAGTTGGAATTATCTGAGGTTCATACTTTTTTTTACCTTTTACGCAAAATAAAAGTCTTTAGAAAATATGACTGATTCATCATGAATCAATTCTAAAATGTAGGTAATTCTTCTTAGCACTAATTAAAGGGAAATTGCTCCTTATTAAAAAAAAAAAAGTGTGCAGAGCCCCCTAAGAATGATACTGTTAGGCAATAATATTTCACACATTTTAAGAAAAATATTATTATGCTAAGTGGCTACAGGGAAAGCAATTAAATTAATCATAAGCGATTCTTTTGACTGTTTTGACTTTAAGCCTCTTTATAGTCCCCTACAGCAGTAGTATTTCATTAACCTTGGAAGTGGGAGAAGGCTTGTTCTGGTTTTATAGTTTACTTGTGGGAAAGACTTTCTTTTCATCAACTTTATTTCTCAAACACAAAGGCATTTGAAGAGTGGTTTGATTGTGTTGAAATGGATGATCTCCTTTGTGGTGTCATGGACATCTTGATATCTTCCTCTAAATGACTTTTGAGATTTCACAGAGGATAAGAGGTAGGTGAAACTCAGATGTGTTCATTGTTATGTTGCTTCTTCTGTTTCATCCAGTTATACAAATATGCTCAGTCTTCATCTAATTGCAAACTACTCAAGTAGTAGCTAAAATATACTAATATAAAATCCATGTGTGTAGTGAATATTTTCCATAAAAATAAATGGTCTGCAATGATACATAATTTTCTTGATCTATGTCTTTGGAAAATCCCAACTTATTGCTCCAATCCAGTAGAAAGCTGGCAATATTGTTGTCTACAAAGTGGAACTTTAACAAAAAAAAAAAAAAAAAGAAAGAAAGAAAGAAACCACATTGATTTTTCGATGAAAATTATGTTGTCAATATACCAATTGTGTGTTTTTATGAGAACCTTGTTTATTGCAAATATTTACTGGGTTTCACATTTAGGTATGAAACGAATATTTAACTAACTAGTGCATACCCCAAATTGTTGAAGGAATAAAGTCTTTGCCACACAATGAGCTCACAATTTAGTCAAGGAGACAGGAGGACAGATGTCAACCAAACACTTGAGCAGCATGAAAAAGGATGAGGGGTTCCGGCATGCTGCAGCGGCCAGTAAATGCAAATGTTCTTTTGTTTGCTCTTTTTCCTTTCTTTTTTTTTTTTCTTAATAAGAGAAAGGAATGTCCTGAGGGGATTTAAAAGGAGAGGAAGGTGGGGAAAAGGGATATTCCAAGCGGAGTGAACAGCATGTGACACGGAGAGTCTGACACAGGCACCTAGGAGTGACCGATGACTCTGGCAGGGCTGCACCATGGGTACCAGTGCAGTGGTGAGTGGCGAGTTCACCCTGGTGGAGAGGGGCCAATAGGGTCCCGCGCAGTATAGTTGAGGCACTGAATTTTATCTTGAGACACATAGGAAGGAGATGAGTCAGAGCTGAGTCAGAGGATAACAGTGCAGCAGGATCTGTACAAAGGGAGTGTTCTAAATGGTAGACTGAGTGGTCAATAGCAGCAAACCTTACACAGAGGTCACGTGAAAGGAGAACTGAGCTTTTTCCTTTTGCAATTAGTAACTAGTGGACTCTCTTCCACAAGTAGAACGTGACCTAGATGCCAGCTGGTAGATTCCACTCTGAGTCAGCCCTAGTGATGTCAGAGAAACGAAACAAGGAGTAATTGACCATAGAGCTCTCTCTCACTCTGTCTCTCCTATGTACACATACACAACACACACACACACACACACACACACACACACAAACACACACACACACTAAATGATACAAAAGTCTTGAGGACACAGAAGATGGTGGTGTTGCTGTTGTGTACGGGAGGCCAACGCGGCACCAGAAACAGAAGAAAGTCAGGCATGCTGGAAGGGGGATAGTTAGGGAAAGGTTTCCAGAGTCCCACCTTCCTCCAGTCTGTCCTGGGACTCTAGAGCTTAGAATAAAAGAGCATCTGAACCTTCCTCCTGGTCCACTCTTCCCCTGGGTTAGATCATTTCTAAGAAATATAGGACAAACGGGTTCCACCAGAAGCGGTGTGTCTTGAGGGGCCCCTGGCACAACCTTGGTCCTATTCCTTCAAGTTATCTGGAGCCTCAGGCTTTCACACCTCACCACATCCACGGAACAACTCTGAAAGTTGTTAGCCTCCAGGATATTCTGCCTACAGGCACCTCTTCACAGGATTTCTCAGACCAGTCAAAGAGTCTCTACAATGTCCCGCCCTCAGTCTCTGCCAAATCGCCTTGCCATTATTTCCCCCTTAGTCTCTTTGACTATCTGAAAATCTCCCATGCATTGATTTTTTTTGCTTTTTGACCATTTGATTCCCTTTCCCAGGCTTCACAGAGTCCAGGCATAGTGAGAATTCACTGAGTATTTTATTTTATTGTTTTTCAAAACAGATTTTATTTAATACAACTAAATACCAAAGCAGTTATTAGTCATCTTCTCCAATATTAGCAATATTTAAGGAGTTCACTATAAACCCCCATGGAAATATTTTATTGTTTTAAGATTTCAGTCTGATTATCCATTGGTTCAACATTTCTTGGAAGACAGGTAACTGTCTTCTTCACTTGTTCATTAATTTATGCTGCAGTGTCATGAATAGTGACTCCCCTCAGTCCTTTATTTTTTTATTTTTTATTTTTTTTGCGGTATGCGGGCCTCTCACTGTTGTGGCCTCTCCCATTGCAGAGCACAGGCTCTGGATGCGCAGGCTCAGCGGCCATGGCTCACGGGCCCAGCCGCTCCGCGGCATGTGGGATCTTCCCGGACCAGGGCACGAACCCGCATCCCCCACATTGGCAGGCAGACTCTCAACCACTGCGCCACCAGGGAAGCCCCAGTCCTTTATTTTTATTTTATTTTATTATTATAATTATTTTTTGGCCATGGCTGCAGCTTGAGGGATCTTCGTTCCCTGACCAGGGATTGAACCCAAGGCCTCAGCAGTGAAAGCACCGAGTCCTAACCACTGGACCACCAGGGAATTCCTAGAACTCATTATTATTTTAAATGAACGTATAAATTAATGGGATACAAATTCTTTGGAAGATGTTGGGGTGTGAATGACCTGGAAGCAACAGAGGGCAACAATGGGAAGGACGAGAAGGTGATGGAGCTGGTAATCTTTAATAAAAAGACCAGAAAATTCTACAGAGGCCTTGAAAATCAACACTAGAACTGACCATCTTAACTCTATGAAAATTATCTTAGCAGATGTCAGCCTTATAGAAACAGGAGAAGTAGCAATGAGCCAAATAGGTAAAATAACTTCTGTCGAAGAAGGTAAAGTACTGGAATATTTACTGGAAATGCAGGATAATGAGGGAGAGTTGACAACAGTGACTAAGGGGGCTGGTGCTGGAAGTATGGTGGGTAAGAAAGCTTAGAAATGTAAAGGAGAGTCCTGCACAGGTGTGGAGAAGCTTGCATTCTGGTTGTAGCTTAAGGATGACAAGAGTCATTCATTCAATATAAAAGAAACACTTACTGAGCACCTAGGAACAACAGATTCAGTTAAAAGTAAAAATTGATATATTTTCAACAGTTATGGCCTTGTCAATCCAGCAGGATGGCGAAGTTGTTCCAGTATCAAATTAATAAATGTATGAGTACAAACTGAGATAGGCACCACACCAAATGAGGGGAAAAACACAAGAGTACAAAAAACTATTGTTCTATGGAAGCATGATGAGGAAGCTATTTTGACCCCAGAGCTGAAGGGCAAGTAGGAGTTACCTATCACAGGAAAGAAGGCAACAGTCAGAGAAAACGACGTGCTCAGAAATACTGTTGGGATTGTAGACAAAAGTTGGCATTTTCACATTCAATGGTGGATAGTAGAAATGGTGCCAAGAGAATGAGTAAGTAGAACCCTGTGAGCTTAGACCTCAAAAGTAAGCAACGGCCAGGCCATACAGAGATGTTTTGTTTTGTTTTTAACTACATATAAAATTGTTGGGGGCTTTTTACCCTGAAGTGAAGAGTGATTCAAGGGTTTTACAATCAAATGTGGCAAGGGTGCGTATTTTGAAAATGTGCCTTTGGCGGAAATGTGCAAAAGAATTGGGAGGTGGGCAGGAGGGATGCAGGGGCACCTGCAGCAGTAGTTGTCCAGGAGATAGAGGATGGAGCTTGGACTAGGCTACATTGTGTAGAAATATAGAAAGTGGCAGGTTCAAAAAAATATTAGGAGAGAGAAAAACACAGGATTGGTAATAGATTTGCACAGGAGAGGTGTGAGGGGGTGGGACAAAGTTATACACCAAAAATAATTCCTGTTTATGGCATGTCTAACCGGATGGCTTGTATTGTGATTATCTGAGGTAGAAAACCACAGTCAAGCACCAGATGCTGGGAGGGAAGATTATGGTTTTGGTCATGGACATGCCAGGTTAGCCATACCTCTAAAGCACCCTTGTGGAGATCCTGCAAATTTCGCTGAAGTTTTAGGTGGGCAGGGTACACAGGAAAAAGAGAATAGAGAGTTTAGAACACAGCCTTGAGAAATTCCAATATTTGGTTACTAGCTTGGATTACCATCAAATTACCAGACGTACCACTATTTGATTACTATCAAAGGAGACAAAGCAGCCCCTTGGATGGAAGGAAAATCAGAGAATATAGTGTTAGAGATAAAGAGATTTTCAGTAGCAATGAGCAGTCAAGATGTCCCATGCCACTGAGAGTTCAGATAAAATAAGTTCTGGAAAATTTTCATTGCTTCCAGCCTCTTAAAAGTACGTCATAAGGAAGTGGTAGGATATGGGGACGTCATAAGGAAGTGGATGTCATAAGGAAGTGGGTCGAGGAGTGGTAGGATATGGGGAATTGGAAACGGCACACCCTGAGTGACAGGGGGAATTTGGGGGTATGAGGAGGAAAGAGAATATAGTTGGAGTGAAAGAACTGTTCAAGATGTGAGAAATCTGAGCATGTTTAAACGTCTGAAAATAATCCAAATGAGACCTGGAAAGGGAAAACATGGGCAAGGGGTAGAGAATTATTATTGAGAGGGTGTGAGAGGGAAGAAGATGGGAGGATTTGCTCTATGTTGAAGGGATGCTTTCCTCATACAGATAAGAGTTTTTACGGCTCGTGTAAGGTTTGCTAGCAGGAAGTTAAGGAAGGTTATGTCAAATAAAAAGCCTAGGTCAGCTGCCAGGAATGATCAAGGGGGTGTATGCAGCCCTGGGAACCTCACTGCAGTCTGGTGTCCTGTAAGCTGCTCCTTCTGAAACATGGAGAAGGTCCTCCCCATATCCCATAGCACAACAGTATGGAGGTTCCTTAAAACTAAAAATAGAGTTACCATATGATCCAGCAATCCCACTTCTGGATATATATTGGGAAAAGATGAAAACTCTAATTTGAAAAAATACATGCACCCCAATGTTCTTAGCAGCACTATTCACAATAGTCAAGACATGGAAGCAACCTAAACGTCCATTGACAGATGAATGGATAAAGGAGATGTGGTAGATATATACAATGGAATATTACTCAGCCATAAAAAAGAATGAAATAATGTCATTTGTAGCAACAAGGATGGACCTAGAGATTATCATATTAAGTTAAATAAGTCAGACAGAGAAAGACAAATATATGATGTCACTTATATGTGGAATCTAAAATATGACACAAATGAACTTATCTACAAAACAGAAACAGACTCACAGACATAGAGAACAGACTTCTTGTTGCCAAGGGGGAGAGCGGGTGGGGCGGGGAGGGATAAATTAAGATTTGGGGATAAAAAGATACACAGTACTGGGGCTTCCCTGGTGGCTCAGTGGTTGAGAGTCCACCTGCCGATGCAGGGGACACGGGTTCGTGCCCTGGTCCAGGAGGATCCCACATGCCGTGGAGCGGCTGGGCCCGTGAGCCATGGCCGCTGAGCCTGCGCGTCCGGAGCCTGTGCTCCGCAACGGGAGAGGCCACAACAGTGAGAGGCCTGCGTATAGCAAGAAAAAAACAAGAGACACAGTATTATATATAAAATAGATAACCAACAAGGACCTACTGTATAGTACAGGGAACTATACTCAATATCTTGTAATTACCTATAACGGAAAAGAATCTGAATCACTTTGCTGTATACCTGAAATATTGTAAACCAATTATAGTTCAATTTTTAAAAATATGATTGACTACTGTGCCTGGTTTGGCTAGGTTATCCCCAGAGTAAAACAAAGAAGTTTTTAGAAATGTAATAAAATGTTCCAAAAGATTTTAAAAACAATGTTGAGATAGAAAAATAAAGGACAAATTTCACTGATTTGGGAATAAGGTATAACTAACAGAAGGAAATATCAAAACTTGCATCTGCTTTGATTCTTTTAAGCAAATGTTAAGCGTTTTTCAAATCACAAAGGTGGAATAAACAGCATATGGAGGGATGTGTAGTCCAGGACAGACAACAGGATAGTTGATGAGCACCTGGCTAGTCCAAGGGAATTAAAACCTAACCCCAGATGGAAAACATCTGGAAGTAGAAGGGGAAAACACTTTGTTGTTATTCTTTATTCTTTTCATCCTTTTTTTTTTTTTTTTTTTTCGGTACGCGGGCCTCTCACTGCTGTGGCCTCTCCCGTTGCGGCACACCGGCTCCAGACGCGCAGGCTCAGCGGCCATGGCTCACGGGCCCAGCCGCTCCGCGGCATGTGGGATGCTCCCAGACTAGGGCATGAACCCGTGTCCCCTGCATCGGCAGGCGGACTCTCAACCACTGTGCCACCAGGGAAGCCCCTCTTTTCATCCTTTGATAGCTCTCTGAGGAAAGTGAATTTGGGACAGTCACCCCCTTTCCATGTCCCATTGCCAGCCCCCAGCTGTCCCTTGTTGCCCTGTTCCCAGAAAGAACCATGGCCTCCCAGGGCTGGCAAAGGTCGTGCAGAGTGTTTTCATGAATTCTCCTCTTTTACAGATAATGCCACTGACATTCTGAGAGATCAAGAATTTGCTCAAGGACACTAGCTGTTGTGAGTCAGTCACTGAAGAACCCAGATGTCCCAACATTAAACAAAGTACACGTTTAACCGCACTTTGGTATTTATTTATGAAGCCTGTTCTGACCATGAGACAGCAAGGTACTTCATCCCCATTCCTCAATTTCTATAACAACTTGAGATAATATAAGTGAGATTACTTCCCCGTAAACTGAAGACTGGCAGATGTCGCCCATAGCTAATGCTGATCACAGGTAAACATTTAGATTAGTTTAGTAAACATGAAACAGAAAAACAAAATCAAATTTTGATGTGGTTAAGGGAAAGTTTTGCTTCAAGGAATCACTATCATCATTTTGTTTATATAAAATCAGCCAGACTTCAAAATTATTAAGGATATTAACTACTGTGTTAATTTTCTATTTTTGCTACACAAATTGCACAGATTAAGTAGCTTTAAACACCACACATTGATTTTCTCACAATCTGGAGGTCAGGGTCTGGGTTGGCTCAGTGGGATCCCCTGCTTTGGAATCACCAGTGTAGAATGAGAGGCTCCACAGGAGAATCCCTTCCCTGGATCCTTCAGGTTGTTGGCAAAATCCAATTCTTGTGGTTGTGGGACTGAGGTCCCAGTTTATTTCTGACTTTCAGTTCAAGGCTCGCCTCAGCTCCTGGAAGACACTTCTCCCCCATCCTCTCCCACAAGTGAGCCAGCAGCAATGTGTCAAATACATAGGCAGAACACTCTTTGACATAAATCGCATCAAGATATTTTTGGATCCACCTCCTAGAGTAATGAAAATAAAAACAAAAATAAACAAATGGGAGGTAATTAAACTTAAAAGCTTTTGCATAGCAATGGAAACCATAAACAAAACAAAAAGACGACCCTCAGAATGGGAGAAAATATCTGCAAATGAAGCAATTGACAAGGGATTAATCTTCAAAATATACAAACAGCTCATGCAGCTCAATATCAAAAAAACAAGAACCCAATAAAAAATGGGCAGAAGCTCTAAATAGACATTTTTTTCCAAAGAAGATATACAGATGGCCAGAAAGCAAGTGAAAACATGCTCAACATCACTAATTATTAGAGAAATGCAAATCAAAACTGCAGTGAGGTATCACCTCAGACCAGTCAGAATGGCCATCATCAAAAAGTCTACAAACAATAAATGCTGGAGAGGGTGTGGAGAAAAGGGAACCCTCTTGCACCGTTGGTGGGAATGTAAGTTGGTGCAGCCACTATGGAGAACAGTATGGAGGTTCCTTAAAAAACTAAAAATAGAGCTACTATACAATCCAGTAACCCCAGTCCTGGGCATATATCCAGAGAAAACCATAATTCGAAAATATACATGCACCACAATGTTCATAGCAGTACTATTTACAAGAGCTAGGACATGGAAGCAACCTAAATGTCCATCAACAGAGGATGGATAAAGAAGATGTGGTACATATACACAATGGAATATTACTCAGCCATAAAAAGGAACAAAATAATGCCTTTTGCAGCAACATGGATGGACCTAGAGATTGTCATACTGAGTGAAGTCAAACACAGAAAGACAAATATCATATGATATTGCTCATATGTGGAATCTAAAGAAAAGGGTACAAATGAACTTATTTATGAAACAGAAGTGGAGTCACAGATGTAGAAAACAAACTTATGGTTATCAGGGGATATGGGGGGGAGGGATAAGTTGGGAGATTGGAATTGACATATACACATGACTATATATAAAATAGATAACTAATAAGAACCTGTTGTATAGCACAGGGAACTCTACTCAATACTCTGTAATGGCCTGTATGGGAAAAGAATCTAAAAGAAAAGAGTTTATATATGTATATGTATAACTGATTTATTTTGCTATACAATTGAAACTAATGCAACATTGTAAGCCAACTGTACTCCAATAAAATTTTTTTAAAAAAGAAAAAAAAAATGGGACTTCCCTGGTGGTCCAGTGGGTAAGACTCCACACTCTCAACGTAGCAGGCCTGGGTTCTATCCCTGGTCAGAGAACTAGATCCCACATGCCACAACTAAATGATCCTGCCTGCCACAACTAAGACCCAGTGCAGTCAAAATAAATAAATAAACAAATAAATAATCCCTTTTATGCTTAGAACCCCTCTCTGCTGTATCTCTCCTCTGCCTTCTTCTGCCAGCTGAAGAGTGTCCTCTGCTTTTAAAGGCTTGTGTGATTACATTGAGCCCATGCCAATAATGCAGGTTAATTTCCCTGCTTTAAGGTACACAACTTTAATTACTTCTTCAAATTCCCTTTTGCTGTGTAAGTTAACATATTCCCAGGTACCAGGAACTAGTGCACCGACATCTTTGGAGATCACTATTCTGCCAACTATGATTACCTGATTACAGAAAGGAATGTAAAAGCCCTTCCAAAACTCTACTCTTGTGTAAGATCATACATATTGGAGTCTGAAGCCTGATTCCCAGCCTCTCCAAAACCCAGCCCTATTCTCTGCCTCTTCAGTTCTTACTTGTGGACTTTTGCCAATTCTAGAGATTAGTTAGTCACAAGAAGACTGTGGAAACACACTGTGACTCTCCTAACACCTAAGTTTGGATAAAATAGTGAACCATCACACTGCTGTAAGGTGAAACTAAAACTCAGTAAGGATTGGCTACTGACACCTGGTCAGCGTGTGGAGAAGTCTAGTAAAGCATCACAGAGCTTGGACTGCTCCTGGGCAGGTGTGGTGAAGAGGAAGTAGGTGTTCAAGACACATTTCTCACATATGCACACAGCCCAAAACTGGGCACCAAAGTGGTAGGGAGAATAATCCAGTTCAAGCTCATCTCAATAGGCTTGACCACTGAACAGAAACCAAATTAAATTCCTCAAGAATGAATATGTATACAGAATGCCACTCTACTAACACAAGATGGGGTAGATATGACATGATAACAAAACTTGTGAAAACCTTCGGAGAATTCTAGTTAGCTCCACATTTTAACCTTAAAAAGCCTTCAAAAGTGGTCTCCCATAAAAATCTCTAATGGCCCCTCAGTAATATATTTCTCTTTAAATGAAACTGGAAGAGAGAGAGACAGAGAGAGAAACATGTTACATTATAGGTCCAGAGGGGGATAAGGGTTAATGAACTCAGAGAATTTGCTTTTCTAAGAGGTTTATTATATGCCTAATAGTAATTGGAGAGAATTGAATGGAGAGCTGTTCCTCACACCCTCTCTAATTACCACTACTTGAAGCAAATTAGAATGAATCCAACTGTTTCTTACCTTGTCAAAGGCAATACTGAAGACAAGAATAATTAATTTTCAAGTGGAATAGATTTCTACAGCTTTTATGTGGTTGAATGAAAATTATATCCAAAAATATGTGCTGCAGTTTTTCTATCAAAATGCCATTTTCATGACATTTCAGAGGTCAAATATATACATATATAATTTTATATTATTTTCTTTGCTTCTGTATGCTACAAATATGAAGGAAAAATCAATATGTAAACACACTCAAAAATCTATAGTTAAAAAGCTTCCTTTTAGGTAACATTTTCCATGGCAGGTATGACCTGCTTCAAAAGAAATACATGCTCACTATAGAAAAATCCATATTTATAAAAATGCATTAAATGGTGATTACTTAGATTATAAGACGTTTTTTCTTTTGCTTTATGAAGTGATGCCCAAGAAAATATTGCTACATAATCAGCTTCTCCAATGATTGTAAAGTATGATTTGGCTTACCTAAATTTATTCCATTTTAAGGAAAGAATCTACTTGTTAAGATCATGTATATCTCTTTGGACTCACTGTTCAAGGACTGTATTTTCAAATAACAGAAAATATGGGACAAATTGCATTTAGAAATGTGTATTCATATTTAACTACAGAAGTACTTGAAAAATCATTCAAAATTTGGATTGTTTTCCTAGAAATGTGCCTCAGGATACTGGCAAACTATGCCTTTACGTATATTTGGTCAAGTCTCTTGCTTATCTCTCCCTGATGGCTATGCAAAAGTTTTGCTGTTTTCCTTAAATTCCCAACCTCCCTGACCCTACCCTGTAGAGTTTTCCTCATTCTTATGCATTCTTCTTTCTCTTGAGTTTCTGAAGAAGTGTCCCTCTTCCCAAATATTCATTAACTTCCCTCATTCTCTTAATTCTAAACATTGTTCAGCAGTGAAAGGGCAGGGAAAGGAAAAGTGAGGCAAATCCGCATCTAATTTCTATCCATACTATTTATTAGTTGCGTGAACATGGGTAATTTATTTAAGGATTTTAAATATCCAGCTTCTCATTAGTTAATGGGAATAATAACACCTTGCAGAGTTTCTGTAAAGGAAAATAGTAACTATATTTGCTGCCACATGGTAGCCCCTGAATAAATACAGTTATGCCTCAGTTAGTCTTCAACTACCTCCAGACTTTTGTATAAATTGTTCATTCTTTCTCCTGTACAGTGAGTATCTCTCCCCTGCTCTCTCTCTCCAAACCCAAATCCACTTAATGTGTAAACATCCCTCTCCCAGTCTAAAATAATAATAGCCGGCTGTCCCTGGATCTTGAAGTATCACTTTGTCCACAGTCAATTTTCTCTCTTTGCCTTCACACCCAGGTCTACACATTTGGAAAGCATTGATTCATCTCCTGACAAATATTTGAATTCTACAGGATTCTGAATTCAGTCCTCACTCAATACACATTCACGAGTTCCAATATCATGTCCAAAAATGGTTTCCATACCTGTATTATTTTATTAGAAACCCCTATTGATTATATAAAAATATAAATTCTCAGTTTCTGACCCAGATCCACCGAATTACAATATCTGGTGAAAGGATTCTGGGATCTTTATATTTTTAAAAACTACTCAAGATGATTCTGGTAATGGCACAAGTTTGGGACCAACTGACCTAGGTATATCAATAATTCCCAAAGCCTTCTTTTCATTACTTCCCTGTCCTGAATTCCAAATCTATCTCTTCAATGACCCTCTAGATCAGTATTTGTAGCTCATAGAGTTGATAGTAAAGCTTCCTTAAGACTTTAAAACAAGGCAAAGAGGACTGCCCTCCAAGAGCTAAGTTAGTTGCATTGATTTACACTGGGACAAGACTTGCTCTTTCCTGGAACAGAAAAATAGGTACTTGAATGATCACTACCACCTAATTTAATGATATTTAAAATAAAGATGAAGAAGGGAACATCGAGGGACTTCCCTGGTAGCGCAGTGGTTAAGAATCCGCCTGCCAATGCAGGGGACACGGGTTCAAGCCCTGGTCCAGGAAGAACTCACATGCTGCGGAGCAACTAAGTCCGTTAGCTGCAACTACTGAGCCTGCACTCTAGAGCCCGTGAGCCACAACTACTGAAGCCCGCACGCCTAGATCCTGTTCTCCACAAAAAGAGAAGCCACCGCAATGAGAAGCCCGTGCATCGCAACAAAGAGTAGCCCCCGCTCTCCACAGCTAGAGAAAGCCCGTAAGCAGTAACAAAGACCTAACGCAGTCATAAATTAATTAATTAATTAATTTTAAAAAGAAGGGAAGGGCTTCCCTGGTGGCGCAGTGGTTGAGAGTCCGCCTGCCGATGCAGGGCACACGGGTTCGTGCCCCCGTCCGGGAAGATCCCACATGCCGCGGGGCTGCTGGGCCCGTGAGCCATGGCCGCTGAGCCTGCGCGTCCAGAGCCTGTGCTCCGCAACGGGAGAGGCCACAACAGTGAGAGGCCTGTGTACCGCAAAAAAAAAAAAAAAAAAAAAAAAAAAGTCTACAAATAACAAATGCTGGAGAGGGTGTGGAGAAAAGGGTGCCCTCCTACACTGTAGGTGGGAATGTGAATTGATACAGCCGCTATGGAGAACAGTATGGACGTTCCTTAAAAAACTAAAAATAGAACTAACATATGATCCAGTAATCCCACTCCTGGGCATATATCTGGAGAAAACTCTAATTCAAAATGATACGTGCATCTCAATGTTCATTGCAGCACTATTTACAATAACCAAGACACGGAAGCCACCTAAATGTCTATTGCCAGAGGAATGGATAAAGAAGATGTGATACATATATACACAATGGAATATTACTCAGCCATACAAAGGAATGAAATAATGCCATTTGCAGTAGCATGAGTGGACCTAGAGATTATCGTGCTAAGTGAAGTAAGTCGGACAAAGACAAATATCCTGTGATATCACTTATATGTGGAATCTAAAACGTGATACAAATGAACTTATCTACAAATCAGAAATAAACTAACAGACACAGAGACCAAACTTATGGCTACTAAAGGGGAAAGGGGGAGATATAAATTAGGAGTTTGGGATTAGCAGATGCATACTACTGTATATAAAATAGATAAACAACGAGGACCCGCTGTATAGCACAGGAAAACTATATTCAATGTCTTGTTATAAACCATAATGGAAAAGAATATGAAAATGAATATATACACAAGTATAACTGAATTGCTTTGCTGTACAGTAGAAATCAACACAACAGTGTAAGTCAACTAAATTTCAATAAAATAAATTTTTAGAAAAAGAAAAAAGAACTGATGTTTCTTGGAATTGGGATGTATCAGTGAGGATGTAGCAAAATGAACAGGTACTGAAGATATTTTTGAACAGAGCTGAAATGTCTTGCTAATAACTTGGATACAGGGGGTTAAGAAATGGAAGGAATCACGGATGAGCGCCAGGTTTTAAGTCTGAGCACCTGGGGAAATGCTGTTTCCTGGAGGGATATGGTGAGTGTTAGTCATCAAGAATTTTATTTTCCATATTAAATGGGAAGTGCATATTATACATCCAGTTAGCATGTCAAGTAGGCAGCAAACATGTGAGTTTGAAGATCAGTGGAGTTATCAGGATGGAGGTAACCTGTGAAGCCATGAGGTAGCTAAGATCACAGATTGGAAAGTGCGGGGAGAAGAGTGAGAATGAGCCTGGGGTGCCCCAAACCTTCTCAGAACCAGCCAAGAAGACCAAGGTGTGCTCATCAATGTTGTAAGAGGTCAGCTCTTTCAATGTTCAGATCCACCCCAACCTCAACTAGGAAAAATTAAACACATCTTCCTCTGAACCAAACCTGGTCACCCTGAGTAATGTCCTCCATGACAAATCACATTCAGTATCTTCCCTACTCTGGTCAGTTTTGCCTTTCACATAACAACTGAATATATGTGGTTCCTCTCTCTCTCTCCATGTGTGTGTGCAGAGGGGGAATTTCTGTCTCTCCATCTCTCTTTCTCTACCTCTGCTTTGGTCCCCACCCTCCTAAGGCATCACATGGGTCAATCTTCTAAGTGGTGACTGTCTCTGGTCTTCCCCTTCAATCCCTGTCACATCTGCTGTCATAATGGTGTTTGAAATGTAAATTAGCCTTTAGCCTTCCTTCCTCAAAAGATTTTCACGAGCCCATTGCCTTTAGAATTTGAAAGTTCAAACTCTTTTGCTTAGCTTTATGATCTTCTATAACTTGAAGAATGACCCTCTTTTCCCAAAGCATCTTATGGCATACATTTAGATCAATAAAGCTCAAACTTATATGTCCTTTTCCACGCTCTTTTCCTCTTCTAGAGCTTCACCGTTAGCATGGTAGTTACTAGCCTCACGTTACTATATAAATTACATTAATTAGAGTTAAGATTTTAGTTTTTCAGTCACACTGGCCACAATTAAAATGCTTATTAGCCTCATGAGTAAATGTAGAACATTTTCATCATCACAGACACTGTTCTATGGGATAGTAACGATCTAGTGCAAATTTTGGGCATTTTCCACTAAATAATTTTCTACAAAATGAAGGTATTGATAAAGTGTCACTGGAAACAGTACTTTAAGGATTTCCCCCTCTCAGTCTCAGAAAGACTAAATCAGATGCCTCTCCTCAGTGTTACTATAACACAGGCATACATCTTTTTTACAGCATTTAAATTACCAGCTGAAATAACTTACTAAATAACTAACTTAAATTAACTTACTAACTTACAAGTTATAACTGCTTTAATTTATTTTCTGTGTTTACTTCATAAAAATAAACTATGATATATGTGTAGACACTGAGGTGATTTCATTAATCACATTAAACACAAGGCCCATATCTCTTCCCATCATTAGAAAAATGGAAAGGTATTGCTATGATTGACATAGACTAACCATAATCTGTCCTCTGGGATGAGCCATATTACTCTGCAAACAAAATCAGAGTTCTGAAGCAAGGAAGAAGAGAGAATGATCTTATGCAGATAACCAAGAGGCTTGCCATAATCATAAAAATCCAGAAGAAAGCCATGGTAGTTATTAAAACTGATATGCAATTATAGCTATAGGTACTTTAAGAAATGATTGTGTGTCGGGAGCCATATAAGAAGTGCCTTTGAGTCTCAGCACGGACGAGACCCATAGTGCCTAGCAAAGCTGGTACTATCAGGTACAAATATGGAGAAGCAAAGCTCTCCTCTGTGTGGTTCCCCTTGTTTTCCCCTGGTTTTGCTTAAAGTGATTTTTATAGGATTACTATTAATGTTAGGAAATATCCCCAGTGCCGACGGAGGGTTTAGGGAAAGACCCCAACTTAGGGTAAAACCAAAAAAGACTCCGGCTCCCCCAATGACTACACCCGAAATCCCCACTCCCAGGCCAGGACATTGGGTGCAGGGAAACACAACAGGAGCATTTGTGTGGCAAGAGCTTACGTTAGAAGAAAAGCTAGATGAACTATGGCCCCCCTGGGGAGTAGTAGATATGCTGGGAAATATTTGGGTAAGGTGGCGAGGAGGATTTATGCTACGTTGGGTGTATTCAAAGCTGGATGAAGTAGGCTACATGGCAAGCTTATACAAGTTACATTGCTCTTTGTGCAGAAATGCTTATAAAGGACAAATTATATATTGTAAGTATTTTGCAAAGGAATTTGCTAATAGGTTTAAGGTAGAATGTCCACCCCCAAAGCCTCCCAAATAATTATAAGGAAAAATGTGCGATGTCTGAAGGATAACGGTGAACGTGTAAAGCCTGTGGGAGAGAATTTTTATTACTGTATGGGTTTGTAATTGTTAAGAGAAGAATGTACTTAAGTTTGTACCTTGATTAATGGCCTGATTGAGTAGAATGTGCAAATACAAGAACATCTGCTTTTAAGAAAGGTGAAGAAACCACAAACAGAATTCCAGACCTAGATGTGACCAAGATATACCTAACCACAGGGGATGAAAGAGACCACAGGAGATAAGAAGATTACCTGATCATAAAACCTGCCTAACCTGCTGATATAATCTTTTGATGTAAATGACCTTTGGTTTTACTGTTGTGTACCTTTATTTTGTGGCTTTGGTATGAGAACTAGAATGTTAAGATTGAAAGTGAGATTGCCTCACAGTATAAAAAGCTTCAGAATTGTAACAATAAATTGGCAGATCCTCGCATCCTCTGAGGTGTCTTGCGTTCTGTCCACGCCGACTCCGTCTCCCCTTTGGGTGAAACCTGTCCGGCTGGGGCTGGTCCCCGGCAATTGTGGTTATTGAAATGAAAAAAGAAACAAAATACTCTATTTTTTCTCTTGTATCATTGAAGTACTTCTTAGCCTTTCTTCAATGTACTTTATGACTTCATAATAAAATTTTACCACTATAAAATGTCACTCTTTGTATCTGGTAATAGTTATTTCCTTGCACTCGCTTTTATCTGATATTACTAAAGCTACTCCAGTTGTTTTCTTACTAGGGTACATGTTATATCTATTTTCCATCCTTTTATTTTTAATCCGAGTGTCTTTATATGTAATGTTTTCCAGCTTTATTGTGGTATGATTGACAAAGGAAAATTGTATATATTTAACATGTACAAGGTGATGTTTTGGTACACATATTAAATGTGAGGTGATCATCACAATCAATTTAATTAGCATATTCATCACCTCACATAGTTACCTTTGTTTGTGTTTCTGTTGAGAACACATTACGTCTACTCTCTTATTAAACTTCAAGTATACAATAAATTGCTGTTGACTATAGCCATCATCTGTACACTAGATCAACAGAACAATTTGTCTTTTAACTGAAAGTTTGTACTCTTTGGCCAATATCTCCCCATTTCTCCCATGGTTCAGCTCCTGATAACACCATTCTACCCTTCTCATTATTATAAGTTCAATTCTTTTAGATTCCAAATACAACTAAAATAATGCAGTACTTCTGTTTCTGGCTTATTTCACCTAGCACAATTTCTTCCAGGTTCATCCCTGTTGTGGTAAGTGGCAAAATTCCCTTCTTTTGTATGGCTGAATAGTATTCCATTCTACACATACACCACATTTTCTTTATTCATTTGTGATAACTATTTAGGTTGTTTCCATAGATTGGATATTGTAAATAATGCTGCAATAAACATGGGAGTGCAGATATCCCTTTGAGATCCAGATTTCGTTTCTTTCATTTCATTTCAGATGTGAGATTGTTGGACCACATAATTGTTTCATTTTTAACTATTTGAGGAACCTCCATGCTGTTTTCCATAATGGCTGCACCAACTTACCAGTTAACATCAACCAGGTAAGGGTTCCATTTTTTCCATATCCTTGGTACAGTTTGACTTTAGGCTAAAAGCCATCATAACAGGTATGAGGTGATATCTCATGGTTTTGATTTGCATTTCCCTGATGATTAGTGATGCTGAGCACCTTTTCATGTACCTGTTGGTCATTTGCATGTCTTCTTTGGAAAAATGTACACTTGCGGTCTTTACCACGTTTTAATGAAGTTATTATGCATCGTGCTATTGAGTTGTATGAGTTTATGTATTTTGGTTGGTAGTCCTTAACCAGATATATAATTTGCAAATTGTCTCACATTCTGTAGGTTGTCTTTGCATTTGGTTGACGGTTTCTTTTGCAGAAACCTTTTGCTTTGATGTAGTCCCACTTGTTTATTTTTGTTTTTGTTGCTTTTGCTTGTGTTGTCAAATCAAAAAAAAAAAAGAAATCACCCAGACCAATGTCAAGGAGTTTTTTTCTTATGTTTTCTTCTAGGATTTTTATGGTTTCAGGTTTTATATTCAAGTCCTTGATAAATTCTGAGTTGATTTTTGTGTATGGCGTAAGATAGTAGTACAGTTTTACTCTTTTGGATGTGGCTGTCCAGTTTTCCCAACACTATTTACTGAAGAGTATGTCCTTTCCCCATTATATATTCTTGACTCCTTCATTGTAAATTAACTGACCATATATATGTATGTGTCCCTTCCTGGGCTATCTATTCTGTTCCATTGACCTATGTGTCTGTTTTTATGCCAGTACCATACTGTTTTTCATTACCATTGCTTTGCAATACAAATTGAAATCAGAGATCACGTTGCCTCCAGCTTTCTGCTTTTCGCTCAGAATTACTTTAGCTTTTCAGATCTTTTGTGGTTCTATATGAATTTTGGGATTGTTGTTCTTTTTCTGTGAAAACTGTCACTGGAATTTTCATAGGGATTGCATTGAATTTGTAGATTACTTTCAGTAGTATAAACTATTTTTTTTTTTTTTTGTGGTACGCAGGCCTCTCACTGTTGTGGCCTCTCCCGTTGTGGAGCACAGGCTCCGGACGTGCAGGCTCAGTGGCCATGGCTCACGGCCCCAGCCACTCCACAGCATGTGGGATCTTCCAGGACCGGGGCATGAACCCGTGTCCCCTGCATCAGCAGGCAGACTCTCAACCACTGAGCCACCAGGGAAGCCCTACTATAAACATTTTAATAATATGAGTTCTTCCAATTCATAAACATGGTCTATCTTTCCATTTATTTTTGTCTCCAATCTCTTTCATCAGTATTTTATAGTTGTCCATGTACAGATCTTTTACCTCCTTGGTTAGATGTATTCCTAGATATTTTATTATTTTTGAAGCAATTCCCTTTACTTTTGATTTCCAGCAACTTGACTTTGATGTACATGAGTGCCCGTTCTTCTTCAATCCTGTTCAGGAGATATTGAGCATATTTTTCATTAAATTTGGAGACATTTTGGAAATCATACCTTCACATAATTTTTGTTTCTCAACTTCCCTCTCATCTCCTTCTGGGACTCCAGTTACTTAATTGTGGACCACTACTTGACATTGTTCCACAAGTTGCTGAAGCTTTTCTTTTTTTTTCACTCAGTGTTGCAATTTCAATAGCGTCTATTGATCAGTTTTCACGTTACCTGATCTTTTCTTCAATGTCCAAACTTCTGTTAAGCCTACCTAGTAATTTTTGAACTCATACATTGCTTGTAGTTTTAAAATTTGCATTTCGTTCTTTGTTATTGTGTCTATATCTCTAACGGCATCTCCCAATTCCTTGTCCATTATGTACATTTTTTCCTTTATTCCTTTCAACAATTATTGAAATTGTTATAATAGCTATTTCAGCATCTTTGTCATCTCTGTGTTTGTTTCTATCAACTGTATTTTTCTTTTAGTTATAGATCATATTTTCTTGCTTCTTTGTATGTCTGTTATTTTTCATCATATGATTGACTTGTGGATGCTACTTTGTTGAGAGTCTGTTTCTCCTATTAGAGAATGTTGAGTTTTATTCTAGCAGTTAATGTATTTACTGATGACTTTTTAATGGTTTATATGAAAACTGAAAAAATTGAACATGTATTATTTAATCATATAGAGAAATCAGAATTGAAGGATAATTCTGTTGAAGAGCTCAACAAAATGTGTGCTTGAGTTTCATTTTTACTAAAATGGTTGTCTATGATGTGATATAAATTGCCTTTAATCTATTGAGAGTAAGGCGTTTATTTTGTTTTTTAGTGAAATCATACAGGAAAGGACTATCTACATTAGATAATTAACTGTAACGTGATTTAACTAGTGAGAAATATACACAAACTATTTATAACTTTTTTGTCAAAATAAAATTGTCTTATAGATAACTTTAAAACAAGGAAGCTTTTGTTTTAAGCTTCGTAAGGTCAAGTCTAAAGTAACTCTTACCCTAAGACTGAAGTAGCCTACTCACAAAATACGGTCTTTCTGGAGTCTCACTTGAATATTTGAAATGTTCCCCAAGATCTCTCCACTCTGGCTCCCCAGCACGGTTTGTCTTACGAGCTCTTTATTCAGCTCAGAGCCCTCTGAAGAGTTCTTGTGGGCTTTTTATTTTTGTTTTCTTCCTTCCAGGCCTCATGGAGTCTCACTCTCCATATACACAGCTTAGTATTTGGCCAAAGACTCAAGGAAACACCTTTGCAGACTCCCAAGCTTTTTCCTGCAGAGCTAGCTCAACTTTAGTACCTTGTCCCATAAACCCAGACACCTCAGCAACGCTGACATCTGATCTCTGCTTCCTCTTCCCAGAATATCTGCTGCTCTCTGTTCCAGCTCCGCTTCCATGCGTCAAACTTTGAAAAGTGCTCCAGGCAAAAAGCTGGGGTGACAGTGGAGCACATACCTCTTATATTTTCCTTCTCTGAAGGATCATATCCTTATACCGTCAGTTTCTAATGCTTAAAAGGAGGTGCTTAATAAATGTTATCAAGTTTTACAGTCGCTGACTGCGGAAGGGTAACTATAATACGTTCCCTGGTGATAGCCAGCGCAACACACTTTTCCAAAGCACTTATAAGTCATACAATCCCTGCGTCTCACATTTAGCAGTTTGCCCCAGACCTGTCACCCCACTTGAGTGAAAAAGATTCTGCTTTCCGCTCTAATCCCCACGGCCCCTCCCTCCCCAAAGTGCGCTCTTTTGCCTCATTTACACTCTGCTACCTCTCCTGGCCCACAGAGTAAGGGTTCTGCTCAGCAAACAGTGGGCATGATGACGAACGCTAACTTATAATTATTCCAAATTATTGCCACTGAGATAATGGGGGGATAATGCCTTTCTGGAACTTACATAATGTATTACTCCTTGATCTTACCTGCAATTCTACTTAGCCTGCCTTTGGTTACATGTTTATTCGTGACTGTAATGTAGTTGCCCTGCAGGATTGACAGGGAGAAGGAAAGGGAAAAATTGGAAGAGGGAAAGGAGCTGATAATTATAAAAGAGTCCTAAGACCAGTTATTCTGTTGCCTTCATATTTCTTTTTTAACACCCAATGGTGCAACCTATATTTCTTCTGCTTTTCTACCTATAATTCATGTTCCAGTGTCCAGTGGGTGACTGGATGGGTGAAAGTGGCTTCGATTTATTTCTTCCCTGCTCGCTGTATCACTATATATTTTTTTAACTACTTGTTGAAGTGTTCAGTTACACCTTCAAAACGTGCAACAGAAATTCTGACTGGATGGAAATAGCTGGAAGGATATTAGAAAATATGATCAAAGTAAATTCTTTTAAGTAAAGGATTATTTTCAGTTGTAGGGGCTAGGAATTTAAACCATGAAGATCTGAGATCTAACACATTAAGTTACTGGTAGTCTCATATTTCAAAGTGTCAACTAAATAATAATGCATAACCATTCTGGTCAACAAGTATATCTATGTTTGTTATTTATTACATATTCATCATATGATATATAAGAAATCCTCAGTTACTGCATTTTCTTTCACTCTATTTTCTTTACATTGTAAACATCTTAGCTCTTCATTTCGTTCTATCCCTCATTCTTTGTGCCAACCAATCACACTCACCTATTTAATTCTTGGAATACACATCACAGTATGCATCTTGCTTTTCTCTCTGCTTAGAAATCTTTTCCCATATTTCCCATAGTAGTTTCCTAGTCATCTTCCAAGTGTCAATTTGTAGAATTATTTCCTGATTTCCCAACCAAGAATAAGGTCTATTTTTAGTTGTTATACACTCTCATAGGATCCTATCCTGAGTTTCCTATACTTCTTCACTGTTCATCCTTTTAAGTATATTGAAAACTCTTTAAAGGCAAAAACTGTATTTATCTCATTTGCTTCCATAGAACCCAGGATCTACCACATTGTCTTTCATGTAGCAGGCTGTCAATAAATTGGTGAATAAATGAATGGGTTTTAGGATTCCTTTGAAATAGTAATTCCATAATTTCTTAAAAGAGTCACTCTTTTATGAGCGACTGTATACACACACACAAAGGAAACCCTTTTCTATGGGCTGTAAGATGCCCTGTGTGGAACCAGAAGGTATAGACCTGCTCATCTGTGATTGACCCACGATAATATTTAAGACATGGAAAGGGCATCGGAATGTAAACCAAGCAACTCACTAAAATGTGAGAAATTTATTTAATCACCCATATCCTTGTTCATAAAATGCTAGAAACAAATTAGGCTTTTCCCCTATGCATTCGTTTAATCTATTGTTTGGACTGATCAGAAAATTCAGCAAGAGTTGTTAAGCCCAGTGCAAGAACATATTTAATTAGAACCAAACCGGAGATAGTGGCCTCCAAGGTGATAGATTTTCAATTTAATATAATGAACATTTATTCTCTGATGCTAATTCGGGTCTTTACTTATATAAGTAAAACTCTGACATAACTACAGGCATTACGCCCTGCCCATGTTTCCCAATATATGTTCATATCACACTGGGAATTCTCCAGGAAGCAATCCTTGGTTAATATTCCCATGCTAACACATGTAAGGCAATTGTAGGGGCCAACAGAAGTTTAAAAAAGTTTAAATAGATCTTGATTCATAATTTGGATTCATATGCTGCATATCTTGGGAGATCTCAATGTCATTTTCACCATGGTATATTTCCACTTTTGCACTTTAAGTCTGACTGAAACTCCTTGACCTTTACTCATTTTCCTTCTCCTTGACCTTTATTCATTTTCCTTCTCCAAGACCTTGCCCTGAGTCTAAGACAAAAAGCCGTGTGGTCCACCCAGATTCCCAGGAATGTCCCCAGTAAGATTCAGATAGTTATACTTTTCAAGAATGTCAGTCCTTTTTTCTCCATGGCATTTCATTAAACAATAGTGATACTTTTTATTGATTGATTATTCACTGAAAGTGAGATGATGTGGATTAAATATTTCCTGGATATACCTGAGAAATATTTACTGATATTTAGGAGAAAATGGGTCAGTCAAACATTACAGTTTTCACATGTTAGAAGAAAACAAAATACACACTTTTTTTGGTATAGAACACATTAAATAATAGTTGTATGCTTGAAATGAATCCCCCAACACAATTTTTTCTCTTGTACTAAAAAATTAATAAGAGATGTCTTTTTAATTGAAATAAAATAAATCCAAATGCTACTCAAGCAAATATATTTATATTTAATGATTCTAACATATTTACAAGATGCTGCAAGTAATTGGCATCGGGAACCTTTTTATTATATTGAGTCCTGTAACATAGCTTAAAATTTCTTCTAATGTTTAAGTAGATCATACAAGGTAAGATTGTCTAAATTATATAATTTAGTGAATGTCATCCAAACATATCAACCTGTTTCTCATTAAGAACATAATCTGCCTTCTTATCATGATTAAGAAGAAGAAATGTTTCCAATGAAATATTTTGCCAAGTAGGCTTAGTTCAAAATATTATAACTATTCATGTGGAAAATTAGAAACTACAGTACTGGTGATTCTTTTTACATTAACTTTTTTTTTTTTTTTTTCCTGCAGTACGCGGGCCTCTCACTGTTGCGGCCTCTCCCGTTGCGGAGCACAGGCTCCGGACGCGCAGGCTCAGCAGCTATGGCTCACGGGCCCAGCAGCTCCACGGCATGTGGGATCTTCCCGGACCGGGGCACGAACCCGTGTCCCCTGCATCGGCAGGCGGACTTTCAACCACTGCGCCACCAGGGAAGCCCTACATTAACTTTTAAACAGCCAGTGTGTACCCAGTCCCTAGTAAAATCAAGGTGTACCTTGGTCCAATTAAAACAATGTTTATCCAAAGATATGCTGGCAACAATATGTGCATATGTGCATTCACTACAAATGCCGAGCATCACAAAACAGTATGATCTTTCATTCAAAAGCACACCTCTTTGACCAGTTAAAGAATTAAGCATCAGAGAAATGTTACATGGTCCAGGGACTTATGTAATGTAGTAGAAGCTCCACTGCTTTTTAAAATCATATCTTACATGGAGAATAAGCTTGGATAAGTCACCTAATACTAGTTAATTTCTCAAGCTTCATCATTGGAACATAGCTGTAAAATGGGAAAGCTTTTTAACCTATACATTGTGCAGAAGAAGCAGGTGTTAAGTCTGGTCACGACTGTTGGAAATGAATGCTAAAACTATGCAAAATAAAGCAGCCATATGATTTTCATCAATAATAGAAATATCACTTTTTTAACAAAAGCATCCAAAATTATGCCTAATAATAAGAGACACACAGGAAAAATGGGAGAAATTGAGGCCATGTCGACTATTCAGCACACATAACATAGAAATAAACGGGTCCCATTTCATTTAACGAGTATATATTGTGCCCTTATAAATGTCCTTGTTTAAGTACTGTGAGGAATATAAAAATACATAATGTAAAATCCCTTTGCTCAAAGAGCATGAGAGCACCCAGCAAAAACTATAAGTATCCAGCTACAGCCTTGCAATCAGGAAAAGGTTAAGGAAATTTTTCCTCTTCTTTCCGAAATATCACTATTTTATAACCAAAAGAACAATGCAACTTTTCCAATGACATAATTGTAGCTCAAAGTTGCTATTTTTGTTACTGCTCTTATTCTGGTTATTTTTTAAAATAATTTTTATTGGAGTATAGTTGTTTTACAATGTTGTGTTAGTTTCTGCTGTACAGCAAAGTGAATCAGCTATATGTATACATATATCCCCTTCTTTTTGGATTTCCTTCCCATTTAGGTCACCACTGAAAAGATGCTCAACATCAGTAATTATTAGAGAAATGTGAATCAAAACTACAATGAGGTATCACCTCATACTGGTCAGAATGGCCATCATCAAAAAAATCTACAAACAATAAATGCTGGAGAGGGTGTGGAGAGAAGGAAACCCTCCTACACGGTTGGTGGGAATGTAAATTGATACAGCCACTATGGAGAAGAGTATGGAGGTTCCTTCAAAAAATCTAAGTTACTTTTTATTCATCTGTATTGGTCTAATTCTTGTACTGACTCAAAACATTTTAAAATATTTAAAAATATAATTACAGTATGTCATGGGTCGGAGGAAAAGCATACCTAAGAGTGTGATGTCATGGAGAAAGTTCAGTACTTGGAGAGGTAAGATCTTCTTTCAAATCCAGTTATATTACTGGTTTGATGACTGGGCAGCTGATACAAGATCTTGTTTTCCTATCTTTACAGGTAAGATGTATCAAAACAATGCACCTAACCTACATCTTATGGCTAAGAGAATTCAGTGAGAAAATATCTATAAATAGCAAACCACTCTTTAAACTTACGTTGCCATTATTGTCACCTCATATCATTACTAAAGGTAACATGGTCCAGCTATGCCTAAACTAAGGATTCATTCTCACTCTAGGGACTGCTTATGCAACATGGGCATCAGTGATTGTGCCCTCCAGGAGGACAAATATAGTTCAAGAAATGCATATGTGAGGATGGTAACAGGAAAGGGATAGAAAAGTTATTAATATTTTTCATCTGAAATTATCATAGCATAAAAAATTACCAGTCCTTATTTGTTGGTGACTCTAGGAGTTGGTGGGTTTGTGTGTGACTCTTTCCAGAGAGGTGTCACTTCATCTTGGTCCACATAGTATCGTTAGAATTATACTCTAGTGTGAATCCCAAGACAGTCAGAGTACCCTCCAGGTTTTTGGAACACTTTCTGTACTAGACAACTCTGGTTTACCAGAACCAATTTCCTAAAGACATAGGAATGACACCAGAAGAAAGAGTGTTTGTTTTTTAGTTAAATGGATTCTTGATGAGAGAGTCATTATCTGGCAAATAAATCTCTTTAGAGTGGCAGACTAAACTACGATGACAGAAGAAACATTATTTCAGTTTCAGTCCCACTTCATTTCTTTTCGAAAGATAAATTCATAATCAGTGTAAAAGAACATACTTCAGTAACCCAGTACCTGTTTCCACTCCCCAGAACAACGCAGAGATAGAGCCAGTACACACGCAGCCAGCCATTAAATTGAAACTCAGTCTACTAATATTTCTCTATGTTAAGGTCATGCAGATTTGTGGGTCTTTTTATTGCTACAAATCTATAATTTGCCTTATAGATTTTTTTTCAAAAATTCTCTCTTTCTTAATATTTGTGCCAAATACTCATATTCTAGAAACCTTCTCTGCACTTTTTTAAGCTTCTCATGTGTTCACATCTTCTAATCGTGGACGCTTTCATACCTGAATTATAGAGTATACGCTAGCACATTGTATCCACTAGAAGATTTAAAATCCATGAAAATAAGCAGCTGTCTTTGCAGCCTCTACAGCATGAAGCAGTGTGTCAGGGTGTTCTGCACATGGCAGACAGTTAGAAAATATTTTCTAAAAGAATAAGTGGGTGAATAGATAAAACCAGCCATTTAGTAATTATTTCTAGACATAAGGGTTTCAGAGAGATTTTAGGTCAAGAACTGATTGCCATAAAATTTGTTTGCATAAAAAAAGTTACTGTGAAGTAAACATTAATTAAACAACATTTTTAGGCAGATTTAAAAATCAATCCATAGAAATAGTTCATTGTTTCTATTAATAACAGTATCTTTTTATAAAACAAAATGTTCTTTATAGTAACAAAAATGAGGCAGATTTTTCATTCCAAGTCTAATATGCATTAGATTATTTTAGTTATTGCTATTTATTCTATACATGATAGAAGGATAAGGCACAAACCATCAATATAGCTGCAGAATTCAACTATCTACATTCAAGAAACAGAGAGAGGGGAAAGGAGGGAGGGAGGAAAGGGTGAAAGAAATCAAAGAAAAAACAAAGAAAAGAAAGGAAAGGAAAGCAGGGGAGGAAGAAAAAAGCAAGGAAGGAAAGAAAGAAAAAAGAAATTTCCAGGGGTAGTAGCAACACACCCTAATTTTAACTCCCCATTTGGGAAAAAGAAACTTTCCCACAAACTTAACTCATCTGCATGTTAATGGAAAAATATTTCCATTTTGCCGACATCTATTATAGACTGTGTTTGACCCAACTCCCTGCTCTTTCAGAAATAGTCATTAGAATGTAATATTGCAGTCTGTTGCATTCATTCTGAATATTTTAATACCGAGGAGGAAATGATTCTGCAAGAGAAAATGCTGGAAAATGCTGTATTTAATTAATGCCCAAGGGAAGCCATGAAAAAGAAAACAATGGGAGTTGTCACATACTGATTTTAAACACTGTTTACCAGATTTACTTCCATGTACTGCTTTAGCCTCCCACTCAGCAGCGTGATTATAGCAGAGCTGTTCCACACTTGGCTTCTGAAATTCAGTGTGAGTAATAGGACACAAAGGATAGATGAAGAAGCTGCACGTTAGTGAAGCTAGATGCTAAGGCTTGGGGCAGACCCTCAGTATAAACACCTGCTCATATACAAACAGATGTAAAGAACACTCTGCTTAATCTAGCAGAACAGCTATTTAGAGCCTTACAAGGCAGGGAGCTGCTTGGTTGGTATAACACGTTTGATTCAGGCTTGATCAAGCCAGTTGAGCCCAGATTAATCTTAAAAGAGTAGTTTATACATTTTTCTTTTCTGAATGAAGAGCTGTTTCTATGAAGCAAAAGAGCATGAAAGAGTATAAGGTAGATTCTTCCTCTCCCTGTCTTCCCACGTGGTTAGAAGAGGCAGGTCGAGGTTCTGAGCTGGACTGAATTCATGTAAAAGTCTCCTTAGCAAGAGGCAGAGACTCTGACATTGGACCCCACCAGGGCATCAATACCATCATATAAAAAGAAGGGGAAAGAACTACCATGGGGATTGCTGGACTGGATGCCTTGTCTGAATATAATCTATTTCATATTCACAATAATTAAATGAGGTAAATCTTATCCTTATCTATCCATGAAAATTCTTAGACAAGCAACTTGCCAGCCACAACCCTAAACTAAGTCTCTACTTCAAGCCCGTGCTGCTTCCACTCATCACGTGTCTTGTGAAATAGAATTGAGCTTATTGGAGGTAACTATTTATTTCTGTTCATCTACCAAGTCTGACAGCCAGTCCACAGTTACACAATCACACTGTGGTTATATATGTTTGCAGTCCAAATTAATCTTGAAAGAGTAAGGAAACAATGGGAGTTGTCCTTCTCTCTGCACATCACTCTCTGAGGCAGGCCTAAGTCCCGGTCTTCGACTTGTACTCTGCAAATATCTCCAGGTCTTTGCAAAATTTTACCATGGGGGTAAGGTGTGGGGATAGGGAAAAGAAAATCAGACATCCTGAGCTGTATAGTTCCCCCGCACCAAATTCTTTACTCTCCCAGAACCTCAGAATGCGACCTCATTTGGACATAGGGCTGTTTGCAGATGTAACTAATTAAGATGAAGTTAGACTGGATTAGGGTGGTCCTAATCCAACGCGACCGGTGTCCTTATAAGAAAAGAAGCAGCACAGACAAGTCCATATGAACACAGAGGCAGGGACTGGAATGATGTCTCCTCAAGCCAAGGAAAGGCCAAGCATCACCATCATCATCAGAGGCTAAGAGGAGGCCAGGAAAGGTCCTCCCATAGAAGCTTCATAGAGGGCGTGGTCCTGCTACTGCCTTGATTTCAGAATTTTAGCTTCCAGCACTGTGAGACAGTAGATTTCTATTGTTTTAAGTCTTGAAGTTTGTGGTAAGCTGTTACTGAGGCCCTAAACGAATACACCAGGTAACTGGTTTTACTGACTGAAGACTTAATTCACATGTTCTCCTGTAATCTATGTATGCATACCCAAGAACTCTGACTTTCCTTCCAGGTCACAAAGTCTTTCTCTGTCCAAATGCTTTCTTTTCTACGCTAAAATGTCAAGCACCTTTGATCTTATCTGTTCTTTACCTCATCTTCCTGAAAACCTCTTTTTTTTTTTTTTTTTTTTTTTTTCTGGTACGCAGGCCTCTCACTGCCGCGGCCTCTCCCGCTGCGGAGCACGGGCTCCAGACGCACAGGCCCAGCCGCTCCGCAGCTTATAGGATCTTCCCGGACCGGGACACGAACCCGTGTCCCCCGCATCGGCAGGCGGACTCCCAACCACTGCGCCACCAGGGAAGGCCCCTGCAAATCTCTTGAAAACCTTGACATGCAGATAAATCTCAAATAATTTTCCAAAAACAGAGTTGGAAGAGAGGTGAGAAATGGAAGATTCCTTGAAAGTGAGAAGCTCAGGATTCAGAAGAAGAAGGAATGTGGTCTCAACTCTCCTTGGCATATTTCTTACATGGGCAGTGAAATGAGAGATTTGGATTTCAACCAGGAGATCAGAAAGGGCTGATGGTTCTGATTTTTCATTCTTCTCTCAGGATAGGCAGCAAATCACAGAGAGAGGGCCATCCTTTATGCTATTTTACACTGCAATCGCTGAAATGATTTGCAATTCCAGACTTAAGAGTAGGTGTTAAAATTGAACCATATACAGTAGTGTGTATTTGTTAATCACACACTACTATATATAATATAAAGTAGATAAACAGCAAGGACCTACTGTATAACACAGGGAACTATATTCAATATCTTGTAATAATCTTTTAATGTAATAACCACCATATGGAAAAAAACCTGAAAAGAATACACACACACACACACACACACATATATCTGAATCACTTTGCTGTACACCTGAAACTAACACAACATTGTAAATCAACTATACTTCAACTATACTTAATATAACTAAAAAATACTGAACCATATAACTGAGATTGGGCTTTCAATTACTTAAGTCGTTGATGACCTACCTTTTTGCCCTTTTCATAGAAACTAACAGAAAGGTGAACAGTCTCCTGCTGTCCTCTGAAGCTTCTTGTCAGGTAGGCAGGCATCATGGGACTATGCCAGCAAGTTTTGTGGTAGCACAGTGACCCTGCTGAGATGCCGTCTGCTCTCTGAGCCCTGGAATCTCGACTGCAATTACCTGTGAAAGTCAGGGATAGTTCAAGTCTTGCATTTATACTGACAATATATTTTACCTCCAAATCAGGACACAGTGCCTGACAGGTACAGCTATACCTATGGGAACAATGAAACAGGATATTTAAATTCAAGACTGTCCTAGAAAATCTGAGACATATCTCAGTTTGAAGGTACCTGATCTGCTGGATGCCTTTGGTATTGTGAAAGAAAAGTTAAATGTGGACTCAGTTTGTCTTAAAATGAAAAAGCATGAGTCATTAAGATAAACTTAAATTACATCAAGTATTTTAATTTTGATCTCAGACTGCTGAAAAATTCTTTTATTATATTACCATATAATGTATATTATATAATTATATGTTATATAAATCTTTATATTTTAAAAATAATATTAAAACATGAAACAAAACTTACTGTTGAGAAGCTGTATATATGCTAATACTAGTACCTTTTCCACTCTCTGTTAGTATTCGGGTCAGACTAAAGATAATGATAAAAATAACAGCTGCTATTAGCAATGCAGTGCATTCTACGCAGTTGGCATGTTGTGTGTGTTAAGGCTTCTGCATGCACTGTTGCATCTAATTCCTGCAATAACCCATGATGCAAGCATTTTAACTTCATTTTATGAATGAGGAAATTTAAGCCCAAAATCACACAGCTAAAAAACCACAGAGCAGGGTTTTAATCCAGTCTATCTAAATACAAAGAATCTGGCCGTGGCCACAATGATACATGAGAAATTAGAGTTCTCTAGAATATAATTTAAATGAAACTGTCTTCCATTTGTTTTCTACCTGACAGATGATGTAACTATGGCAGCCACCCCCAATCTCAATTCCCAGGAGGTTAGCCACAGCTTCACCCTTTCCACTCCCACATTTAGAACCATCAGAAAGCAAGTGAAGGAGAAGAAGGAGAAGAAGAAGAGGGAGCGGGGAGGGAGAGGGAAGAAAGAAAGAAAGAAAAAAGAAAGGAAGGAAGGAAGGAAGGGAGGAAGGGAGGAAGGAAGGAAGGAAGGAAGAGGAAGGAAGGAAGAAAGGAAGGGAGGAAGGAAGGAAGGAAGGAAGGAAGGAAGAAAGAGGAAGGAAGGAAGGAAGAAAGAGGAAGAAAGAAAGAAAGAAAAAAGAAAGAAAGAAAAAGAAAAGGAAAGTAAGTACATGAGAATGAAGGGAATAACCAGTGGATCTGCTTTATTTGATGGGAAAGTAATATTTATTTCCCTTACTGCATTAAGAAATTATCTGAAACAAAATAGGATAAAAGAAATCAGTATGAGACTTAAGGCATATTCAACATGGTTGGACATTATTGTTTATGAAAGAGAAGTAAAGGATGAAAGAGATTTGGATCATGGACATTTTCATTTTCATTGATGAGGATTTTATTTTATTTAAATGTGGTCAAAATGTAAGAAATAGAAGCATTTTATATTCAATATACAGATATGCTATGGATTGGCTCATGTATATATGGTACAGATTTTTATTTCATGAAAAAGAAACTGTAACTATTGAAAAGGGTTAATCAATTTTGTTTTTTATTTTTGAGAGAATCTAGTTTACTTTGTTCATTAACCATACCTCCAAAATATACATAATTATTTTAGTAGCAATATGTGCTTGCTTTTTGACAAAGGACAATTTTACTGATTAAAAACCAGGCTGCCATACTTAAATATGTAGCAGTTACCATGGAAACAATTTTACTTTGACTCAGAGCATATCTTGTTTTAGGGAGACTAGCCCGTTGTTATGGCAATGAGAACTTGAGCATTTTTCCCACAAGAAGCCTAGCAGAGAGGATAAATAATAGGGTCGCCAGTCATGAAGCATATAGGAATGTGAGTGTGCTTACCTTAGGTATTATGGAGTCACAGCTGGTAAAGACACCAGATGCCATTCTAGTCTTGTTAGGAAATCTCTTGTCCCATGTGGCTCCCTTGTTTTATTTTTAACTGTAAAAAAAAAAATAATGCTTGAAATTTTCCTCATTGAAGGCAACAAATTCAAATCGTTGTTTCTATGACAACTGTATATGATGTTTCATTAAAACTTTAATAGAAACTATAGTTGAGATACTAGAAAAATCATGATTTATCAGCTATTTCAAGACATTATGGCAATGATGATGACAGCTATGAGAATCAAAGTGTACAGAATGTCTGTCATATGTCTGGCATGGTTCCAAGAGTTTTTGCTATACTAACACATTAAAATTCTCATAATACCTCTCCTTGAGTGGGGCATTATTAATATCTCCATTTTACAGAAAAGAAAACTGAAGCACCAAAAGGTCAATTAATTTATCCAAGGTGACAGAGTAAAGAAGTGTCAGATATATTAGTTTTAATTTTCTTATAATATTAAATTTAAATTTAAAATACTTTAAATTACTTTAGTTATGTAAATAATTTTAATAAATTAAAAACTAAATTATATTTGTATAATATAAAGTTTTTCTAAGAGGGAGGATAACTTTCAGACAGGAATTAACAATATAAACTTGAATTTAACTGAATTTAGTGTTTTGTCAAGAATAACCGTATGATGTTGCTATATTTAATCTTAGAGTTAATTAATATTTAAGTAATCTGGGGTTGTAAATATGAAAGCCTTATTCAGACTGTAAGATTCCTTGAGGGATTATTCTGAATATATTCATAAGCCTGAAATATATATGCTAATATGAAAATGGCAACTAGAAGATTTACTGCGATAGGACTCTAATTAAAATTGCAAAATATTTTATTTCAGGGGCTTATGCCTTTTCTCATCAAAAATGTTCACCCTTTTTAAACCAAAGGCATTTTTCTTACTAGTTTATGTGTTGCAGATGAATCAAGAATTCATCTCATTTTAGTCTCTTAGGCAGTGACTACATAAGTGTTTCAATAAGAAAAATATTCATTCCACTGTCTGTTATTGAAAAAACTTGTGTTATTGAAAAAAATTGTTTTATCTGCTACATTTTTCCAGTGTAGGTAGGTGAATTTTTGATAAATAAGTAGTTTTTTACAAAGATAATGGTTGACTTGATAAAGGTAATAGACACATAAAAAATCACTGCAATAAATATCTTCTAAATGCTGATATTAAAAGTACTCCCTTTTGAATAAGAAGTAGGACAAGAATGCTACTATTATCACCCCAATCACCATTGCACTGAGACCCAGCCAGACAACTGACACAAGCAAGAGTGGTTCACAGAGGGTTACCAGGTGTTCCTTTTATACTAACACTCAAAACACTTAATGCTTGATATTAAGATGTTCTTAAATAAAGAGCACTGCAAACAGTAATTTGATTAAATAGCAGCTTGGGTTAGTAAAAGCCAGACTTCAGCTAATGGTTGTTACCGTGCCTGTGCTTCGGCTAACTTGCCAATGCACACATCACATGCACGTGCCGACACTCCCAACTCTTCCACAGCCAAAAATACTACACCTTCGTTCTCCAGCTCGACTTACACCTGCGTTATTAATTGTTCACACAATGCTTGTCCTCTATTTTCACGCTAGTTTTTAGTCTCAAGCTCACAGATGCTCAGACCTGATTCACTGATAAAATGTATCCAGCTATGAACTTGATGCTTCAAATTGCAGAGGGCAACAGAGTTTGCTTCTAGGCATGCTCATTTCCTGATGACTGGAATCGTTAGGGAGTTGGTACTACTGTCTTGGACCTCAGGGAGAGGACCAAACTGGAGACACAAATGGGAAGCATTCACAACTGTGTGTGTGTGGTGTGTTAATGCTATCATGAGTACTTGTAGTATACAATGTTCTAAAGTAACTGCAATTTACTGATTATCAATTAGCACATGTAGTGCTATATCTAGAAATCAGTTTAGGGAGAAAAATATAGTTTGCCCGAACTGATACAATTAGTAAGTGATGGTGCTGAATAAAAGTCTCCTCAAAAATCTGTGTTCATTTCCCTATAGCAAAATATCTCTCAAAAAATCTTTAAAATAGTTTTAGAAGAGAATTCTTAACTATGCTATGGAAAGAATGTTTTGCTTATCAAACTGATGAAGTTATTGTAGAAACTCTGTGTTTATTTTTCATCATTTTCCCACAAGACAATCATAATATTCCATCGGCACTTTATCATTTTAATAGATCCTAAGACTTTTTCTCCCTTGCTCCATAATTTTCTGTATCTCTTAAACCACATCTCTTTACATACATCAAATTTACCCAGTTTTTTCAAATCCATTTTTGAAGGAAAAAGCAGCTTTATTTTAAACTTGAATTTATTTACTCTCTCCACATCTCACCCCCGCAAAAACAAAGGTCTGTTTATAGAAGCTCCCTCCACTGAGTGCATTAAGTCCAGCTATCAGGAAAAATTACCAAAAGGCAAAAAAAATATACAGTTTGCAGGGATAGAGTAAGCATCAGAGCCAGACTCAGATAAGGCAGGGATGTTGGAATTATTGGACCAGGTAATTAAAACAACAGTGGTTAATATGCTAAAGATGCTAATGGGTAACGTGGACAGCATGCAAGAAGATACATGTGATGTAGGGAGAGAGATGGAAATACTAAGAAGGAACCCGTAAGAAATGCTAGAGATCAAAAACACTGTAACAAAAATGTTAAATGCCTCCAATGTGCTCATTAGGACACTGGACATGGCTGAGGAAAGAATCTCTGAGCTCGAGGATATGTGAAAGGAATCCTCAAAACGAACAAAGAGAAAAATGACTCGGAAAAAAAAAAAAAAAAACCAGGATATCTGAGAACTGTGGGACAAGTACAAAAGGTATATCATAAGCATAAAGGATCTTCCAAAAGAAGAGAGAAAGGAACTGAAGAAATGTTTGAAAAATAATGACAAAATTTCCCCAAAATAAAGTCAGGAACCAAACCACAGATCCAGGAAGCTCAGAGAATGCCAAACAGGACAAATATCAAAGCAAAACAAAACAAAACTATACCTGGGCATGCCATTTTCAGACTACAGAGAATTAAAGCTAAAGAAAAATCCTGAAAGAAATCAGAGGGAAAACCACTTTACATAGAGAGGGGCAAAGATAATAATTACATCCAAGTTTGCCTTAGGAACCATGCAAGCAAGAAGGGAGTGGAGTGAAATATTTAAAGCACTGAGAAAAGCCCAGCAACCCAGAATTCTGCATCCAGTGTAATTAACCTTTAAAAGTGAAGGGAAAATAAAAATTGACAAACAAAAACTGAGAGAACTTGTCGCCAGTAGATCTGCCTTGCAAGAAATGTTAAAAGAGGTTCTTCACAGAGAAGTAAAATGATATAGGTCAGAAACTAACAGCTACATAAAGAAAAGAAAAGCATCTGAGAAATAAAAGTGAAGGTAAAAGAAAAGCTTTTATTCTTTCTTAATTGATCTAACAGATAATAGTTTGTTCAAAGTAGTAATAACAACAATATATTCAACTGTGTATGCTTATATGAGTGGAAATCGGTGACTGCAATGATACCAGGGATGGGAGGGAAGAATCAGCATTATTTTGTCATTTTAAGGTCCTCACACTTAGCATAGTATTATTCATAGCAACACTTGATACAGCGTTATTTAAAAATGGACTTGGATTAGTTATAAATGTATACTGCATTCTAGGGCAACCACTAAAAGAGAACTATAAGTGATTAAGCTAAGAAAGAAGAGAAAATGTAGTCATATAAAATGCTCAAAAAGCAGAAAAAAAGGTAGACAAATGTAGAAAAAAAGAATAAGGGCAACAAATAGAAAGCAGTAACAAATATGGTAGACGTAAATCCAACTATAACAATAATCACTTTGAATGTCAGTGGTCTAAATGCACCAATTAAAAGACAGAGATTAGGGGCTTCCCTGGTGGCGCAGTGGTTGCGAGTCCGCCTGCCAATGCAGGGGACACGGGTTCGTACCCCGGTCCGGGAAGATCCCACATGCCACGGAGCGGCTGGGCCCGTGAGCCATGGCCACAGAGCCTGTGCGTCTGGAGCCTGTGCTCCGTGATGGGAGAGGCCACAACAGTGAGAGGCCCACGTACCGCAAAAAAAAAAAAAGACAGAGATTATCAGAGTCAAAACGTGAGATAAGGAAACAAGAAAGAGGATGGATAGATAAACATGTTGGTCAATAATTGTGTGTGTGTGTGTGTGTGTGTGTGTGTGTGTGTTGCTTGTTTATTTAAGATGGGAAAACTTTAAATGTGTCTTTTTGTCAAAAACCAACAATTGATGAACAAAGCTTCTACCATTGGGAGAGAATGAGGTTCAGGTTATGATAAGAGAGACATCTGCTTCTCTTGGAAACAGGAATTGTAGGGATGCAGAGGTTTAACGTAGGAGGTAAATATTTCTATGTAGGCAGAAGAGAGAGTCACACAGATATTAGATTATCTGATACTAGAGTCAGATATTAGATTACCTCTTCTAAAAGCATAATGCAATAAAAGGCAGCACATATACATCTTCATGCAACTCACAGCCTGAAGTTTTTAATTCGTTCCTATTAGATGATTCACACTTTACCAACAAATATTATGATTTATCAAAAACGGAAAAATACTTGATTTTGTATAAGAAATACTTTACTTTCTAAGAATCTAGCCAGCAGTAGGGGGCAGGGAACATTCTGTCTTAATCTTATTAATGAGCTTTTGAAAGAGAATCTTGAGGTGTGATGCTCAGACCCTCCCTCTTTCCTTTCCACACAGACCAGCTGCGTTCAGCTAGGGCTATTAAGTGGGCAAGTCTTTCTAGTTCTGGAGTTAAACGAATAAAACTACACTCATGAATTTCAGCTTCATCAGAAATAGAGATACTTTGGCTTGCATCTGCCAATTCTCTAGCCTATTTCTTTTTTTTTAACATGGAGTATAATTGCTTTACATTGTTGTGTTGGTTTCTGCTGTATAACGAAGTGAATCAGCTATACATATACCTACATCCCCATATCTCCTCCCTCTTGTGTCTCCCTCCCTCCCACCCTTCCTATCCCACCCCTCTAGGTGGTCACAAAGCACCAAGCTGACCTCCCTGTGCTATGCGGCTGCTTCCCACTAGCTATCTATTTTACGTTTGGTAGTGTATATGTGTCCATGCCACTCTCTCACTTCATCCCATCTTCCCCTTCCCCTTCCCCATGTCCTCAAGTCCATTCTCTACATCTGTGGTTCTTACTTGGTTCAGACCTCCAGTGGGGAAGCTGGTATTATTTAGTGACCTCTTTCAGAGTCTACCACACACAAACTTCAGCTAAGCAATTAGAAAGTAGCTTAGTTTTGGTAGGTTCATAGAAAAATATATATTTCTTTTTCAGGATCTGTGGCAAAGTCTTTGTCAGGTCTATCCCTGGCTTGCTATTTGACCTTAAAAAACCACTCACCCTTTGCATGACTCAGTTTCCTCACATCTAAGATGAAAATAATCCCTGCCCTCCATACTTTGCATAAATACAGAGATATTAAAATGCGATTGGGGTCATGCCTCCTCCGGTCAGTAAACCACCCACTGCTCCCTAAAGGTCACCGTTAACCAGAGTGCCAACACCAGAACTTACTCTGACCTATTTTAGACGTTAAAAAACGGAATCATAGGCAAAGAAAAAGAGAGAGAGAATTGTAAAACAACAACGACAAAAACGCTAAAATGTTCACGATGTGTGCATTTGAAAAAGCACAAACATGACATTATTGGTCTCGCTGTGACCAGTGCATGTGTTCCATCCCAGCTGGTGTTACGTTAGGTAAGACCAGTCCCCTCATCATATTTGTCCTGATCATGGCAACAGCCTCCTGAAAGGTCCCCTTGCCCGTCTGGGACTATTTCCTTCCCCTAATGGTTCGCATATTCAGTGCAGAAGAGAGATCATCCTTAAAGGAGAGGGTTTATCCTCACGAGTGGAGACTGAGACACAATTTGTGTTCAGGTAGTTTATTGGGGAGCACGAGTGAGGGCAGGAGGGTCAGACCCGTGCAGAATTATTAAGGGGAGATGCTGACCCAACACAGCTGGATCCGCCCAGGACCCACCGTGGAACCCGCCGGCGCCCTCGGCATCCAGCCCTCAGGGTGGGTAGGAAGCGGACTCACTCCATGCCTTCCTCTTCCTGAGAGCTGCTCTTATTTGCGCTGGTGCCTCCAAGAGGGCGGAGGCAGGGGACACGTGAGCTTGGAGCTGAGACACCTGCGAGGTGACTTGAAGACTCCACCTCCTGGGACTGGAGCTGGGAGCAAAGCGAGGGAGACGCTGAGAGACCAAGAGAACCTCATTTGGGCCGAGGGAATCTGGATGCTCTTTTGTTTTCATTTTTACTTTATTTTATTGAAGTATAGTTGAAAGACAAATACCATATGATATCACTTATATGTGGAATCTAAAATATGACACAAATGAACTTATCTACGAAACAGAAACAGACTCACAGACATAGAGAACAGACTGGTGGCTGCCAAGTGGGAGGGGAGTGGGGAAGGGAAGTATTGAGAGTTCGGGGTTAGCAGATGCAAACTAGTGCATATAGGATGGATAACCACTAAGGTCCTACTGTACAGACAGGGAGCTATATTCAATATCCTGTGATAAACCATCATGGAAACGAATATGAAAAATAATATATATATATATATATATATGCATAACTGAATCACTTTTCTGTACAGCAGAAATTAACACAACATTGGATGCTATTTCTTATTTCATGGATCTCATGAAACAGATTTATTTCAGCATATAAACTAGGGAATTTTTTATAAGAAAAAGTATACTATTTTAACTCATAAAATATGAAAACACAACAACAGATCATTTGGCAATAGATACAAACACTGAATCATTATGTTGTACACCTGTACATTATATTATATACTATAAAGTTATATGTCAATTATACCTCAATTAAAAAAAACACTATTTGAAATAAAATTGCTTTCCATTAAACAAACAAACGAATAAATAAAATTTTTAAAAAACTGACAGTATGTTTGTAAAAACTTAAGTTAAAAGTGAGCATAGGGATTGTGAGGGGAAGATGGTGGAAGAGTAAGACGCGGAGGTCACCTTCCTCCCCACAGATACACCAGAAATACATCTACACGTGGAACAACTCCTACAGAACACCTACTGAACGCTGGCAGAAGACCTCAGACCTCCCAAAAGGCAAGAAACCCCCACAGTACCTGGGTAGGGCAAAAGAATTAACAGAGACAAAAGAATAGGGACGGGATCTGCGCCTCTAGGAGGGAGCCGTGAAGGAGGAAGGGTTTCCACACACTAGAAGCCCCTTCGCAGGCGGAGACTGCGGGTGGCGGAGCAGGGAAGCTTCGGAGCCGCGGAGGAGAGCACAGCAACAGGGGTGCGGAGGGCAAAGTGGGGAGATTCCCGCACAGAGGATCGGGGCCGACCGGCGCTCACCAGCCCGAGAGGCTTGTCTGCTCCTCCGCCGGGGCGGGCGGGGCTGGGAGCTGAGGCTCGGGCTTCGGTCGGATCCCAGGGAGAGGACTGGGGTTGGCGGTGTGAACACAGCCTGCAGGGGGCTAGTGCACCACGGCTAGCCGGGAGGGAGTCCGGGGAAAAGTGTGGAGCTGCTGAAGAGGCAAGAGACTTTTTCTTACCTCTTTGTTTCCTGGTGCACGAGGAGAGGGGATTCAGAGCGCGGCTTAAAGGAGCTCCAGAGACGGGTGCGAGCTGCGGCTAAAGGCGCGGACCACAGAGACGGGCATGAGACACTAAGGCTGCTGCTGCAGCCTTATTTTAGGGGTCCCAGAAGAAGAAGAGAAAGAGAAAGGGACTGAGAAAATAGTTGAAGAGATTATAGTTGAAAACTTGCCTAATATGGGAAAGGAAATAGTTTATCAAGTCCAGGAAGCACAGAGAGTCCCATACAGGATAAATCCAAGGTGAAACAGGCCAAGACACATATTAATCGAACTATCAAAACTTAAGTGCAAAGAAAAAATATTAAAAGCAGCAAGGGAAAAACAACAAATAACACACAAGTGAGTCCCCATAAGGTTAACGGCTGATCTTTCAGCAGAAACTCTGCAAGCCAGAAGGGAGTGGCAGGACATATTTAAAGTGATAAAGGAGAAAAACCTGCAACCAAGATTACTCTACCCAGCAAGGATCTCATTCAGATTTGATGGAGAAATTAAAACCTTTACAGACAAGCAAAAGCTAAGAGAGTTCAGCAGGACCAAACCAGCTTTACAATAAATGCTAAAGGATCTTCTCTAGGCAAGAAACACAAGAGAAGGAAAAGACCTACAATAACAAATCCAAAGCAATTAAGAAAATGGGAATAGGAACATACATTTCAATAATTACCTTAAATGTAAATGGATTAAATGCTCCAACCAAAAGATATAGACTGGCTGAATGGATAGAAAAACAAGACCCATATATATTCTGTCTACAAGAGACCTACTTCAGACCTACAGACACATATAGACTGCAAGTGAGGGGATGGAAAAAGATATTCCATACAAATGGAAACTAAAAGAAAGCTGGAATAACAATTCTCATATCAGACAAAATAGACTTTAAAATAAAGACTATTAGAAGAGACAAAGAAGGACACTACATAATGATTAAGGGATAGATCCAAGAAGAAGATATAATGATTGTAAATATTTATGCACTCAACATAGGAGCACCTCAATACATAAGGCAAATACTAACAGCCATAAAAGGGGAAATCGACAGTAACACATTCATAGTAGGGGACTTTAACACCCCACTTTCACCAATGGAAATATCATCCAAAATGAAAATAAATAAGGGAACACAAGCTTTAAATGATACATTAAACAAGATGGGCTTAATTGATATTTATAGGACATTCCATCGAAAAACAACAGAATACACATTTTTCTCAAGTTCTCATGGAACATTCTCCAGGATAGACCATATCTTGGGTCACAAATCAAGCCTTGGTAAATTTAAGAACATTGAAATTGTGTCAAGTATGTTTTCCGACCACAATGCTATGAGACTAGATATCAATTACAGGAAAAGATCTGTAAAATATACAAACACATGGAGGCTAAACAATACACTACTTAATAATGAAGTGATCACTGAAGAAATCAGAGGAAATCAAAAAATACCTATAAACAAATGACAATGGAGACACGACGACCAAAAACATATGGGATGCAGCAAAAGCAGTTCTAAGAAGGAATTTATAGCAATACAATCCTACCTTAAGAAACAGGAAACATCTCGAATAAACAACCTAACTTTGCACGTAAAACAATTAGAGAAAGAAAAACAAAAAAAAAACCCAAAGTTAGCAGAAGGAAAGAAATCATAAATATCACATCAGAAATAAATGGAAAAGAAATGAAGGAAACAACAGCAAAGATCAATAAAACTAAAAGATGGTTCTTTGAGAAGATAAACAAAATTGATAAACCATTAGCCAGACTCATCAAGAAAAAAAGGGAGAAGACTCAAGTCAATAGAATTAGTAATGAAAAAGGAGAAGTAACAACTGACACTGCAGAAATACAAAAGATCATGAGAGATTATTTACAGGCAACTCTATGCCAATAAAATGGACAACCTGGAAGAAATGGACAAATTCTTAGAAATGCACAACCTGCCAAGACTGAATCAGGAAGAAATAGAAAATATGAACAGACCAATCACAAGCACTGAAAATGAAACTGTGATTAAAAATCTTCCAACAAGCAAAAGCCCAGGACCAGATGGCTTCACAGGCGAATTCTATCAAACATTTAGAGAAGAGCTAACACCTATCCTTCTCAAACTCTTCCAAAATATAGCAGAGGAAGGAACACTCTCAAGCTCATTCTACAAGGCCACCATCACCCTGATACCAAAACCAGACAAAGATGTCACAAAGAAAGAAAACTACAGGCCAATATCACTGATGAACATAGATGCAAATATCCTCAACAAAATACTAGCAAGTAGAATCCAACAGCACATTAAGAGGCTCATACACCATGATCAGGTGAGGTTTCTTTCAGGAATGCAAGGATTCTTCAATATATGCAAATCAATCAATGTGATACACCATATTAACAAATTGAAGGAGAAAAACCATATGGTCATCTCAATAGATGCTGAAAAAGCTTTCGACAAAATTCAACACCCATTTATGATAAAAACCCGCCAGAAAGTAGGCACAGAGGGAACTTTCCTCAACATAATAAAGGCCATATATGACAAATCCACAGCCAACATCGTCCTCAATGGTGAAAAACTGAAAGCATTTCCACTAAGATCAGGAACAAGACAAGGTTGCCCACTCTCATCACTCTTATTCAACATAGGTTTGGAAGTTTTAGCCACAGCAATCAGAGAAGAAAAGGAAATAAAAAGTATCCAAATGGGAAAAGAAGTAAAACAGTCACTGTTTGCAGAGGACATGATACTATACATAGAGAATCCTAAAGATGCTACCAGAAAACTACTAGAGCTAATCAATGAATTTGGTAAAGTAGCAGGATACAAAATTAATGCACAGAAATCTCTGGCATTCCTATACACTAATGATGAAAAATCTGAAAGTGAAACCAAGAAAACACCCCCATTTACCATTGCAACAAAAAGAATAAAATATCTAGGAATAAACCTACCTAAGGAGACAAAAGACCTGTATGCAGAAAATTATAAGACACTGATGAAAGAAATTAAAGATGATACAAATAGATGGAGAGATATACCACGTTCTTGGATTGGGAGAATCAACATTGTGAAAATGACTCTACTACTCAAAGCAATCTACAAATTCAATGCAATCCCTATCAAACTACCACTGGCATTTTTCACAGAACTAGAGCAAAAAATTTCACAATTTGTATGGAAACACAAAAGCCCCTGAATAGCCAAAGCAATCTTGAGAACGAAAAACGGAGTTGGAGGAATCAGGCTCCCTGACTTCAGACTATGCTACAAGCTACAGTAATCAAGACAGTATGGTACTGGCACAAAAACAGAAATGTAGATCCATAGAACAGGATAGAAAGCCTAGAGATAAACCCACGCACATATAGTCACTTTATCTTTGATAAAGGAGGCAGGCATGTACAGTGGAGAAAGGACAGCCTCTTCCTGGGAGGCTGGGAAAACTGGACAGCTACATGGAAAAGTATGAGATTAGAACACTCCCTAACACCATACACAAAAATAAGCTCAAAATGGATTAAAGACCTAAATGTAAGACCAGACACTACAAAACTCTTAGAGGAAAACATAGGCAGAACACTCTATGACATAAATCACAGCAAGATCCTTTTTGACCCACCTCCTAGAGAAATGGAAATAAAAACAAAAATAAACAAATGGGACCTAATGAAACTTCAAAGCTTTTGCACAGCAAAGGAAACCATAAAGACCAAAAGACAACCCTCAGAATGGGAGAAAGTATTTGCAAATGCAGCAACTGACAAAGGATTAATCTCCAAAGTTTACAAGCAGCTCATGCAGCTCAATATTAAAAAAACAAACAACCCAATCCAAAAATGGGCAGAAGACGTAAATAGACATTTCTGCAAAGAAGATATACAGAGTGCCAACAAACACATGAAAGAATGCTCAACATCATTAATCATTAGAGAAATGCAAATCAAAACTACAATGAGATATCATCTCACACCAGTCAGAATGGCCATCATCAAAAAATCTAGAAACAATAAATGCTGGAGAGGGTGTGGAGAAAAGGGAACCCTCTTGCACTGTTGGTGGGAATGTGAATTGGTACAGCCACTATGGAGAACAGTATGGAGGTTCCTTAAAAAACTACAAATAGAACCACCATATGACCCAGCAATCCCACTACTGGGCATATACCCTGAGAAAACCATAATTCAAAAAGAGTCATGTACCAAAATGTTTATTGCAGCTCTATTTATAATAGCCAGGAGATAGAAGCAACCTAAGTGTCCATCATCAGATGAATGTATAAAGAAGATGTGGCACATATATACAATGGAATATTACTCAGCCATAAAAAGAAACAAAATTGAGTTATTTGTATTGAGGTGGATGGACATAGAGTCTGTCATACAGAGTGAAGTAAGTCAGAAAGAGAAAGACAAATACCGTACGCTAACACATATATATGGAATTTAAGGGGAAAAAATGTGATGAAGAGCCTAGGGGTAAGACAGGAATAAAGACACAGACCTACTAGAGAATGGACTTGAGGATAGGGGAGGAGGAAGGGTAAGCTGGGACGAAGTGAGAGAGTGGCATGGACATATATACACTACCAAACGTAAGGTAGATAGCTAGTAGGAAGCAGCCGCATAGCCCAGTGAGATCAGCTCAGTGCTTTGTGACCCCCTAGAGGGGTGGGATAGGGAGGGTGGGAGGGAGGGAGATGCAAGAGGGAAGAGATATGGGAACATATGTATATGTATAACTGATTCACTTTGTTATAAAGCAGAACCTAACACACCATTGTAAAGCAATTATACTCTTATAAAGATGTAAAAAAAATGATAAATAAAAATAAAATGGTAAATGTTTGCTCTTGATGGAAAAGAAGACTGAGCATAAATGGATGTTTCAGTTAATATAGTTATTTATTTTGTCAAATCAATACCACTTGTCTTATTCATTTTTGTTATCTGTGGTTTTTTTAGGCAAGAAAAAATAGAATTTTTTTAAATGAAAAGAAAATATGGGAGAAAATCTTATAGTTGAGAAAGCTACCAATTTTCCCACTAAGTAAACCACTGTTATTTGGTTTGAGCAGCTTCGATTACACTATATTCTCCAGGTACATAGTCGGAGACTCACTAATCCAGTCTACTGCTGCCTGAAACTCTAGTCTGTTCAAGTCACTGTCCTCCTTAAAATCATTGGTCCTGGCATTCTGCATCGTGCAGTTCCCGAATGCCCTCCCCCACTTTGCTTTGTATGCATCACTCGCTTCCTGGAAAAGCCCACCACCCCACCTGACCAAATATCCCCTTAAGCACAGCACAAGCCCCCCTCCCAGGCCCCCTCCGAACCCTTTGAGGTGGGTGTTCCCTCCTGTTTTTTTTCGTGCATCCTTTGCAAACGCATTCTTTGCCTGTGCCTCTGGATAACCTCCCTGAATATTACCTGAATTCTAACCCTGTCCCCAAATACCCAGGCATCCCTCAGCTGGAAGTTACTCCCATTCAGGGGGCAGCTGGATCTCTCTTTGTTCACTGACCCTGAGAAATTATATGAAATATCAATCTTTCAACTTCTATCCTAAAACATCATCTTCCTTTAATTATCTTTCCACTAAAAGTGATTAGGTATGTGGTGCCATTTTCTTAAACTACGTCATCCACTGTAATAATAGCTTGATTTTGAATTGAGAACCTTGTTTTGATCATGGATTCTTAAAAGAAACTACAAAAGAGTGAAATCTTAAATTAGCAAACTGAGAGTCTACTGTGGCAGATGGTGTGGAGGGATCCAAGTGTACGATCACACACTTTGTGACAAGAGGTAGCCTAAAAGTGTTTTGGTATATAAGCTTCTTGAGACCTTTTTTTATTCACCCACTGCAAGCTTGTTCTTAATGATTTCTTTGTAAAGCACCACCTTTAAATATGCATTGAGAGAGCTGGTGGGAGAGAGAAGGAAGGAGAATGAGAGATAGAAAAATGGAAGAACAGAAATAGTTCCTAGGCTTTCTGAGACACAAAAGAAAACTTGAGTGTAGTATCAGCAGGAGTGGCACATGAGAAAAGCAGAAGTGTTGGCTTTCCTGAAGGGGACATCCTGACAACCAATACAAAAGCTAACACATGTAGCTAGAAAGTAAAGTAGTAAGCTAAAATGACTTGATGTCTGAAAATAGGCATTTCTATTTGATCTGATCAATGACAAGTGCCCAATAGTCAAGTGCTATGATACCTTGAATCAGTACAGAGGCTGTACACCTTAGGCTCTAGTAAAAATAGACTAGTAAAGGTAAAAACCTTGAACGTAAAGAATACATTTAAAACAGCTGACCATAAACAAAACAAAAAGACAACACACAGAATGGGAGAAAATATTTGCAAACAATGTGACCAACAAAGGTTTAATCTATAAAATATACAAACTGCTCATACAACTCAGTATCAAAAAACAAACAAACAAACAACCCAATCAAAAATGGGCAGAAAATCTAAACAGATATTTTTCCAAAGAAGACATACAGATGGCCAACAGGCACATGAAAAGATGCTCAACATGACTAATTATTAGAGAAATGCAAATTAAAATGCCATGAGATATCACCTCACACTGGTCAGAATGGCCATCATCAAAAAATCTACAAATAATAAATGCTGGAGAGGGTGTGGAGAAAAGGGAACCCTCCTACACTGTTGGTGGGAATGTAAATTGATACAGCCACTATGGAGAACAGTATGGAGGTTCCTTAAAAAACTAAAAATAGAGCTACCACATTATCGAACAATCCCATTCCTTGGCATATATCTGGAGAAAACCATAATTTGAAGAGACATGCACCCTAATGTTCATAGCAGCACTATTCACAACAGCCAAGACATGGAAGGAACCTAAATTTCCATGGACAGATGAATGGATAAAGAAGATGTGGCACATATATATAATGGAATATTACTCAGCCATAAAAAGGAATGAAATAATGCCATTTGCAGCAACATGTGTGGACCTAGAGATTATCGTACTAAGTGAAGTAAGTCAGAAAGAGAAAAATATCATATGATACCACTTATATATGGAAACTAAAAAAATCATCAGATGAACTTATTTGTAAAACAGAAACAGACATAGAAAACAAACTTACAGTTACCAAAGGGGAGGGGGTGGAGGAATGAATTAGGAGTTTGAGATTAACACATACACGCTACTATATATAAAATAGATAAACAACAAGGACCTACTGTATAGCACAGGGAACTCTACTCAAGATCTTGTAATAACCTATAATGGAAGATAATGTAAAAAAGAATATATATAATATACACACATTTATATATAACTGAATCACTTTGCTGTATACCAGAAACTAACACAACATTGTAAGTCAATTATATTTCAATAAAAATTTTAAAAAGACAAAGCTGAGTAATCCAATCATGAGTTCACAGAAGCTGAATGAAATCATAGAAAAGAGAAGTGTATGAAAAAATCACGCAGTAAAGTTACAGGATATATTATTGGGGAGTAGAGACTGTGATAGTCAAGAGGCAAAAAAATGGATTTGGGAAATCCTAACAAGGATGGTGCTAAAACTACATGAATCAAGCAAAGGGAGAGGACCAAGATGGAGACTCTGAGATACCTACTTTTTTGATGCTGAATTTCAGAATTTCCCTCATGAGTTGATGTGAGCATAGAGAAAGAGGATGCCCCATACTGAAGGTAAGCTACACTAAGGGGGCATGAGAACGAAGAAACACATTTAATTCATAGCTTCACCCTCTGTAGGAGTGATGTACCTATTTACTTTCCCAGGAATAGCCATTATTTTCACTAGGGGAAAAGGTATGTTTTAAAAATATATATTCTAACCATAAGTTAGCATCCAAACCTAGCCAAACTCAGGAAGTGTTTCAAATGGAAAAATTTTACATGGCAGGCAAACACCAAGCAGTGAATGTTCCGTGCTTTCCCTGCTAGTTATGTATTTCCCGACTACTGCAGAAAGCTCCATCACTCCTAACATGTTGACGCAATGTATGTCAAGCTGGTTCGATGAGGATGCTTGATTTAACAGAAAATGAGTTCTCTTTCTCCCTGCCTGCGATGACCAGGACTGTTTGAAGAGGGAGCTCCAACAGTGTCAGATGCACCTCAATTCTCGCTCGTGTCTGTGGGATTTTAGCATATGGCATAGCATTTGGATCCTGGCCTCTGCAACGCGGAGGATGGTAGACAGGCTGAAACCTACAGTGTTTTTAAATGTCAGGTTTGAAATATTCTTTTTCCAAAAACTCCTAAGGGAGTCATTACCTTGACGGATCCTATGTGACTATCTGACTGCATTCTTCAGACAACTTTGCTTGTCAACCCCAATCTATGAAATATTGAATGGGGAGTGTAGGAGGGGTGTTAAAATGGAAAACTATGCAGTCCATCTTCCCCAAGCTGCATCCCCCATCCCAGAGGCTCAGAAAGCCCCTGGCATGGCTCGGGAGGCCGGCCTGGGTAGCTGCACTGCCAGTTTGTTGGGTTTACTTCTGAGTAGTCTGGGGCTAATAACACCAAGAAAAACCAATAACGGTAAACATTTGAACGTCATTCATCTCTCTGATTGTCTGACCCTGGGTTCAGTTCAGAACCGTCATAGACCTGATGGATTGTTTTCTGCCTACATTTTCTCCCTTCTTCTTGCCAATGATCTTAGGCAAAGCCAATCCAGGGTTACTGAGAATAACACACCCTCAACAAAACGCAGACCACTCCTTCCCCGCTGTCCTGAGTGTCCGCTGCAAGAATAACACTGGCTTACAAATATTTCTCATGCTCTGTAGCTGACAAGCTAAAGGGTCTTGTAAAGAACTGGCCTAGATCCCCTGCCTGTAGAACATGAGGAACTTTGCCTAGTGCCTCTCTGCAGGCACCGAATACTAAGCTTTTCTCTCTAAAAGCATTTATGGATTAGTCACCATAGAAAACTCAGCTTAATTCTTTTTTTTTTCCCCTAAATATCCCTACAAGTTTATCCTTCACAGGACATCATCTCCAGTATTTACAGGTGCCCCTTTGTTTGCTAGATCAATGCCAGGCTTTTGTGTAGAACGGTCAGTAAGCAAAGCACAGGCAAAGTTTGCTCCTGCAAGCCTGTCTCAAAGCTCTGCATGAAAGCAACCACTAGGGAAGAGCTGGGAAGGTTGCAAGGTTTCACCACGATGCCATCACACGGGGGGACTCCTCAGCTGTGCCTCACAATTGCAAAAGGAAAGGCCTGTCCTCTCCTTCCCTAGCTATGACATTTATAAATGCCTAAACATGCCGAGATGAACTTTGTTTTATGAATTTGATTTTCAAATGTCTCCACTCAGAGCTGGCTTTAAAAACGGAGCATAATCCATCAGCATGCCACTCCCAGCATCGTGAGGCTCAGGCACTCATAAAAAGATTCAAATTGTAAAATAAGGAACTGGATTTGAGCTTATATTTATTTATTTTTGGCTGTGTTTGGTCTTCGTTGCTGAGCGCAGGTTTTCTCTAGTTGCGGCGAGCAGGGCTACTCTTCGTTGCCGTGTGTGGGCTTCTCACTGCAGTGGCTTCTCTTGTTGTGGAGTATGGGCTCTAGGTACATGGGCTTCAGTAGTTGTGGTGCACGGGCTCAGTAGTTGTGGCTTGCGGGCTCAGTAGTTGTGGCTTGCGGGCTCAGTAGTTGTGGCGCACGGGCTTAGTTGCTCCTCAGCATGTAGGATCTTCCAAGACCAGGGCTGGAACCCGTGTCCCCTGCATTGGCAGGAGGATTCTTAACCACTGAGCCACCAGGGAAGCTCCTGGATTTGAGCTTTTGAAAAAGGTAACATTGAGGAGAATCTATGAAAGCTTCACTTATAGGACAGGAATCAGAGGTGCCTTGTATGGGTCAGCGATGCTGCCGTCCCTTTAAAGCAAAGCAGTGGCCTCCCAGGTCTTGTTTTTTTTTAATCTTTTCTTCCAAATAATGCTGATTGACTTGTGCTGAGCCAGCTAGGCTCTTTTGCTCACTCAACCTCCAAATCAGTACAGAACCCCCATTTTATCTCGATGCCGCTGGCTCTGTGTGTATATTCCGGATAAGCTTGGGCAGCTTGGCTACCGCACAAGGCCATTCAGCTGACGGAATGAGAGGAGACTGAAATCCAGTTTATGCTCTCTATAAGGAATCACCTCTCCTAAAGCATAATCAGATCCAAAGCAAGTTTTGAAAACTTAAATGGCAACGGGCCCAGGCAGCGTAACGGAAACAAAACTTTGCATGAAGAGCATCGAAAGGAAGCAGCCCTCCTCCGCTGCAGCCCGTTAGTCCAGGTGGGGCGTATGCATCTGTGTTCAGACAGAGCTTCTGATTTGTTTTAAGAAAAATTAAAAATTGTGGCTTACATATTTTAAAATGTGGTCCCAAATAGACACATCTAAAGGTGAGAGCTCACCTGTGGACCACAGATTGGCAAACCAAGCTAGAGTTTAGAGTACCGTTGGGTGCACAGTTTCAAAGAGCAAAACAATAAATCTCATCTAGGGATGGGAGTCAGAGCCTCACTTGCCTCCCACGTCACTGTGCTCTAAACAGCTCTGAACTCTACATATTTTACGGCATTCAAATCAATCTTAAAAATAGGAAAAGCGTTTAAGGCTTTTTGGCTTGTCTCTTCTGAGTCTTAGAGGATAAAAACAAATTAAATGTGTCTCTTTCCATCGACCACACTCTACACATTTGCAGGGAAGCTATAGTCATTTTGATGAAATGCCAGAACTAACTCACTTCCCTGTAATCTCTAACTGGCTCAGAGAGCGGCATCTTTACCTTGAGCTGTATGACTCCTAAACCTGGCGTGCTTGAAAGGGAGAGACGGATATAATATTTTGATATAAGATTTATTTTTTAATTTTGAAAAGCGTCGTTTTTCAAGGAGCCTTGAATTTCATTAACAGGACGGAAAACATCCATAAACCTGTAATTTTACAGGGTTCACTAACTCAAAATGGTCTCCTATCAAATGCTTTGCAAAGAATTATTTATTAAAGAAGTTATATTTTTCTCTAGAGCAGAGAAAGAAGAGTTCCTGAAGCAGCAAACAAAGATATAGAGGAGAAAAAAATAAGAATATTTGAATTTTATACTCTTGAGCACTTAATTTTCTCAAAAAAATGATTAATATAACAACGAAATTATAAAACTGTTGAGTTGCTATAGTAGAATGGAGCATAATATGTGAATTCAAAAGGTAACTGGGTTAGACATGAGAAAATGTACCTGTCTCTCCAAGATCAGGCAGATAATAAAATTAAAGCATAATGGGTCCCTACCTTCATTTTAATATATCTTTTACATTTTAAATTACATTTAAAGTATTATAAAATGCTAAATCTCTAAAAAAATTTAAGTTTAAATTCTTAGAAAATACTAAATCTCTACAAACTATCCCTGTCATTTTGACGGTACATGCATGTACAAAGCCAATGATTAGTATAAACTCAAATTAGAAGCAGTGCTTGATCTGTTTGACTTCCTACATGATTGTCATGTTTAGATGGCAATCTTTGACCCCGTAGTCTGCATGAGTAGACATGATGTTAGCAAATTGACTGCTTGCACTCAGCAATGACTCAGTGCTTGAGGTGGGAGCAGATGCTGGCATGAGAACTAGTTCTGGCAAATTTCCCTCCCTCCCTCCCTCCCTCCCTCCCTTCCTTCACTTCTTCCCTCCTTTTCCCCATGACATATGTTCCTAGAAGTTGGTTTCTGCTTTATCCAAGCTCTGCAAAGGAAAGCCTGTTGACCTCTGCACGGTGAACAAGCTACCTTGCCCATCACAGATGGAGCAGAACTGGCACAGTTGTGTACACTCGTGTAAGCAAGGATGAACAACCAGAAAACAACCGCCCTTGTATTCTAATTAGTAGATGACAATTTAGCAAGTGGCCTTCCCATTGCAGACCTGTAGACTCCATTGTTAATATCAGCACAAGCTAATTTCTGCTCCTCTCTAGCACTCGGTAGCTTACATTACTAAATATTTTATGTGCATTTAGTAAATTTCAGGTCATTTTGTCCATTTCAGAATGGCTATGTTTCCCAAAAGCCCATAGGAGGGAAGAGCAAATATAGTACAATCTTAAAGTCCTCATATTCACAAGATTTCTAAATAAATATTTGTGTATTTCTTAATTTAATAGTCATGGCAGTAGGGGAGAGAGTAATTATGAAAATGACATTTTCACAGACTCACTTTCATTGTCGTAAACTATGAATAAAATCCTATTACTGTTTCTCATTTTGGAATATGAAACTTAATGTGCAACTAGGGTGAAATAGGAGTGCTTTGCTAATAGACAATAAAAAGTTAAAATGTCTCTTCTTATAGTAATGAGAAAACATTCACATCTCCCTCAACAATAATGCATTGCTGATTCTTTCCTGTGTACTTAGCCACTCAAACTTATTTCTAGTGCATATAATATAAATACATCTGTCAACCTATGCTATCAAGTCATATTTTAAAAAGTTATTAAAAGTGCTATTTCAAATTTCTGAGAAGAAAATGAATAAGAGAAAAAGGAGAAAAGTGAAAATGGGAAGTGAGAATGCATAAATATGAAGAAAGGAAAGGTTACAAAGGAAGAGGTATCGTATCTTAGGTCACACCTGGGCATGGCTGAGTCCAAAACTGGGAAGAATCCAAAAGGTGCTAAAACAAGCAACACTGTAGTGATTAGTAGATCTGAGGAGGACCCACGAGCATTGAAAATTCCCACGTGTAAAAGTACAGGTGTCTCGGGCTTCCCTGGTGGCGCAGTGGTTGAGAGTCCGCCTGCCGATGCACGGGACACGGGTTCGTGACCCGGTCCGGGAAGATCCCACGTGCCGCGGAGCGGCTGGGCCCGTGAGCCATGGCCGCTGAGCCTGCGCGTCCGGAGCCTGTGCTCCACAACGGGAGAGGCCACAGCGGTGAGAGGCCCGCGTAACCAAAAAGAAAAAAGTAGAGGTGTCTCTTTAGGTTGGACACGGAGAAGGTGACCCGGATCACAGGGGACTTGCAGAGTCTGAGAAGCAAGTAGTTGCAATCAGCAATGCCTCTCCACCAGTAGTCGGGCTGGGGTTCAGTAACAGGACCCTGGTCCTTAGGAAGGGGACTGAGAGCACGCCGCATCCTAGAGGTTGGCAAGTATCAGGCAGATCATCAGGACAGAGATTCAGTGTCATAGGTAAAAGGGGGATAGATTTAGGAGGTTCCATTGGTGAGATGGAGTTAATTTTAAATTATTAAACATGTGCATTTATATCAACTTGCTTTCAAAACATTATTAAGTTGTTTATAGCGAGTAAAGGCAAATATTTAAATCCATAAGGACAAAAGAATGGAAGAGGGGAGGACAGTAGCTGGGAGATACCAGCAGATTTTGGAAAGATTGAACGTGCATGATGAACCCAAACATTTATCTAGCATCTATCATGTGCCAGGTGTTTTCATCAATGCCTTCATTGTTGTAATAGCCCCATGCAATAGATACTATATTACCCACAAGTTAAAGGGAAGAGGGCCCTGAAAGGTTGAAGAATTTACCCAGATAAATGGCTTGGGAGAATACAGAACGTTCTGCCCTTTTCCTGCCTGGGAAGAAAACTGCAAGAATTTAACCTGATTTGGGCCACAGAACCTCAGAAAGACTCAGACCTTGGAGACGTACTTTTTTTTTTAGATGTTGGGGGAAGGAGTTTCTTAATTAATTTATGTATTTTTGCTGTGTTGCGTCTTCGTTTCTGTGCGAGGGCTTCCTCTAGTTGCAACGAGCGGGGGCCACTCTTCATCGCGGTGCGCGGGCCTCTCACTATCGCGGCCTCTCTTGCTGCGGAGCCCAGGCTCCAGATGCGCAGGCTCAGTGGTTGTGGCTCGCGGGCCTAGTTGCTCCGCGGCATGTGGGATCCTCCCAGACCAGGGCTCGAACCCGTGTCCCCTGCATTAGCAGGCAGATTCTCAACCACTGCGCCCCCAGGGAAGCCCGGTAACGTACTTTTGAAAAGGGTGAGGGGAGGAGTTCGTGGAATGGAAGTGGGGGGCAAGTTGGAGGCTGGAGGGTTGACCAGGACCACAGCCCTCTCTGTACAGCAAGCAATTATTCCTGCAGACCTAGGGGCACAGCCCAAGGAGAGCTAAGGTGACGAGCCAACAACCGTGGAGTAAGGGAAGTCTACAGACTGTGGGATGAGACCCCCAGTCTCCTCCACGCTCTTGTTTGCCCAGTGCCCTCACCAGGCAGAAGACTACAGGGAGAATGGAGGGATCAGAGGGAAGACCCATCCACAGTTGGAAGTGGGTCGCCCTTTGGTGTGCTTCACCGTTAAGCCCCACTCATGCACCCAGAACTATTTACTCTTTAACATGAAGGTACAGCCAGTGAAGAACCAAGAAGACTTGGTGACATTAAAGATAGAAACCAAACAGGAAAGAAAAGGAACAATCTCAGAGGAAAGAGACACTGTGTTTGGTGCAGAGCAGAAGAAGTTTTGGAAAACCTACAATTAATATTCTCAGAAACATTAGAGAAAAATATTGTTTTTGTGACCTAAGAACCCAAGAATAGATGGAGTTTTAAGCAGGAAATGCCTAGACCAGGAAGAGAGGCAGGCTTGGAGAGAAGAGATGGGCAGGGCCTGATGAGAAATATTTAGAGAAAAGGGTAAAAGGCCACTAATGGCTCTTAGAGAAGGAATGCAATAGCCACAGGGGGTTTTCTACTTCAAAGTCTATTATCTATTGTGAGAATGTTTATTTTCAATTGTTTACTGCAAAAGGAAGTAAAATCCATAGGTATTTTTCCTGCTGCTATTTTTGCAAGGGTAAGAGGAGGGAAGTGCTGGTTATTCCTGAGAAACAGAAAAGTTCTCCCTAAGGCTGTAGACAGAAATCCTAATGCCAGCAGCAGGGTGCGTGTCACAAGCCTACGTTGGGTGTATTCGTTTCACTCTCTGAATTCCAGTGTCCTTATTGACAAGATGGGGAGAATAATCGTGTACAACATGGAGCAGATGATACGAAATAATCAGAAAATACAAAATGCCTCACATACTCCAGGTGCGTGAGAAAGATTCTCTTCCATGAACACCCCATAGAACAACCAAACAAGAGCATGACAAATTGCCTACCTCTCCCTTTGTTCATAAATGCATTCCCTTATGTTATATTATAACATACTCCGCATATGTTATCCAGTTCCTACCAACTACCAGGCATTTTTCTAGGTCCCGAGGACACGGTGATGAATGGATCCATCGGAAACCTGCCTCTGTGGGGTTTACCTTCCACTGGAGGGGGCAGAATCAATCAATCAATAAGAATGACACATAGTATGTGAAACCCTGGTAAGTGCTTTGGAATTAAATAAAGTAGGGCGAGGGGTGCAGGCTGAGAGGGTGATCTTTAGTGAAAGCTTGAATGGAGAAGGATGTAGATATTGTGGGAAAGGACCTTCCAGGCAGACGGAAGACTGCATGCAGATGCCCTGAGGCGAGATCTTGCCCCGCTTGTCAGAGGACAGCAAAGAGGCCAGTGAAGCAAGAGAAGAACAAGAAGGAAGGAGGGTGAACAGTGAGAGAGAAAGTCGGAAGTAAAGGGCAGAGGGATGGCTTGTGGTTCTTACAGAAGATTGTAAAGACATTGCTTCTACTTTGAAGGAGAAGCCAAAGGAGGTTTTGAGCAGAGGGGTTTGCAGTCTGAGTGATGTGTTACAGGATCACTCTGGGAAATCTACTGATGGGAGATTATAGAGGGATCCAGAGGTGAAGCTGGGACACTAGTGAGAAGTCTGGTGAAGTAACTTGGGTGAAAATGACATGGGACAGAGATAATTAGATCCTGGACATATTTTAACGGTGAGGTGATAAGTGTTTATGTCTCCCACAAGGTATGAGCCAGAGGAAGAAGTGGAAGGTAGCGTCAAGTCTTCTGGCCTGAGGAAGTAGAAAAAAAAGTTGCTATCAACTGAGACTAGACAGACTGTGGTCAGAAGAGGTTTGGAAAGGGAGATGAGATCAGAACTAACGTTTGAGACGTGTCCAGTTTGAGTTGAGAATTACAATCTGAGTCAATACACTGTAGGTGGGAATGTAAACTGGCGCAGCCACTGTGGAAAACAGTGTGGAGATTCCTCAAAAAACTAAAAACAGAGCTACCATGTGACCCAGCAATTCCCTCCTGGGCGTATAACTGAAGAAACAAAAACACTAATTTGAAAAGATAATGTACCCCAATGTTCATAGCAGCACTATTTATAATAGTCAAGATATGGAAGCCACCTAAGTGTCCCAAACCAGACGAATGGATAAAGAAGACGAAGCACATATATACAATAGACTATTACCCAGCCATAAGAAAGAATGAAATTTTATCATCTGAAGCAACATAGATGGACTTGGAGAAAGACAAATACTGTATGATATCACTTACATGTGGAATCTAAAAAATACAACAAACTAGTGAACAAAACAAAAGAGAGAAGGACTCACAGATACAGAGAACAAACTGGTGGTCACCCGTGAGGAGGGGGGAGGGACAATAACAAGGTCGGGAGGGAGATGCACAAACTGTTGGGTGTAACCTGGACTCAAGGGTGTATTGTACAGCACGCGGAATAGAGCCAGTATTTTGTAATAGCTGTAAACGGAAAGTCACCTTTACAAGTCTATAAAAATTAAAAACAAACAAAAAATATGTATCTGTACAAGTTTATCCACTTTACTGAAGAAAGAAGAATAAAAAAGTAATTCAAGTCAGGATATCAAGTAGGCAACTGAGTATATGGCCTGGGGCCCACGGGAAATATAAGCTAAGAGTTTGTCGGAACATAGAGGGGCTGGGTGAGGTCACCAGGGCAACGAGTGTGGTGGCATCAGGAGACGTGAGGAAACTGCTGTGTCAAGATGTCTAGTCAATGGAGAAAAACCAAGGACAGACAACATTATGGACACCTCATCCCTTGCATAAGCAGAGAAAACCTAGCACAGCTCCATGGATGACATATCTGTCTATATTGAATGAGCAGTTCATATTCTTGAGTGTGTAAATAAACCTGCCTGCAGAGAGGAAAACAGAGGCCTGCAGAATCAGCTTGAGACAGCAGTGAGATTTGCCAGCTCCTATGTGACCCAGTATTTTATGGCCTGCACCTTTATGTTTCCTTTGTATCCTTTCAGTTAAATCCCTTACAACCTGAGTTAGCTGGAGTGGCCTTCTCCTCCTTATAAAGTACCCTGGGTAACAAATTACTTTGCTGGCTGTGCCCCCAAACCCTTCTAGCTTAAATTGTCCTGCCTCTAACTTCCAGGAAGGTGGAAGCCCAATATACTAAGCAGCCTCATTTTGCATCCCGGCTGCAGCTGGACAGCCAACCCGAGGGAAATCATAAAGGTTAGGCCAAACATTCTCGTTCTAGAGAATTTAAATTCAGTTGAAGAGGTACAAATTAAGGGTCACAATTCATGTGACCTACAAACTCCTGTGGAGCTGGGGCGGTCATAAATCAGAACAAGGCAGGGGCATATGCAGCCACAAGTTCCGGGGAGCTGGGACCTCCTCCATGAGCACAGAGATTGAGTAAGCACGGAGAAGCTAGGAAAGTGGCTCAGATGCAGAGGGGAGTGGGAATGAGCCTTCAGACCTCAGTCTATGGCGCTGCGGAAGAATACGCTTAGACCTGGCCCCAGCCTCAGGGAGCTGACGCTGTGTTTTGTGCTTGGATATTCAAGATACCCTTTGTTCAGTAAATCTTTGTAGGCATTGCTTTCCATGACAGCCTTGACTAGGCTGAGGAGCCCCGCAAGAAGCTTCCTGAGCTTGTCCTTGAAGGATGGATTTTTTTCTTGAAGGCTGGACTTTTTGCATTTGGAAATGGAAGGGAAAGATGAACAATAGTAATTAAAGTTATCATCACTGAGTATCTGCAGGGTGTGCCAAGCATTTATAAACACGCTCTCGCTTCGTTCTCACCACAGCCCCAAGGAATACATATTGTCTTATTATCCCCATGGTCCTCCCATCACAGACGAGAACCGCAGACGTTTAATGCATCCTAGATCAGGTAGGCAGTAACTGGAGAGTCTCAGAGCCTCTTCTGGCCTGTCATGCTGCAGAGTTCTCTTGAACATTCTACCATAATGTTTCTAAGTTGGGAGAATAACAACAATAAAAAAACATCAGAAGCAGAAAATTCACAACGAGTGTGGGATAACCAGTGAGCACGCTGGCTTAATCATCACAGTGGTTGTTTCTCTGCTGGGAAGCAATGGAAAATAGGGAGCAGTATGAAGGTACCAGGCTCAGGCAGACTACAGGGGCCAGGGAAGCTCGGCAGGTGAGTTTTCACTTCATACCACATGCCATTTTGCAGAGATATTTCAATTTGTTGAGTGAAAAGGTAATTGACACTATTAAAGCAAGTACTTAAAAGTCTGGAATGGCTGCAATAAACCTAAAAGCTTACTGGAAAAAGGGACTAAAGGGCTGTGAGGCTATGTTTATATCTCTACCCTTGACCTGGCCCCAAAGCTCTATAATTAATTAAACTTAGCATCACCAGGTAATGTCTCATGGCTGCTTCAAATATAAAATAACCCAGGAGTATCTTGATTTTCTGACCAGATATGCACCCACTTCTGGCCTGGTTCCTCATTCTCAGTTACTGTCAACACCATCCACCTGGGTTCTTAAGGCCCAAACCTAGGAATTACACTTGATGCTTTCTTTCCCTCTGCATGCCCCACATCCATGCCAAAAGAAATTCCTGTCGACTCTACTTCCAAATAATCTAGAATCCCAAGATTTGTCTTTACTTCTCCCACACTGGTCCAAGCCAAAATGGCCATTCACCTAGATCTCTGCACTAGCCTCTTGGGTGGATACTTGTCACCTTATTAGCTGTCTGACATATGAACCGTTTTTTACACTTAAAGAATGTGCCATGCAAAACTTGCTTCCTGCTATAGAGGCTGAAATCACAAGACACAAATTTCCCCAGCTTCTCTTCTTGCAGAACCTCAACAAACCAGAGACAACTGCCCAGAACCTTGAGTCTGAAGCCTGTGATTCTCTGGGCTCATTAATACGCCGACCCAAGAATCACTTTCTGAGTAAACCAGAAAGCTGGATTTTTCTGCTTGCGACTAGGGACTCAATGAATAAAGCTCTCTAACGAGTACCCTTTCTTCACAGAGGAATACGTGTACTAAATATGATCTTATATCTCCCTGCCTTCAACCAACCAATGGAATCCTATCTCACCTAGGATCAGGGAAGACTCCTGAAATGCAATCATGTAGGACCTACAAGACCCAATGTGATCTGACCCGTGCGTCATATAACTCAATTCTTGCCACACTGCCCTGTTTCCTACATGTCATCCACATTGGCCTTCTTCATCTTCCTTCTGTAGGGTTCCTGCACTTGTCCTTCATTCAACATGAATGATCCTCCCACATGAGGATGTTCACATCCTCAACTCCTTTGTATGAATCAGGTCTTAGCTCAGGTAACAGCTCCTCAAACAAGCTTTCTTTGACTGCCCCATTGAGTTAATCTTCCTCCAACCCAGTCATGCTCTGAGAAATTGCCCAGCTTTCTTTCTTGACACTTAGCACTCTTGGAAACTATCTTATTGTTTGATTCATTGACTTAGGACTACCTGCCCTCCCTCTGCGTACACACACACACACACACACACACACACACACACACACACACAGAAAGTTAAAGAGTTCAGGTTTTGTCCATTTCTATATTCCACTGCCTAAAACAGAGCCTGGCACATAGGAAAGCACTCTGTGAATAAGATATAAATCTCAAAGAAGTTTTTAAAGCAAAAGAAAAACTAACAAATTTAATATCTATTTGACAAAAAATTTCAATACTTATTACTTGCAAGGATAAAAGCCAGATAGGTAGAATAAAAATTATTCCATGGGAGATAGCTCAGAAGAACTGGGATAATGATGTCATCATTTTTTAAAATGGACATTTGGAAGCCCCAAAACTCTCAAACACACAGTGTGAGCAAAATAGTTTGGGATTGTATTTGAGTGTATTACCTATCAGAATTCATGTTATCTGTAAAAGAAGTCATAAGAAAATTTTGATGAGGAAAAAAAGGTTCAGAAGAATTTCAGATTGTCCATGAAGAGAATCAATCAGAGTTGGATACCTTGTTACAAAGGAGAATTTTAGACATCTAGGTCTTACTGAAGGGCTCAGGTCCTTGGAGAAACCCACAATGAGTGAAATAAGGGAAAGCCATACAATTCCAGGTAAGCTATTCATAGGTAAATGCAATTCCTGAATTGAATAGACATATGTGAGCACATATGACTAATTACCCAAGAAAATGCTCAAAGTAACCTTCTGTCCTCTGTGGAGGAGACGGAGAAGGAGAAGGAAGAAGAGGAGGGAAGAATGCACTGTTGCTGCCCTCCTGGTAGGTACACACTTCTGCAGACTCAGGGCTGCATCACTGAATTTCTTCTTCCTCTTTTTCTCTCTCCACTGGAACACTTCTTTTCCTCTGTAATAAGTACCCTGATTTCCCTGAAAGTATTTCCATCCGAGCTCAAAACTCAAGAAAATATTTTTGTCACCCTCTTTGCTCTTCTTGTCTCCCATACCACAGAACATACAGTGCAACTTATAATATAAAAGCATAAATATTCAACTCAACCTAATGGGAGAGCGATACAACATTGTCCTACTTACGGAAGCAATTTACTCGGTACCTGTGAAATACCTCATGAGCTGTTGCAGATGTTCAGCCAGTACTGCAGAGATACCATATGTAGCTTCTATTCTGGGCCTTTTAGATAGTCAAATACAGTGTAAAGAAAGTAAAATTAGCAGCTAAGAAATTAAACATGACCCATATCTCATCTCCTAAGACAGATAGAAGAGTGTACTCAAACAGGTAAGCATCAGTAGTGGAAGTTAAGAAAGAAAATAATTTTCCGGGTATATCACAACAAAATTGCTAAAGTCAGGGGCCATATTTATGAGATAATTTCCTCTGTCCTGTAGGAATCAACTTCAAAATGGATGAAGGAATTACTTGGTAACAGTGGGGTGGTAAATCTGAACTTCTTTTCTGAGCCCCAAGCAAGCAGAATGAAATAAGCTTCATACAATAGTGGTATAAACAGATCCATCCAGCATATACAATTTACTGACAACAAATCAATATGATTTGTGGATTCAGAGTCTGACAAATCTTAATAGCAAACAAAAGATAATATTTCTCTGAATCAATTCTATACAGCAGTGCAAAAATTCTCTACCAAGCTTTTCTTTCTGAATACAATTCATTTCCTACCTATCTCAAACTGCTGACTCTCTGCAGTTATCTTCTGATACAATCTTTGCAGGCTCCAAATAGCATAATTTTACCTGTGCATCACCAAAAACAAGGTGTCATGCAGGCTTCAGAAAGCTCTACATGGAATTGTAGAAGCTGACATGGGTTTTTTAAGATTCCTGGGTCAGTTTTCATGTATATAATTTTTGTTTGAAAGAATAGCATTCAAAAATTCAGACACACAATTACATTAGTGCTAGATTTTGCAAGATTCTGTCATGTCCAAAGGAAGAGATTTTATGCCAAATATATGCACTTGTAGTTAAATCACTTTCAGTTTCGTCTTCTGCCAGTGCGTGTGAGGAGGAAGTTGGAAAATTCCCCTTGTTAGATATGAGGGAAATGGTTCCTGGGGCTATTTGTTAAGTTTTAGAGTTCTATATTTTATAGTGCAAAATATCATAAAGTATGTTATTAACATTAACCTCTCTGGGAATGTAAGTTGGTGCAGCTACTGTGGAAAACAGTATGGAGGTTCCTCCAAAAACTAAAAATAGAAGTACTGTATGATCCTGCCATCCCACTCCTGGGCATATATCTGGAGAAAACTATAATTTGAAAAGATACACCCCAATATTCATTGCAGCACTATTTTTACAATAGCCAACACATGGAAACAACCTAAATGCCCATCAAGAAGAGGAATGGATAAAGAAGATGTGGTACATATACACAATGGAATATGGCTCAGCCATAAAAAGAAGAAGATAATGCCATTTGCAGCAACTGTAAACAGTGCTGCTGTGAACATTGGGATGCATGTGTTTTTTTGAATTATGGTTTTCTCAGGGTGTACGCCCAGGAGTGGGATTGTGGCATCATGTTTTTAGTTTTTTAAGGAACCTCCATACTGTTTCCCATAATGACTGTACCAATTTACATTCCCACCAATAGTGTATGAGGGTTCCCTTTTCTCCACACCCTTTCCAGCATGTACTGTTTGCAGATTTTTTTATGATGGCCATTCTGACTGGTGTGAGGTGATACCTCATTGTAGTTTTGATTTGCATTTCTCTAATAATTAGTGATGTTGACCATTTTTCATGTGTTTGTTGATCATCTGTAGATCTTCTTTGGAGAAATGTCTATTTAGGTCTTCTGCCCATTTTTGATTGGGTTGTTTGGGTTGTTTTGATATTGAGCTGCATGAGTTGCTTGTATATTTTGGAGATTAATCCTTTGTCAGTTGCTTCAATTGCAAATATTTTCTCTCATTCTGAAGGTTGTCTTTTCATCTTGTTTATGGTTTCCTCTGCTGTGCAAAAGATTTTAAGTTTAATTAGGTCCCATTTGTTTATTTCTGTTTCAATTTTCATTACTCTAGGAGGTGGGTCAAAAAAGATGTTGCTGTGATTTATCTCATAGAGTGTTCTGCCTATGTTTTCCTCTAAGAGTTTTATAGTGTCTGGCCTTACATTTTGGTCTTTAATCCATTCTGAGTTTATTTTTGTGTATGGTGTATTTTTGTGTATGCAATCAACCACATTGATTGATTGCATATATTGAAGAATCCTTGCATCCCTGGGATAAACCCCACTTTGTCATGGCATATGATCCTTTTAATGTGCTATTGGATTCTGTTTGCCAGTATTTTGTTGAGGATTCTTGCATCTATGTTCATCAGTGATATTGGCCTGTAATTTTCTTTTTTTGTGATATCTTTGTCTGGTTTTGGTATCAGGGAGATGGTGGCCTCATAGAATGAGTCGGGCAGCGTTCCTCCCTCTGCTATATTTTGTAAGAGTTTGAGAAGGATAAGTGCTAGCTCTTCTCTAAATGTTTGATAGAATTCACCTGTGAAGCCATCTAGTCCTAGACTTTTGTTTGTTGGAAGATTTATAATTACAGTTTCAATTTCATTACTTGTGATTGGTCTGTTCATATTTTCTATTTCTTCTAGTTCAGTCCTGGAAGGTTGTACTTTTCTAAGAATTTGTCCATTTCCTCTAGATTGTCCATTTTATTGGCATATAGTTGCTTGTATTATTCTCTTATGATCCTTTGTACTTCTATGGTGTCAGTTGTAACTTCTCCTTTTTCATTTCTAATTTTACTGATTTGAGTCCTCTTCCTTTTTTTCTTGATGAGTCTGGCTAAAGGTTTATCAAATTTGTTTATCTTCTCAAAGAACCAGCTTCTAGTTTTATTGATCTTTGCTATTGTTTTCTTCATTGCTATTTCATTTATTTCTACTCTGATCTTTATGATTTCTTTCCTTCTACTAAATTTGGGTTTTGTTTGTTCTTCTTTCTCGAGTTCCTTTGGGTGTAAGGTTATGTTGTTTGTTTGAGATTTTTCTTGTTTCTTGTGGTAGGATTGTATTGTTATAAACTTCCTTATAAATTGCAGTTATAAACTGCTTTTGCTGGATCCCATAGGTTTTGGGTAGTTGTGTTTTCATTGTCATTTGTTTCTAGGGATTTTTGAATTTCCTCTTTAATTTCTTCAGTGATCTCTTGGTTATTTAGTAGTGTGTAGTTTAGCCTCCATGCGTTTGTATTTTTTGCAGTTTTTTTTTCTGTAATTGATTTCTAATCTCATAACGTTGGGGTTGGAAAAGATGCTTGATACAATTTCAATTTTCTCAAATTTACTGAGTCTCGATTTGTGACCCAAGATGTGATCTATCCTGGAGAATGTTCCATGAGCACTTGAGAAGAAAGTTTATTCTACCACTTTCAGGTGGAATGTCATATAAATGCCAATTAAGTCTGTTTGGTCTATTGTGTCATTTAAAGCTTGTGTTTCCTCATTTATTTCCTGTTTGGATGATCTGTCAGTTGGTTTAAGTGCGGTGCTAAAGTCTCCTACTATGATTGTGTTACTGTCGATGTCCATGTTATGGCTGTTAGCATTTGCCTTATGTATTGAGGTGATCCTATGTTGGGTGCGTAAATATTTACAATTGTTCTATCTTCTTCTTGGATTGATCCCTTGATCAATATGTAGTGTTTTTCCTTGTCTCTTGTAATAGTCTTTATTTCACAGTCTATTTTATCTGATATGAATATTGCTACTCCAGCTTTCTTTTGATTTGCATTTGCATGGAAATTCTTTTTCTATCCCCTCACTTTTAGTCTGTATGGTCCCTAGATTGAAGTAGGTCTCTTGTAGACAGCATATATACAGGTCTTATTTTTGTATCCATTCAGCTAGTCTGTGTCTTTTGGTTGGAGCATTTAATCCATTTACATTTAAGGTAATTATAGATATGTATGTCCCTATTACCATTTTCTTAATTGTTTTGGGTTTGTTCTTGTAGGTCTTTTTCTTTTCTTGTTTTTCCCACCTAGAGAAGTTCCTTTAGCATTTGTTGTAAGGCTGGTTTTGTGGTGCTGAATTCTCTTAGCTTTTTCTTGTCTGTAAAGGGTTTGATTTCTCTGTCAATTCTAAATGAGATCCTCACTGAGCAGAGTAATCTTGGTTTAGGTTTTTCCCTTTCATCACTTTAAATATGTCTGCCAATCCTTCTGACCTGCAAAATTTCTCCTGAAAAATCAGCTGATAACTTTATGGGTACTCCCTTGTTTGTTGCTTTTCCCTTGCTGCTTTTAATATTATTTTTTTTTGTATTTAATTTTTGTTAGTTAGATTAATATGAGTCTCAGTGTGTTTCTCCTTGGGTTTATCCTGTATGGAACTCTCTGTGCTTCCTGGATTTGATTGACTATTTCTTTTCCCATGTTAAGGAAGTTTTCAACTATAGTCTCGTCAGGTATTTTCTCAGGACCTTTCCCTTTCTCTTCTTCTTCTGGGACCCCTATGATTCCAATGTTGGTGCATTTGTTGTTTCTGAGAGGTCTCTGACACTGTCCTCAATTCTTTTCATTCTGTTCCCTTTATTCTGTTCCTTAGCAGTTATTTCTACCTTTCTATCATCCAGCTCACTTCTTCTTTCTCCTGCCTCAGTTATTCTGCTGTTGATTCCTTCTAGTGTATTTTTCACTTCAGTTGTGTTATTCATCACTGATGGTTTGTTCTTTAGTTCTTCTAGATCCTTTTAAAATATTTCTTGTATTTTCTCCATTCCTTTCTAGATCTTGGATCATCTTTATTATCATTACTCTGAATTCTTTGTCAGGTAGCTTGCTAATTTCCTCTTCACTTATTTGGTATTGTGGGATTTTACCTTGCTCCATTATCTGCAGCATATTTCTATGTCATTTCATTTTGTCTAACCCACTGTGTTTATGGTCTTCGTTCAGCAGGCTGCAGGGTCATAGTTCCTCCTGCTTCTGTTGACTGCCTCCTGATGAGTGAGGTTGGTCCAGTGGCTTGTGCAGGCTTCTTGGTGTGAGGGCCTGGTGCCTGTGCTCTGTTGGGTGGAGCTGAGTCTTTTTCCTCTGATGGGCAGGGCTGCATCAGGTGGTGTGTTTTGGGATGTATGTGAGTTTAGTATGACTTTAGGCAGCCTGTATACTGATGGATGGGGTTGTATTCCTGTCTTGCTGGTTGTTTGGTGTGAGGTGTTTAGCACTGGAGCCTGCAGACAGTAGTGTGGGGACAGGTCTTGATGTTGATATGGATACCTTCAGGAATGCACACTCCTATTAATATTCCCTAAGCCCAGAAAGTCTCTGCTGTTCCAGCATCCTGGACTCTATGTTCCTACCCTGGATGCCCAGGCCTGAACCCTGGTCAGGGAACCAAGAGCCCACAGGCTGCACAGTGCAGCCCTCCCCCCCACAAAAAAAAGAAAAACAAAACAAAACACACACACACACACACACAAAACCACACACAAAACAACAAAAAGAGGCAAACAAAGCTTAGGGTAAATAACACGAATGACAGCAAACAAACAGCAGCAACAGCAACGTAGCACACACTCATACACACACACACATGTGCACACACACTCACACACACACATGTGCGCACACACTCATACACACTCACACTCGTACACACACGCGCGCACACACACGCGCACACACACACAGAAAAGAAAAAAAAAACCAAGGGAAGAGACAACCAAACAAGAGAATTCTAATATGAGAACTGTTGATAAGGATTATACTAACGAAAGCAAAGAATGAAAAACAAAATAGAAACAGGGATGAACAAACAACACCAACAGGAACAACAAAAAAGAAAATAAAAGATAGAATATACACCTAAAACAATTTTTAAAAAAGAAAAAAGGAAAAATATATATATAAAATGAAGAACAAGACAAGACAAAAGCCACAAAGCAACAAAAAAGTAAAGGAAAAATAAAAAAACAAAAACTTTACATGTATAAAGAAAATAACATAAGATAAAAAATTTTTTAAATAAAAGATAAAAAATAATAAAAGCAACAACAACTGAACAAAACAAACCAACAAGAATAATAGTAGTAAGAATATTTTCCTGGGGCCACCTCCTCAGGAAGTCTTCCAGTACCTCTAGGGAGGTCTCTAGACCTGCTGTGGACACTGTGGGCCCAGCTCAGACTCTGACCTGGTCCGATTCCCGTGTGTACTCGCCCGCAAAGTCCAGTGTTATGAAGGCCAGACTGGTCTCAGATGTTGAAACACTCATTGTCTATTCATGTATTCCACAAATGAAGGGTTTACCCAGCTGATCTTGGAGGTTCGATTCACAGCTTGTGCTGCTATGTGGGAAGATTTGCCTTTCTCTTCCTTAATTGCACTGCCCATCATGTTCAGTTTTGGTTTTAACCCCACCTCTGCATGTGTGCCGCCCTCAGACATCTGGTCCCTGTCCAGGTGAGTGGGAGCAAAAGCAATGGCTGCTTGGAGTACACTCGGGTACTCCCAGGACCTGCAGTGGTGGGAGCTGGCATATGGGAGTATCGATGGCCCTGCCAACTGCACACCTCTCAACGATGGTGCCTTGCTTTCCAGGCAGACCCTGCTTCCTCTAGGGGCATTCCACGTGTCCCCTCACTCCCGTCCCTTCTACTGTATCTGTGCAGCCAACTGTGTTTCTCTCCCCGGGTCTCTTCTTCCAGCCCTATGATTTGGCCTTCCAACCCTGCCAGCTTCGGCCGACTCTCATCCCAGGCAGGGGCACCCAGGGCTGATTCACAAGGAGGTTTTGTGGCGGGCAGCACTCAGGCCCCTGGAGCCTATGCAGGTGGAGGAGACCCCGGCCCGAGGGGTGGGCAGGCTTGCTTAGGTAGTAGCCCCTCCCAATGCCCGCAGAGGCCAATGAAGCTGGCGGATGGGGAAGGGGGTTATAATAGTGGCTCTGCCCCTTGTACACTGCTCAACAATGATGCCTAGCTATGGTGTCTCAGGCTTTTTCCATGAGCACCCCTTGCTCATGTCCCTTCAGGCTGTCTTTTCACAGCCAAGAGCTGTCTTCTCCCTGGGTCTGCACTCCAAAGCCCTCTTTCCAGCACCCAGCTCCCCTTCACAACAGGCGACTCATGATTCAGGCTGGAATGTGCAGAGCTGCAGTGTAGATCACGCATGTGGTTCTTACTTGGTCCTGCCTTCCACAGACTGTCTGCTGCATTCTCCTTTGATCCCCTGAAGTTCCTTTTCTGTCCCAGCTGATTTCCCCTCCTTGAGGGAGTCTTTCTTAATGTGGAGATCTCTCTGCACCTTCATTTCCCACCAGGGTTGCTGGTCTCTTTTTTGATTCCTCTTTTCTTTTTTCCTCTTTTCTTCTTTCTTTCATTCTTTTAGGTGTCTGAAGTCTACTGTTAATGCTGAGCAGGTGCTCTGTGGGAACTGATCTACTTGTAGATGTGTTATTGATGAACTTGTGGGGAGTGACAAATTCCGCATCCTCCTATTCCGCCATCTTGACCCCCCTCTTCTTTTTTTATTTCTTCATTGAACAGATAAAAATGTGTTCAAAATAATAACAACAATATGTTCAATTATATATGCTTGTATATATGTATGCTTATGTATAAGTGAAATGAGTTACAGCGATGGTACAAGGGATGGGAGGAACGAATTAGCATTATTTTGTTATTATAATGTCCTCACACAATGCATGATGTAGTACAGTGTTACTTGAAAGTGGACTTGGATTAGTTGTACATTGCAAACTCTAGGGCAGCCACTAAAAAATTAAAAAACAAAACCAAAAAAAGTAATGTATAAGAAAGAAAAGTGAATTATATAAAATGCTCAATAAAAACCACAAAAAAAACCCAGAAAATAAGTGGAAGGCAAAAACAGAATTAAAGAACAAGGGCAACAAATAGAAAACTATAACAAATCTGACAGGTTTTAATATATCAACAATCACAGTGAACTCAATGGTCTAAATGTATCAGTTTAAAAAGATTGCCAGAGTAGATAAAAAATAGGACCCAACTATATATTTTCTACAAGAAATCCTCTTTAAATATAAACACACATAAATATTAAAAGTAAATGGATGCAGAAAGATAAATTATACTAACATCCATCAAAAGAAAGCAGAGTAGCTATGTTAATTTCTGATAGAACAGACTTCAGACCAAGGAAAGGTATCAGGGATAAAGAGAGGTATTGCATAATGATAAAGGGGTCAGTTCTCCAAGAAGTCTTAATGATCCTTGACATGTATGTGACTCACAGCGGAGCATCAAAATACATAAGACAAAAGCTGATAGAACTGCAAGTTGAAATAGATGTATCCACTACTGTAGTTGGAGACTTCAACACCCCTCTTTATCAGAAATGGATAGATCCATTTGCAGAGCAAGCAGGCAATTAGTAAGCAAATAGAACATTAAAATTGTTGGGGTATATATTCAACTGGACATATGTACAATCAACTGGATACAAGGGGCATCTATAGACTAGTTTATTCAATAACAGCAAAAAGCACATTTGTCTCAGGCTCACATGGAACATTCACCAGGGTGGACCACATTATGGGCCACAGAGTTACCTTAACAAACTTAAAAGAATAGAAATCACACAATATCTATTCTCAGTCAACCACGCAATTAAGGTAAAACTGGTGTCAGAACAACAGCTGGAAAAATCCCCAAATAGTTGGATATTAAAAAAACATGCTTCTAAATAACACATGGGTGAAAGAAGAAGTCTCAAGAGAAATAACAAATATTTTGAACTAAATGAATATAAAAACATAACTTATCAAATTAGTGGGATGCAGTGAAAGCAGTGCTGGAAGTCCTAGCTAATGTAATAAGACAAGAAACAGAAACAAAGGGCATATATATTGGGAAGGAAGAAAAAAAACTGTCTTCGTATGCAGATGGCACGATCATCTATGTAGAAAATCCAAAAGAATTAACAAAATAATCTCCTGGAACTAATAAATGATTATAGCAGGATTACAAGTTCCAATGTTAATATACAAAAGTCAATCATATTTCTATATACCAGTAATGAACAAGTGGAAATTGAAATTCACACACAGCATTGTATACATTAACACCATCAAGAATGAAATATTTAGGTATAAATCTAACAAAGTGTGTATTGAATTTATATGAATAAGACTCCAGAACTCTGATGAGCATAGATAAAGAAAAACTAAATAAATGGAGAGATATCCCATGTTCTGGAATAGAAAGAGTCAGTATTTTCAAGACATCAGTTCTTCCCAAAATGATCTATAGATTCAATGCAATCCCAATCAAAATCCCAGCAAGATACTTTGTGAATATCAACAAACCAATTCTAAAGTTTGTATGAAGGGGAGTGGCCAAGATGACAGATTAGGAAGACCCTGAGCTAACCTCCTCCCAAGGGTGCACCCAAATTACAGCTATTACAGAGAAACTATTGATGAGAGTGACCCGAAGACTAGCAGAAGATTGTTCACAACTAAAGATACAAAGAAGGAACCACAATGAGATGGGTAGGAGGGGCAAAGACATGGTATAGTCAAGACCCATACCCCCAGGTAGGTGACCCACAGATGGGAGGATAATCACAATTGCAGAAACTCTCCCCAAGGAGCAAAGGGCCCAAGCCCCACGTTGGACTCCCAGGAGGATCCTGCAGTGGGAAGATGAGCTGCCAGAATGTCTGGTTGACGGTAGGGCTTGCACACAAGAAAACAAGAAGGCTGCAGGAAACAGAGCCCCTGTCTAAAAGGCACACACCAACTCTCACAGGCTCCAAGCCCCAGTGCAGAGACAGTAATTTGACAGGAGCCTGGGTCAGACCCATCTGGTGATCTTGGAGAGCCTTCCAAAGAGGCAGGATGCAACGGGGGCTCTGCCTGGGGAATAGACATTTATGACAGCCTATTTGGGGATCTTGTTCTACCACAAGGATACTGGTGCTGGAAAGTGTCATTTTGGAGTCCTCCCTCTAGCCCAAGAGCATCATGGGCTCACCTGCCCACCAGCCAGTCAGCAGGAGTTCCAGAAGCCCCAGGTCAAGCAGTCAGCCACCTGGGGACAGAGCCCAACTCAGGATCTTCATGGTAAACAGAAATTAAACACTTCTGCTCTGGGCAAGACACTGTATTCTACTACAATGGTGGATACAGGCCATTATGAATTTTCCAAACCCAAGACACACTAGAACACCAAGATTGAATTCAGCTGTCAGCTATGGTCTCTGAGTAATAATGATGTATATATGTAGGTTCATCCCTTCTAACAAATCGTCCCACTCTGGTGGGAGATACTGAAAACAGGGGAGGTTACCCTTGGGAAGGGTGGGGGAATACGGGAATCTCTGTACCTTCTGGTCAAGTTCGCTGAGAATCTCAAACTGCTCTAAAAATAAAGCCTATTTTTAAAAATGTGGTCATGAGAGAAGTTGGAAGATACACCAAAAGATTCAGAGACTGACGTACCGGCCTTGTAAATGGAGGGACCATAAAATGAAGACCCACAAACTCTTCCTTCTAAGGTCCTACATCTTTCAGTGTGAGGGTCTATCAGGCCTGAAGTTCCTACCTTGGTTGCTAAGATTTCCATGCTTTCCAACTTCTCTTATTGCTTCTTACATATTTAAAGCTTACCCTGTCACTAGCGCTTGAATTACTGAGAGTCTCTATTCCCTGTAACAATAAAAAGGTTAAGGAAGATGAAAGAAAAAATAAGAAGGCATGCTGAGAGAGGAAGAGAACAAATGGAAGGCATGGTATTTTGGATGTGAAAGAAACAGAATTTCAAGAAATAAATAATTTGTTAGTGTTGTGATGTGTCACAAGTATAGTCAAGTGTGAAAAAATTGAAAAGTACCTAACGTACATAAAATTAAAATGCCATAAATGTGTGTGTGTGCGTGATGAAGTACACACATGTGCATATGTCTACATAGCTGTGGGGTGGCAGTGAGGACAGGCAGTGGAGGAGGGGACAGAGTAGGAGCTGATGACAGGGTGCACTGATTTAAATACAGATTTTTAACCCTGACAGTAAATGAACACACATGACCTGAATTTTTAAAGTTTTCCTGCACATTTAAGAATGTGAAACTTTCAATGCGATGTCTCCAGTCCCGAGATCTGTTTCAATTTTGCCTGAACATCACTAACAAAATCATTTCTGCAGATTTCTACAATCTTACTCACTAATAGTTTTCTATTTTGCTATAACAATTGACCACAGCTTTAGTGTCTTAGATGCACGCAAAGTGTGTTATCTTGCAGTTCTGTAGGTCAAAAGTCTGAAGCAGGTCTCACTGGGATACAATGTCACTGGGCTGTGTCATTTTCTGGAGCCTCTCAGAGAGTGTCCTGGCCCTGCGCTTCTGGTCCTTCCTTCATCTGAAAAGTGAGGAATGGTGCACTGTCACATCACATCACTAACTTCCTCCCCTAACTCTTCCTCTGGTTTTAAGGAGCCTTGGGATGAAGTACTGGGCTTCGAAATTAACCCAGGGTAATGTCTCTATTTTAAAATCAGCTGATTGGCAACCTTAATCCCATGACAAACCTTAGTTCCCCTTTGAGGTATGACAAAGCCTATCCTGGGTCCTGGCATGAGGATGTGGATGTCTTTGGGAGCTCATCGCTGTGCCCACCACACTCCTGTGTCCACCTTCTAGGGTGTTACACCAGGTCATCCATTTCAGTCCATTCAACATAGCATCTAACACTTATTGAGTGCTGCCTGTATGCCAGGCACGTGACGTAACCACACAGGAAACATGTGTGGGCGGACAAGGAGGGTGGGGGCGTTCACTCTAATTTCTGTGTATCTGAAACCTCCCGCCCCTACTTCATCTCAGACACGCAGTTCACCGAGTTCTCCTCCTGCCCTATGGATTTTTAGCCACAAGAAAAGATTTCTTCTTCTGGGAAAGACTCTCTGGGAATACCGTTTCTTCCCCACTGCGTGCATATGCCTCATCGTCACTGCTGCTTTGCTTGCGGAAGCTGATAATTCGATTTTTAACGAATAATTATGTTGTTCTCTCATAAGGTAAAAAGTATTATAAATTCTGGAAGTTAATATGAATACTTTTCCAGGAATATATTGTGCTGAAGTAGGACTAGGCTTCTTTAGGGGGCTTTCTATTTCTGTTTCCAGGTAAGCTTCATTATTATTGCTGTTGCTTTGGAAGAAGTGGGATGCTGTTCCCATGGCAACGCATAGATGTCAGAAGCCTCCTTCATAGCTCTCACCGTAACTCCTCTTTCTCTCTCACTCTCTTCCTCCTTCCCCTTCTTTCCTCCTTCCCTCCTTAAACAAAACATTATCAAGACACTCATATATTCAGAACTTTTTCCCCTCTAACCTTCTTTTCTATAAATACTGTGAAAATAATAAGTACATTTTGCTATAAAAGGTCTTTAGAAAATAGTCACTAGGCAAAACAAAGCAGTTCCACATATTTTTCTGCATCTTCAGATTTGGTGTTTTAAATTTAAGCGCACGTGAACGAACACCGTTCCAGTTCACAGGACCTAGGAAATAAATATTTTATGCAGAAAAAGAATAAATTTTTAAAATGCATATTTATGGCCTATTACTTGAAATTTGGATTTAATGAAAGAATGGAAAGCAAGGACTAAATCATGATAAAAGCTTTTACCATTCTTCCCAGCAAAGGAATGTCCTTATCATAAACTAACCAGAGCTTGAATTCTTTTCCATTTTCTGAGATCAAGCATTCCATTCACCCGTAGACTTCTTTCTCCTAAGAATATGAATTATTGCCAAGGATGTAGAAGATATCTACAGATCAGAGAGATCGGAGATGCACATTGATCCAGAGGATAAAAGTTCACGTCAATTAATTAGAGATAAACCAAGGAACAACCATTTAATATTTATTTATTTTTCAATGCAGAAAGGGAATTGGTGTTAATCAAAAATTCAGTCTTTGATGAGAACGAACACAGGACAGGACATTAAAATGTCTTTCCCTTAAACTGATACCCTGGTGTTCCTTCATTCTGTGGTACAATTAGTGACTATGATACGGCTACTTCTGGAGTCACTCAGCACTTGTCTTCCCAGTGAAATGCAGGGAATCCCAGGGCTTGGCTAACCACTCGTGACAGCAGAAACCCACTTCCACCGAAGCGTCTGTGCTGCCTCCTTCAGATGTCCCCTTTCTGTGACTTCTCTCCCTCCTACTACCTTTCCCACAAATATTATTGCTAGCCCAGCCTACATCAGGAGCTGTGTTCTGATGATTCAGAGGTAAAAAGATTCATAAAAGATCTGGTTCCTTCCTCCACAGTTAAGTCAAGTGGGGAGAGAGACATATACGTGGCTTTCAAATATTTGAAAGAATGTTTTAAGTTCTCCATAATAAAAAAAAGTACAGATTATTTTTCAACCTAGTAGACACATACATTGGGGGGGAAATGATTCACAGAGCAGTAATCATTGTTATGCCTGATACACTCTGATATTTTCTATTTTATTTTTTCTATTACTTTTTTTCATGCCGATCTATTAAATTGTTTTAATGATCCACTATGTTTCAGATCAAAGCTGGAAAAATATGGCCTTAAACAATGTATGCAGACCACAGAATTCCAAAGGACAGGGACATAGTACTTTGTATTTACTATGCAGCCCCAAATGCTTTTCAAACTCCATAGCACAGGTTAGCTAACATAACCCAACATAAACCTGTTGGATGGATGGATGGATGGAAGAAAAGAAGGAATAAACATTTCCAGTAGTCCCTAACACTTCATAAATAATCAAAAAAAAGCTTTACTAGAGATCGAAGACTCGAGATGAGATATATTTTTTTCAGAGAAAATTATTACCTAACTGCCTGCAAAGGTCCAAAGCCTTGAGACGTCAAGGAATTTCGGGATATAACAAATAAACCAGAATGCCGACTGTGTTCTTTTTCAAGGCGATGAACTCATTTGGCCCCTTAGCTTTATGTGTTACCCGTATACTGATGATGCCCAGATTTATACCTTCAGCAACAACCTCGCCCTGAGCACCCAATACTTATTTTCAGCTGTCTCCTTAAATCTCCCCTTGGATACCGAATACTCAAGCCACGCTTAACATTTCCCGAGAAAAATCCTCTATATCCTACTCTTCCCATCTTACTTCCCTCCCATCTGACATTAACGGAATCACCATCCACACAGTCAATGAGCCAAAATTAAGTCTTCCTTGAGAACTTTATTTCATAATCTCTACTTGTTATCGATCAATAAACCTTTTGCCTCCAGCTTTAAGATCCATTGGAACTGGTGGAATTCTCATTAGCTCATCTGCTATCACTTTGCCCAAATCACGATAATCTCTTGGCCAGAGGACTGCATTTGTACTTTAACTGATCTCTTTTGCCTCTTTTTTTGTAAGTACTGCCTTTCAAAAAAACCCACAAAGTGTCTAGAGGAATCTTTTTAAAGGGTAAATCTTACCTCCCTTGCTTAATACTCCGCGTTAGCTCCCCATTGCTCTTAGAAGCAATTAAAATACTTATTCAATCTGACAGATTCCTCCATATATAATAGTAATGGTGATTAGATTCTAAAGCCAGACCACGTGTGTTAGTAACAGATTCCGCCACTTACTAGCTATACATTTTTCTATATGATCTTGGCTGAGCCATTTATTTTCTCCTTGTTCAGTGTCCTAATTTGCAAAATAGTGATTAATAATAGTACCTTTGTCATAGACATAGGATTAGAAATAAATTAGTTAATGTTTGCTTGAAATAACGTTTGGTCCATTGTGTATGTTATATGTTATTATTATGTTATTGCCCTTCTTGCTAATAGAATAGCTGTTATTATACACTGTCTGGCTCTGTTGACTTTTAAAATTTTACCTTAAACCAGTCCTCTCTACCCACTCCCAGCAATGTTCCAGCTACTCTGGCCTTTGCTGTCTTGAGGAGGAGATGCAGTCTTTACACTTGTTCTTCTCTCCTGGGACTTCTCTTACCCCGGCTGTTTGTGTAAATTGATCCGTTCAAGTCTTAGCTCAGATATCACTTCGTCTGGAAGGTACCCCCTCACCACCCTACCTGAAGCAGCCCTTATTCTCTCTCCACACTTCAGTCATTCTATTCCATACCCCCTTTAGTTATACTACTTATTTTATTAATTTGCTATTTTGTAGGGAATGGTTTGTTTATTATTCATTCTTGCCCTTGGAAATGTAAGTTTCTTTAATGAAAAATACAACAGTTACTCAGAATGTATTTGTAAAATGACTATATATGTATGTGTATATATATTTGACTATTTATGTACAATACTGTATACGTATTCATATATTATATATACACCTACATACACGTATATACATATTCAAGTATAAATATATTAAATTCATGAAAGAGAATTGCAAGAGTCATTGCTAGACAGGTTCTATGGCTTTTGGAAAGAGATTCCATTGTATTTCATAAGTCTGGGAGTGCCATTAAAGAAATTAAAGCACGGAAGTAAAGTGATGAGATTTTCAAGTTAGAAAGGACTCTGGCATCAGAGTTGAGAATGGTTTGGACTGGACAACACTGAAGGACATTATATCAGTTAGAGGTCTTTTGAAAAAAATCCACTTGAGATAAGTGTCTAAACTGCTGAGTCAGTAGAAATAAAACTGGGAGCCAGTGTTCAAGAGACGCTGAAGTGCAATTGCTGCTCCCAAGTCCTCACTTGCCAGGAAGCACAAAGGTGTGGGGTTCTGTCTGCTCAAAGGAAGTCAGTTGTGTTCCCACGTGCAGCCAGCCCTAATCCGGAGGTCCATGAAAGAACAGATGGGGATTAAATACGCCAGTGAGACCGCAGCTCCGGTCTTTTGCTGCCTCTGCCTCAGCCCTTGTGGGTCACCGTGGGCCTGCTCAGCCCACACTCTGCCCACTGCAGGAGTGGGCAGGTTGGTTGGGCCACGAGTGTATTAAATCTGGGACCCAAACTCCTCGCACCCTTCTAGTCTCACCTCTCACTATGACACACAGCACCAAGGTTTTCACTTATTCGAGTTAACTTTCACCCATCCTCTTCTTTCTCCCTTCAGTTCAGCTTCCATTTGGCGCCCCCTGTCAATCAAACGCGTCTGAAATCTAAAGTGTACCATATTCCGATCCTTCTTCAGTAGGCTCTAAGTCCCAGATGCATTCATGAATGGGCTCAGCTTGTAATTTACTCTTTTTCTTAATTGAAGTACAGTCGACTTACAATGTTGTGTTAGTTTCAGGTGTACAGCAAAGTGACTCATTTATACATACATATATATTCTTTTTCAGATTCTTTTCCATTATAGGTTATTATAAGATATTGAGTAGAGTTCCCTGTGCTATGCAGTAGGTCCTTGCTGGTTATCTATTTTGTATATAGTCGTGTATATCTGTTAATCCCAAATTCCTAATTTATCTCTCTCCCCTTCTTTCCCCTTTGGTAACCATAAGTTTGTTTTCTATGTTTGTGAGTCCATTTCTGTTTTGTAAACAAGTTCATTTGTATTATTTTTAGATGCCATATATAAGTGATATCATATAATATGTGTCTTCCTCCATCTGACTTACTTCACTTAGAACGATAATCTCTAGGTCCATCCATGTTGCTGCAAATGGCGTTACTTCATTCTTTTTATGGATGAGTAATATTCTATTGTATATATGTACTACATCTTCTTTATTCGTCTGTCAATGGACATTTAGGTTGTTTCCATGTCTTGGCTATTGTAAATAGTGCTGCAGTGAACACTGGGGTGCATGTATCTTTCCAAATTAGAGTTTTGCCTGGATATATGCCCAGGAGTAGGTTTGCTGGATCATATGGTAGTTCTATTTTTAGTCTTTTGAGGAACCCCCATACTGTTCTCCATAGTGGCTGTATCAATTTACATTCCCATCAACAGTGCAAGAGGGTTCCCTTTTCTCCACATCTTCTCCAGCATTTATTGTTTGTAGATTTTTTGATCATGGCCATTCTGACCAGTGTGAGGTGATACTTCACTGTAGTTTTGATTTGCATTTCTCTAATAATTAGAGATGTTGAGCATCTTTTCATGTGCCTGTTGGCCATCTGTATGCTTTCTTTGGAGAAATGTCTATTTAGGTCTTCTGCCCATTTTTAATAGGGTTGTTTATTTTTTAGATATTAAGCTGTATAAGCTCTTTGTATGTTTTGGAAATAAATCCCTTGTCAGTAGCATCGTTTGCAAATATTTTCTCCTAGTCATTAGGTTGTCTTTTAACTTTCATTTTATACAACATGAGGAATTAACAGGATGGGTCTGAGTTGCCACTAAGAGGATCCTTTATCCCCCTGTAGGTGAGCTCTGGGGCAGGGCACGGAGGGGCACCATATCCTTCTGCTGCCATCTGTTTCTGTTTTGCAAATAAGTTCATTTGTATTATTTTTTAGATGCCACATATAAGTGATATCATATAATATTTGTCTCCCTCTGTCTGACTTACTTCACTTAGTGTGATAACCTCTAGGTCCATCCATGTTGCTGCAAATGACATTATTTCATTTATTTTTATGGCTGAGTAGTATTCCATTGTGTGTGTGTGCGTGTGTGTGTGTGTGTGTATACCATATCGTCTTTATCCATTCATCTGTGGATGGACTTTTAGGTTGCTTCCATGTCTTGGCTATTGTAAATAGTGTTGCAATGAATATTGGGGTTAATAAGCTACAAAATTTAAAAGACTAGTTGATCCAGAATAGCTTGAGAACCTCAAAGGAGACAATGTTGCCCAACCCCACATGCTGGCCTGTCAGATTCGCACTGTGGCTCTGTCAAAATACAATTAAAGTGGATGTTAAAGTAATTAAGGGATTATGTAGGATTCCCATACTTTTGGATAGATGACTAGATGGATGGTAGAGTTATTTACCAAAAGAGGTATTAATAAATCATAGATGGGGCAAGGTTTTTTTGAATATTTACTTTTAGGGGCCCTTGAGATATATAAATATGTGTATTTCTTCAAGATAGAGTTACAGATGTGTTTTGTTACATACAGACCCCTATGATATAGGCTTCAAAGCTGTCACACATCATCCCTATATCTTGTAGGGGAGATGTCAACTTAAACCAAATGTCAACAAGCTATTTAACATATACTTAAAACTAGAAGCCATATTTTCCCCTCTGCTCTAGGTTTTTGCTTTTACTACACTATGCTACTCACTAATCTCAGTACCTCACTTTCAAGGTAATTTCCCCACACATTGTTCTTGTTTGCTTCCTCTAAAATAAAACTTGTAATTGTTCTCTATCATGACTTTTTTCTCTCAAGAAGACTTGATGTGTGCAATATTAAGAGAGCAGTAGGTAAAGTGAAAGCTACCCATCCCACAGACTATATGAGCTCTTCAAGATCTGTCTGTTGGTCTCAGGAAATGCTGTTAAACATCCATTACTTTGAATCCTATATTACAAATTTTACTTTTCTTATCTCTATACTCACAATTTCTTTGCAGTAATAATTTTCTCTTAATACGGGTAATGCAATGCATTAACAGTTCTATATTTATTTTTGGCTTTATTGATTTCTGACAAAACCCTAATTATGGGTCATTTGAGGAAAGAGAAGAGGTTCATGAATTTCCTTTCACTAGACAAATATTTAGAGATGCAGACATTCCCTGTGTAATCTCCTAACGTAGAATTGGAAAGAATAATTGTCAGGCCACCATAGGTCTCCCACCTTCCTCTGGCAGTGGCTGTTTCAGGGATGCTCTCACTCTTAGACGGTGGTTCTTAGAAACCATCAAACGCAAACCTGGCCGAGAAAGTGCACTCATACCTGATAGAACAGAGGAAGCAGTTCAGAGAGTCTGTGGTTGCTATTTCATCCCAATGTCTAGACTCATAAAATTGGGTTACGGTTAGCCACAATCGGGGTTATGCCGAAGCTATTGCCAAGACATGTGGAAACTTAATAGAAGTCCTAGAGTCCTTTGACCAAACGTGATCCTTCTTAACTATAAGAAGGCTACAATGACCCTTTCTGAATGATGTATTAGGCTAACCTTTGGCAGTAGAGCAATCAGGACTGTTCTCAGGGGAGCCCAGCCCTTTCTGTAGATGTACTCACCTCCTTCCACAGAGCCCTGCCTATGCTTCCTTCCTCAGCTTCACCTCGGGAGGAGCGCAGGGCACAGGTCCCAAACCTGAAACAAAACAGAACGAAGAAATAGAAGCAAGTTCATGTTTGCCTCTGATCACATTTTTCATTGTGTCAACGGTGGCCATATGTTCACTTTTTTATTGTAGCAAATCTGAACGTGGTGTTTATATCTTATTTTTTGGAATGATTGATTATCCATTCTTATATTATACAGTAAAAGAGAGAAAAATACTCAAGTGTACTGTTAAAAGTTCTCTTTCTGCTAAAGCCCTTGTGAATCACTGTGTGTATAAATGCTAGAGTTCAAAAGCTGAATAAATCAATCGACCTCAAAGTCCATTTGTCTGATTCTCAAAACATATATTTGATTATTCTGAATCTCAAATCTCACAGGTTTGTGTGTGTACGTAACACTGTATTGGAGGTTGTCAATAAACACAGAGAATCTAAATTTGCTTTTTCTCTAATAGAATACATTCTTGACTCAGTTCAGAAGTTGTAAGAGTGACTTGAGGGCCAGGAAAATGGAGGAAGAAATCATTAAAAACTGTCTTTTTACAAGAATTTGCAATTTAAGTTACCTCAGATGATGCATATTAATTAACCCTATGTTATGGGCAAGGAAGTTCTTACTACTCTCCTTCTAGGGAACCAAGGCTTAGTGGTCGAGAAACTTCCCCAGGTTTTTCTAAGAGGAAGTGGCAACACAAAAACTATCATGGAAGCCTTCTGACTTTTACCTAGTTTCTCCTTCTTTTTCATATTAAATTTGCTTATGTATAATTTCCACTATAAATTACATCTACCTTTAGTGCACAGTTTGATATATTTTGACAAGTGGATACAGTGGCTTCACCACGACAGCCATCAAGATAATAGAATATTTTATCACCCAAAATGTTTTCTTTTGTTCATTTCTAGACTACACGCTCCACTCCAGACTCCAGGCAACCACTGAATTGTTTTCCAGTATAAAAGACTGATCTTTATTCTAGAGCTTTCCATAGATGGAATCATACATTTTGTGACTGGCTTCTTTCACTCAGTCTAATGCTTTCATTACGTGTGCTGACCCTCTGCTCCACTTTATTGCTGAGTTGTATTTCACAAGACACGCCGTGGTTTGTCTATCCGTCATTCAGCTGCCAATGGACATTTGGTTGTGTGCAAGACATTGTGTGGTGTATTTTTTCATTTATCTTGAGAAAATGACTAAGAGTAGAATGTTTCCCAAAATGGTCGTACAATTTTCCATTCTCACCAGCAAGGTCTGACAGCTCCAGGGGAGACTGGACATGGTTGGTGACCTGCTTCTTGGTCCCAAGTCTGCACCAGTTACCCATCACTGTGTAACAATATGACTACAAACTTAGCAGCCTGAAGCAGCATACATTTATTTTCTTGTAGTTTCTGTAAGTCAGAAGTCCAGGCGTGGCTTTGACTGGTTTTGGGGCACTACAAGCTTCTATAATATAACTCTGTAATCATGTATAAGTAAGCCGATACATTCCAGCATCTCTGATGTATTTTCATATCACTATTTTAGAATGCTGCCATTCCCATCAGTGTGAAATAGTATGACAATGTGGTTTAACTTGCATTTTATACTATTTTAGTTATAAATTTAACTTTTATCTATGTTTTAACCTCAAAATGCGTGGCTACTATTTTTGCTTTTGAAGATCAATGATCTTCATGAGTGTATAAAGGTAATAAAAAACACCCTTTATATTCATCTTTATTTTAACTATTTTTGGACCTCTACATTTCTTCTTGTAGATCTAAATGTCTATCTGGCACCATGGTCTTTGTCACTGAAGAATTTTCTTTCACATTCCTTGTAGTGAAGATATGTTAATAATAAATTCTCTTAGCTTTTATATTTCTGAAAATTTTCTCTGAAATAGTCTTTATTTCCCCTTAATTTTTGGAAAGATATTTTCACTGCATATATCTAAATTGACAGGTTTTTGAGGGTTTTCTTTTTCAGTACTTTAAAAATCCATCTCCCTGTTTTCTGGGTTGCATAACTCCTGATGGGAAATCTGTTATGTTTATGTGTATCCCTCTATAGCAATATATCATTTTTCTCTGGCAGACTTTAAGATTTCTCTGTATCATTTGCACTCAGCAAGCTGATTTTAATATGCCTTGGTATTGTTCGATTTGTATTTATACTGCTTGTAATTCCTTACATTTTTGCCTTAGTAGGTTTATAGTTTTCATCAAATTTGGAAATCATTTATTTATTATTTCTTCAACTAATTTTTCCCATAACTTTTCCTTCTGGGGGTCAAATTACATTTTTATTAGATAGTTTTATATTTCCCAGAAGGTGCTGAGGCTCTGTTAATCTACTTTCAGTCTTTATTTTTCCCCGGCCTCTTCATTTTGGATGTTTTTTAAGGCTATCTTCAGGTTTAAGAATATTTTCTCCTGCAGTATTAAATTAGCTGTTAATTTCATCCAGTCAAATTTTTATTTCAGATGATGACTTTCAACTCAATAATTCTATTTGTTTCTTTTTTATATATTTATCCCTTTTCTTCTCACTGCTTGTTTTTTCCTGTAAGTCTTTGAGCATATTGAGTACATTTACAACAACAGGTTTAATGCTCTTCATCACAAATTACATCATCTCTGCCATCTTTACTTCTGTTGCTATAGATTGAATATTTTCTCATAATTATGGGTCATATTTTCATCCAGTCTAGGAATTTTTGGACTGCCTGTTTGACCCTGTAAATGTTAAGTTACTGAGTGCTAGAATTATTTTGTTCTTTTAAAGAGTTTTGGACTTTGCTCTCACAGGTGATAAAGTATCTTACAGATCTATTGTCTCTTAGAAGTTTACTTTTTGTTGTTGTTTGTTTTTTCTTTTAATTGGAGTATTTATTCTACTCAGATTTAATGTAAGACCTGATATTGTCAGGCTTATATGCCACATGTTAGTATTTGTTTTCTCTTTGAATCACTTTTTAAAAGTGTTTTTAAAAGGTAGACCTCCAGTACTCTTTCTGGCTTCTTTAGCCTCAGTAAGGCAGGTCTTTTGGGGGTCTGTGCTAAAGCCTCCATATATCCAAAATTCCTTTCCACTCTGGCTGGTGGAAACAGGAATGATTCTTGCTCCTGCGAGAGTTGGGACAATTTTCTCTTTAATGGTCTCTGGTAACTGTTCTCTCTCTGGAACTATTTTTTGAGGTTGTACTGTACACATGTGTAGACTCAAAGACTCAACAGAACTTTCTATGTAGCTTTCTGGAAATCTTCCTGTTAGTAGCTTTCCTCTTCTTGATACTCTGCCCCACAGATTCTAACTATTTCAGCCTCCCTGAACTCTGATCTATGTTTCATAGAGGTCCTGAGAACAGTGTGTTCTGTTTGGACCCCCTTGTCTGTGTCAGTACAAAAATGTCTCCAGCCAGTAACCCAAGGCAGTTTTTGTTTTTTTTTTTTTCTAAGGCAGTTTTAAGACTTAGTTTATTTGTTTCTCTTCTCTGAAGGATCACAGGCCTGCACTGTCTACTGTCCCATGTCTGCAAACAATTATTCCACATTTTGTCCAATTTTTTATTTGTTGACAATGGGAGGGTAATTCCAGCCTTTATTACCCCCTCATGGCTGGAGTTCATCCTGCATCATTTCGGGCAGAGGCAGTGAGGTGTATGGTAAAGCACACAGACTCTGAAGGAAAATGGCACACAGTTCAATGTCAGTCTACAGGGCACTAATCCCTGAGCTGGAATAGTGGGTTAAGCTTCCTGTGTCTCCCTTTGTTCATTTGTACAACAAGGATGATAACAATGGTACTTACTAATAGATGATCTGTTATGATTTAATGAGTTAATAGGTACCGAGCTCTTGGAAGAGGGGATGCAGGTAGTGAGCATTGTGTGATTGCTGTTTTTACACCAACTTCTCCATACATCATTTGACCTAGATTCCCTTTCTGTCTGTTATATTAAAGAGAATTGAATCTGCAAGAATTGACAATTAAACCTTTCACTGCAGTTATGCCTGGAGGAGAACTAGAAGAAATCAGTTCTTCTAGTTTCTGGGAGTGATCAAAGAGAGCTTTAACATTTATCTGTACTATTTGGATTATTCATGAGACTATATTTTTGTGCTAATTTTATAACTAGACATGTTTTAAAAAAAAGAAAAAGCAAGCATATTTCTTTATGGTAGATATTGCTAGCTGACTACCAAATTCTGGGGTTTTATCTTCCTTTTTGTTCACACATCTAGATTTTATTTTCCAGCCTCTTCTGTCATTCGATGTGGCCATATGACTAACTTCCAGCCAATAAACTTTTACTGAAAGTGTCACACTTCACTTTCTGGCACGGCCAATATAAATGACTCACATGTGCCCTTTTATGACCATTATCTTCTAAACGTCTGATGGCTGGTAAAATGATGACCCTCAGAGTGACCATGGATGAGGTGTGGGAAAGATGATTGATCATCCTCAGTCCAAATTCCTTGAAGGAGGGCCATTTGGACAGCTTGTTCTTACAAATATTTATTGAAATTTTATGCAAGTAGTTTGAAAGCTAGGAAGAGGGTCCAAGGCCATCTGACTGAAAAACTTTGTTCTTTAAATAACACAATTAATTGATTTACCTAAAAATAAAAACTCAGAGAGTTTATAAGAAAACAAAATTAGCTCAAGGAAAGGGATTATTATCTAAAATGAGACCAGAAATGGTTACTTGGTAGGGTCAAAATTTCTGGAAGATTCCACATATAAGCAAATCATATGATATTTGTCTTTCTCTGTCTGACTTACTTCACTCAGTATGACAATAGAAAACTAATAAGGACCCACTATAAAGCACAGGGAACTCTACTAAATACTCTGTGATGACCTATATGGGAAAAGAATCTAAAAACGAATGGATATTTGTATAACGGATTCACTTTTCTGTACACCTGAAACTAACACAACAATTGTAAATCAGCTCTACTCCAATAAAAACTCATTTAAAAAAATTCTGGATAGAAGATATTCATCTCTAAGACTCTATGACCAAAGATTCAAGTCATTCACACTTGAAGGACCAATTTCCAAAATATAAGTTGAGAAGGTGATCTGCATTTTTATATGGAGTCCGTTAAAAGAAATTAACTTTTAATTGGCACCATGGGTAGAAAAGAGAGTTCCTGTGCTCCCAGAACTAACCTTTCAAGTATTAAAACACAGAGCTTCACCTCAAAGAGGCAAATAGGACCCTGGCTTTGGATAGAGTCATACCCGAGGATCTATCACCTTTCACAACTGACCAAGACCTCCCTTGCCTACATTCTCTCATTTGAAAAAGAGAAGCTAATAAAAGATCCCTCATTTAGAGGATAAACAAAAAAGTATCCCCGTACTTTAAATACCTTTTTAAGCTCGTACCACACAAGATGCTAGAAGATCAAGGATTCTCCCATGGAGAGGAAACCTGGGTTCATATTCTATGCATATTTCAAATGATCTGTAATTTTGGAAAAGCCTTCTGTCCTCTCACAGAGCACGCTGTGAAGCCGATGTTTTGTATACCTTGCTAATATATTGCCTTTACTGTATCTGACCAAAACTAGTGCTTCAACTCAAGGCTGTATATTTTTCTTAAGGTTAAAGAGGCCTAAGGCAATGTTTGGTGACTCGTGGTGGGAGGGAATCCCACAAAAGTTATGGCCCTATCTGGTAAATTCTGCTAATGAAGAGTTCATTTGGGGAAAAAAAAAGTGTTTTTTTCCAGACTTCAGAGTTACACTACTGCTTCGATCGTATCGTTCTAACTCTGAAAACAAGAACAGCCTTTGTTCTAACGTTCTTGAGCCTCTTGATATTTGGCAAAATGTCAAGGGCATCAAAAGGATTCATACAACCTTTCTGTTGTTGCTTTTTATCTCCTCACATACAGATTTCACAGAGAATGAAATATTTTGAGGATTACTCTGTTTTCATCCCTCTTTACGTATAAATCTTGGGTCCTTAAATGCAGCAATGTTCAAAGGATAGCATGCTGTAAATCCCCCAGTGCTTCAAAATCTCAGTTGCATGTATTTTCATTTTATTGTTTGACACAAGTTCAATAATCATAACATAAGCATGTCCTTTACTAGAACAACACAACAACTCTGTTAGCCAAAAAGGATTCTTCTATCATTAGAGATGAATAGGAAGATGATCCCATAAATAAGAGAAATTTAAAACTGTGTTAAAAAATCAAGATTGCTTTTGATTTCTCATATGTAAATAATGCATTTCCCTATTGGGTTCTTGTGATCAATTCATTGACACCACAGTAACATAAGTAGATGAACACCTAAATACAGAATATTACCATAACATTTATGAGAATGCAAAGTAGAACTAAATAATGGAGTTAAACTATTCAAAGGAGAAAGATCACAGGGGAAATTAAGGGAGAAAAAAGAGGAAGTATGTTCTCCTTATTTGGTTTTAGAGCTTTAAAATAAATATGTTTGTCCCAAACACAATTTTTAATTACCCAAGCATTTTAAAATCCTATCAAGTTTGGAAGAATTGACATGTAAGAAGATATATCCTCTGTGGGACTGGGAAGGGCTATTGCATAAAGAAGAAATATGTGAACTAACAAAATCAAAACTTCATTCATGCAAAAATTACCAAAAATTTAACCATGATATTCTTCATGGGACATTGTAAAATATGCTCACGTCATGATATTTGCAGGGCATTTATTTGACCATGAAAACCAACATCAATAAAAATTGACAAACATTGAGTATTTCCACCTTTAGGGTCTCCTTAACATCTACTTAAAAAGCTTCATTTTAGGGCTTCCCTGGTGGCGCAGTGGGTGAGAGTCCGCCTGTCGATGCAGGGGACATGGGTTCGTGCCCCGGTCCAGGAAGATCCCACATGCCGCGGAGCGGCTGGGCCTGTGAGCCATGGCCACTGAGCCTGCGCGTCCGGAGCCTGTGCTCCGCAATGGGAGAGGCCGCAACAGTGAGAGGCCCACATACCGCAAAAAAAAAAAAAAAAAAAAAGCTTCATTTTATAAAATGAATCTGGGGTTTGATTCTGCCTTTAGATCTATATACCCAGCCACCCCCCAGAATAAAATTAAAGTCATTTATGTTTAAAATTAATTAGAGAATGGGTCAATTTACTCATTGTCATTTATTCATCAGTTTGACAGTGAACTTTAGTGTTTCTGCAGCTTAAAAGCTATGAGAAAAACACTCATACATTGACAAATGAAAATAATTATTTTGTAGATCAATAATTTATTATGAACTTAAAGTTATAGTAGAAAGTCATGTCATATACATGGAAGCTATTCTCATTGTCAGTGTTTATTTTACATGAAAACTGGATAACCATAATTTAAAAGACCGCTACAGGGCTTCCCTGGTGGCGTAGTGGTTGAGAGTCTGCCTGCTGATGCAGGGGACATGGGTTCGTGCCCCGGTCCAGGAGGCTCCCACATGCCGTGGAGCGGCTGGGCCCATGAGCCATGGCTGCTGATCCTGCACGTCCGGAGTCTGTGCTCCGCAACGGGAGAGGCCACAACAGTGAGAGGCAGGCGTACCAAAAAAAAAAAAAAAAGAGATAAAAGACTGCTATAAAAGATGATTTTGGTCTTCCAAACACACACATGCATGCTATATTTTGTATGACCACAACGCTATGAGATTAGCAATGAAATACGGGGAATAAAACATAAAAAACACAAACAAGTGGAGGCTAAACAATACGTTACTAAATAACCAAGAGATCACTGAAGAAATCAAAGAGGAAATCAAAAAATACCTGGAGACAAATGACAATGAAAACACGATGATCCAAAACCTGTGGGAGACAGCAAAAGAAGTTCTAAGAAGGAAGTTTATAGCTATACAAGCCTACCTCAAGAAACAAGAAAAATCTCAAATAAACAATCTAACCTTACACCTAAAGGAACTAGAGAAAAAAGAACAAACAAAACCCAAAGTTAGCAGAAGGAAAGAAATCAAAGATCAGAGCAGAAATAAAAGAAATAGAAACAAAGAAAACAATAGCAAATATCAATAAAACTAAAAGCTGGTTCTTTGAGAAGATAAACAAAATTGATAAATCATTAGCCAGACTCATCAAGAATAAGAGGGAGAAGACTCAAATCAATAAAATTAGAAATGAAAGAGGAGAAGTTACAACAAACACCACAGAAATACAAAGCCTCCTAAGAGACTACTACAAGCAACTCTATGCCAATAAAATGGACAACCTGGAAGAAATGGACAAATTCTTAGAAAGGTATAACCTTCCAATACTGAACCAGGAAGAAATAGAAAATATGAACAGACAAATCACAAGTAATGAAATTGAAACTGTGATTAGAATTCTTCCAACAAACAAAAGTCCAGGACCAGATGGCTTCACAGGTGAATTCTATCAAACATTTAGAGAACAGCTAACACCCATCCTTCTCAAGCTCTTCCAAAAATTTGCAAGGGAAGGAACACTCCCAAACTCATTCTATGAGGCCACCATCACCCTGATACCAAAAACACTACAAAAAAAGAAAATTACAGACCAATATCACTTATGAATATAGATGCAAAAATCCTCAACAAAATACTGGCAAACAGAATCCGACAACACATGAAAAGGATCATGCACCATGATCAAGTGGGATTTATCCCAGGGATGCAAGGATTCTTCAATATACGCAAATCAGCCAATGTGATACACCATATTAACAAATTGAAGAATAAAAACCATATGATCATCTCAAGAGATGCAGAAAAAGCTTTTGACAAAATTCAACACCCATTTATGATTAAAAAAACTCTCCAGAAAGTGGGCATAGAGGGAACCTATCTCAACATAATAAAGGCCATATACGACAAACCCACAGCAAATTTCATTCTCCATGGTGAAAAACTGAAAGCATTTCCTCTAAGATCAGGTAAAGGACAAGGACGTCCACTCTCACCACTCTTATTTAACATAGTTTTGGAAGTCCTAGCCACAGCAATCAGAGAAGAAAAAGAAATAAAAGGAATACAAATTGGAAAAGAAGAAGTAAAGCTGTCACTCTTCGCAGATGACATGATACTATACCTAGAGAATCCTAAAGATGCTACCAGAAAACTACTAGAGCTAATCAATGAATCTGGTAACGTTGCAGTATAAAAAATTAATGCACAGAAATCTCTTGCATTCCTATACACTAATGATGAAAAATCTGAAAGAAAAATTAAAGAAACACTCCTATTTACCACTGCAACAAAAAGAATAAAATACCTAAGAATAAACCTACTTAGGGAGACAAAAGACGGGTATGCAGAAAACTATAAGACACTGATGAAAGAAATTAAAGATGATACCAACAGATGGAGAGGTATACCATGTTCTTGGATTGGAAGAATCAGTAATGTGAAAATGACTATACTATCCAAAGCAATCTACAGATTCAACACAATCCCTATCAAATTACCAATGGCATTTTTTATGGAACTAGAACAAATCATCTTAAAATGTGTATGGAGACACAAAAGACCCCGAATAGCCAAAGCAGTCTTGAGGGAAAAAAGTGGAGCTGGAGGAATCAGACTCACTGACTTCAGACTATACTATAAAGCTACAGTAATCAAGACAATATTGTACTGGCAGAAAAACAGAAACATAGATCAATGGAACAAGATAGCCCAGAGATAAACCCACACACCTATGGTCAACTAATCTATGACAGTGGAGGCAAGGATATACAATGGAGAAAAGACAGTCTCTTCAATAAGCAGTGCTGGGAAAACTGCATAGCTACGTGTAAAAGAATGAAATTAGAACACTCCCTAACACCATACACAAAAATAAACTCAAAATGGATTAAAGACCTAAATGTAAGACTGGACACTATAAAACTCCTAGAGGAAAACATAGGAAGAACGCTCTTTGACATAAATCACAGAAAGATTTTTGATCCACCTCCTAGAGTAATGGAAACAAAAACAAAAATAAAAAATTGGGACCTAATGAAACTTCAAAGCTTTTGCACAGCAAAGCAAACCATAAACAAGACGAAAAGACAACCCTCAGAATGGGAGAAAATATTTGCAAACGAATCAACGGACGAAGGATTAATCTCCAAAATATATAAACAGCACATGCAGCTCAATATTAAAAAAACAAACAACCCAATCCAAAAATGGGTAGAAGACCTAAATAGACATTTCTCCAAAGAATACATACAGATGGCCAAGAAGCACATGAAAAGCTGCTCAACATCACTAATCATTAGAGAAATGTAAATGAAAACTACAATGAGGTATCACCTCACACCAGTTAGAATGGGTATCATCAGAAAATCTACAAACAACAAATGCTGGAGAGGCTGTGGAGAAAAGGGAACCCTCTTGCACTGTTGGTGGGAATGTAAATTGATACAGCCACTATGGAGAACAGGATGGAGGTTACTTAAAAAACTAAAAATAAAATTACCATACGACCCAGCAATCCCACTACTGGACATATACCCAGAGAAAACCATAATTCAAAAAGACACATGCACCTCAACGTTCACTGCAGCACTATTTACAATAGCCAGGTGATGGAAGCAACCTAAATGCCCATCAACAGACGAATGGATAAAGAAGATGTGGTACATATATACAACGAAATATCACTCAGCCATAAAAAGGAACGAAATTGGGTCATTTGTTGAGACGTGGATGGATCTAGAGACTGTCATACAGAATGAAGTAAGTCAGAAAGAGAAAAACAAATATCGTATATTAACGCATATATGAGGAACCTAGAAAAATGGTACAGAGGAACCGGTTTGCAGGGCAGAAATTGAGACACAGATGAAGAGAATGAACGTATGGACACCAAGGGGGGAAAGCAGCGGGGGTGTGGTGGGATGAATTGGGAGATTGGGATTGACATGTATACACTGATGTCTATATAATTGATGACTAATAAGAACCTTCTGTATAAAGAAAAGAAAAAAGAAACTGACATCTATGTTGATAAAAGAAAACAAATGTCCAATAAATAAATAAATGAAGGACAACCTGACTTTTCCATAAACCTATTACAAACAGTACAATGTGAGATGTACAAAATAAATTGCTCCTGATACCATGTTTCTTCTCCTTTTGGCTTCTTAGTGTGGTGACAATACCAGGGAGATAGAGACTAGTTTGACTTTCAGAATCCTATTCAATTCTATTGGCCTCATGTTATCTATATAGATGTTGCTATGACAGAAATAGGTGATGTTTAATTAAACCTTAAAGCAAAATAAAAGACTGAACAAGACGTGTTTAAATGATGACTTAATCATTCCACCCAAGACATGGAAATATAACCAGACATGGAATCTGACCCTATAATCTTCTCTTGAGTCTTTTCAGATTTGTGTTCTATGCACAACTACCCCAGCCTCACAACTGATGCAACTTTCTTTTAAAACTAAGGATTGGACAATAGTTTTTATTGTTATAAAACTATTAGACATTATAATGTTATACATTATTCAGATACGGTACACTTTTCTTGTGGGGCTATTAGTCATCTGCCTTTGAAATACAGTCTAGCACCAGGAGAGCTTGTTAAACCCAGTAAAGGAGGAAAGGGTTCTGAGATACAGGCAACCTGAAGACAGCTCATTTCTCATCACTCCCAGCTCCAAGTCGTCTGCCACCTCTGCTTAAAGCTGCTCCTGGGACCTGTGGGCAGCTGAGCACAGGGGGAGGTGTGGCCTCTGGTGAACTCCAGCAGAGAGGACTGGATTAGTTTTGTCCAAATGAGCTAGGTAAGTGTCCAAAGAACCAGCTTGAAGCCTTGGAGAAGGATCGTAAAGAATAATTCTCCAAAAAAGGCAAAATCATGAATCTCATACAAATTCAAATTTAACATGTGTCACATTCCACTTTATAAAGAAAAAAAAAAATTTCCCTGGATTCTAGTTCAGGGTTTAGTCCAGAGTCCTACATCCCAAGGCAATTTTCTTAAACTTCCTAAATGCCCCTGTTCCCTCTGTTGTAAAATAAGTACAATATAACTCCTGCCTAGTTCTCTATGCCAAGGGTTGCTAAGAGACTAAAATGTAAAAATATCTGGGAAAGTGGTTCTAAAACTACAAAGTTTTCTACAGAAATAAAATGTGAGAAACCTTAAATTGTTAGGGAAAATTTTGCTTCATAAATTAGCAAGTATAATTTGTTTGAAATACAAAATAAATCTTTTTTCCTCAAACCAAAAAAAAAATTTAACATGTGTCTAAAATTTCATTGAATTAATAATTGTTGCTGTTTAATTAATTAATACAGAAAAGAGAAAACTGCCACATGGTTAAAAAGAGAACTGATAAAGTAGCCCACACTTATAATCAGATAAGGAATGTGGAAATGAATTTACAAAGGGATGAGCAACTGGCAGAACTAGTCAATATTCTCAGGGCAATAACTAATTGCATTCCATCTGACACCATTTGCATTTCAATGGACAGAGATTATTTGCATTACTCTCTCTCTGTAGTTATAAAGTAGCGCACTCAGAGATAAAGACAGACACAATGCAAATGGGAGAGCTCATCAGGGCCCCTGCCACCTTTCAAAGTCTTGCACAATTCTCACTTACAATGAATAAACACAAATAATTCAATCTTAAAAGGAAAAAAAATAGACTATCTTGGAATAGAAAACAGAAAATAGGTAAAATCCCAGAAACAGGTGAAATATAGTATAGTAGAAACCTTAATAACATTATCGAGCTGGGAATATTGAATCATTTAAGAAAACAAAAGACTGGGGTTGATGGAAGTGGATATATTAGCTTTCCAAAGTTCTCCTCAGGAGAAAAGGCAGGGAGGGGAGATGTAAGAAGTGAACATTGTCAATGAAAAAATGTTGCTGCCATATATCAGTAAACAAAGGATGTTGGCAGCCATCAAGCCATCACATTATAGTCACCCCAACGGTGAGCCCTGAAGGAACTCAGGACGGTAACGAGATGCCCACCATCAAGCCATCAGCCACTTAAGTACCCCACGCCGCCCCGAACATACACAGGGTGCACCCCGAGGAGACTCAGGACAAGAAAGCACAGGACACTGGCCCCAGGTAGCTGAGGTGCACATCAAAGGAATGATTTCAGTGAGCCCAGACACTTGCATCTTCCCGTACATAGAAAAGCACTAAGTTCCTTAACTTGAGATGTCTGGTTTTCTTTAAACAGTCATATTTTGATGTTCTGACTACCTGGTCTTTGTTGCAAAAACTCCTATATATCCTGGATCCTCCCTGACCTCTTCGGAGCGGTCCCTCCGAGCTAGTCTGAGAGGCTGCATCCTAGGCTTAAGTCCTCAGTTTTGCAGGTCAAATAAAACATGTCTCAACTTTAAGGTTCTGCATTTTTTTCCCAGTCAACAACATATTCTAAAAATCTCATTAGATAAAGCTGGAAGAGAATAAGGAGGAAATGGGACATTTTGCTTGAGAAATTACAAGCATCTAGGTGAAGTAGTTGCTATCTTCTTTCCAAATAATAATAGAAAAATATATTTTTGCATTCCAGGAATAGGGAAAAGGGAGAAAACTAAAAGTAGCATAGGTTGACGATCATTCTTATTTGTCCCCATGACCACACTTGGGCCACCATATAGCCACATATTTGGACCAGTAGCTAAACTTCAACTTACTGACAGATAATCTTCAAGGAACAGACAAGAGGAAGAATTGGGAGCTTGGTTTCCATTAAGAAAATCATCTGTCCTGAGTTGCCTTAGAGTGAGGGTAGGATTTCTCTGTTTGGAATTTTTTTGGTTTGGTTTGTTTTGGTTTTGTCCAGATATTAAAAGTTGTTCTGACGTGAAGAACGTGAATAGAGTATTGCTGTCATATCACATCTTGATGCTGTTTACCTTCTGTTCAGGATGCATACGAACTGGTTTCCAGGTGACTTTAGGAGTTAGATCTCAGGAATCAAGACTAATCAGGGGATAGGCCATCTCACAAAACAGACAAGGTGAGTTTGTTGGATGCACATGTCAGATTTAGGAGCCAAGCTTAGGAAAACCCAAGGAATGTAAAGATGGCTTTAAGTTTCCAGCTAATGCAAACTGCTATAATTCGAGTATAACTTGTGCCGTTGCAAAGTTGCCAATATTGAGTGCTACAGCATTTAACATCAGGGAAATGCGACTCAGGCACAGATGGGTCCTCAGGCTTCAAGGGAACAAATCCTTAAATTTAAATAACTGAGAATAATTACATAGTTTTGTCTCAAGTTGTAAGGAATATATCACATTCTTTCAAATAGAGCTCTTTGTCTCCTACAATTACACCTTCTGGAAGAGCAGTGCAAAAAATACTGAAGCATAAACATTAAAAATAAATTAAATCAAAACATTGTATTCACTGGGTTGACACCCAATCCATGTCGAGAGTTCTCTAAACATGTTGTTGAAAACCAGTGTATCACCCATAAGGCCCTTTCTTCCAAGTGGCCACCTCTTCCTGTGAATCATTTAAGCAGTGCCTCTGTGACAATGTTTTCAAAGCATCTTCCAATTCCTCAACTTCTATGAACTGTGCCACCATAAGAGTGAAGAATAGGCAATAAGGAGGAGAAACTTGCTGACAGGTATTTGGAGTCAGCAACAACGGGAAAGGGAAATATGTCACCTGAAAGTATGAATGACCTAGAATGAAATGAGCTATTTGGAACTCTGCCATGGTGGGGTGAAGGTTCCCGGCATGTTAGGCAAGATAAGAATTCACCTTGCTTAATGACACAGCTCTGTTGTAAAGTCCTGTGAGGACTGTAACAGCAACAGTTTTCCCACTTCTCCAGGCAAACTAGAAGAAGGAACTCCTCTGCTTAAATGTCCCTCAGGATGTTTGCCTGAACAGAAAAACAGCTTTGAGACCCTGGATTCTCTCCTATGCCGACGTATCCTTCTAGAGCCCAACTCAAGTGCTTGTCTGAACATCTCTGCCCTCTGAGAACCTAGATCCAGCTATAGGCACTGCCACCAGTAGAGGAGTGAGGTAGCCGGGTGATAAGGAAGAGGTCTGTCCCACGACACTGCTTGCAGCGATGCTGTCAGGACCTCCCGCGGGCATCCCAGTCCATTCCTCTGCAGGCTCCTGTTCAATACCAGGAGACTCAATGCAGGAAGAGGGCCAGAAAATCCAACTGGGCTCATGAAGCCCAGCGCCACACTGACGTGGGCCCAGTGGTTTCTGGAGTGAAGAAGCCTGACTCCCTGCACATTCCCTCACGCTCCCATCCAAGTCCAGCAGTGGAGATGCTCGAGGTCCTCTTGCCTTGGCGAGGGGACGCAGGAGTCGACCGAGGAAAACTGTTTGGCCCCGTGAGGAATGGCACTGTCAGTGTCTGTCTCGAATGGAGCCTAGTCAGGAAGTGGTCTGGAAGTATACGGTCAAGGTCACCTCATGAAGATGTATGGCAGGTGGCTCTCAGGAAAAATACTAAGTCTGGATCATCCACGTGGCAGCTTTGCGTAGGGAGATGACAGCTCCGAACTGGAACTGACCTGCCTTCCACGTGCTTGACCACAGCAGTGATGAGGGTGGCCAGTACATGTAGCGGGAGTGGTGGGTTTAAAGAGAAAGGATTGTTTTTCTGCTCGGTGTTTCCTTTGTCCCTGGGCTGCTCAAGCTGAACAGTAACCACTGCTTTCAAGGAACCAGCTCCACCTCGGCTGCTTTGGTTCGGAGTTCATTTCGTCCCTAGCTGTGAGTGCCTTTTGGTCTGGAAGGTTGGCTTGTCCCATCATATCCACAGCTAGGACATTCTCTCTGTAATTTCGAATTGTCCTTGCTCTACATTAGCTAAAAGAGAATGTCTTTGATCGCTAGAGTTCATCGCTGTTGGATTGTTTCCACTGTGAGTTCCTAAACTTCTTCCTTTCATAATATGAAAACAACTCATGTTAGAGATCCTTTCAACATGAAAGGTTTGTAGTTGAGACATGACATATATTTTATTGTTTATAATAAAAATAATCTATACAAATGTCCTGGGTGTTAATTTTAATATTTGCACAAGAGCTGTTTTCCATGATATGTTAACACCTACAATTTCACTAACTGTTGGTGTTATTTTTTATTGAGATTTTGGAGCCTAGGGAGCTATTTGCTCTTTTTTGTTTATTTTCATTCTTATTTCCCTGAAGCAAGAGACTTTGTATGGCCTTCAGTGCAAAGACTTTACACCAATTCTTTGTATTACACTTGGTTGCCTCTTGGCTATATAATATCTGAGTGCAAATCACTGAACTCTTTAACAAAGTATAGTAGAGAATAAATCATATTGGGTAAAAAACAAAACAAAACAAAACACAGAAGCAAGTCATCTGCAATCAGCATCGCCATGGTCAACATTGAAGCATATTTATAAAAATCCTTGTGCGTGTTTCTATGAAAGAAACTACTCAACGCAACCCAAAAAGGAGTTCTCTGTGTTTAAAAACTACCATACAATTATAAAATTTAATGTTTAAATTTCTAAAGAACGAGCGTGATCATAATTTATATATAAATTATAGAATATATGTATATAATGTATATTATATATATTATATATGCAAATTAGCCATTCCAGTCAACACACATTGGCTCTCTTATCTTTGTGTCTATTTCATAGGGACGGGGTCAGAATAGGTATCTACCTTCTCCGGGAAAACAGTGAGGCGTTTGCAGGGGCATCTGGAACCCAGATGTTCAGTCAAGCAGTAAATGACATTCTGCTCCCAAAAAGGAGGAGGGAAACTTTTCCTGAAACTGAAAAATTGGAATAGGCTTCTCCACTACAGTTTCATATAAACAGATCTCTCTCCTCACAGCTGGAAATCAAATACAAATCCCCTTAAGTATTTTTTTTGTCTGTTTTGAAAAATTCTACTATAAAGAAAATACCTAATTTTTTAAAACATCTTTATTGGAGTAAAATTGCTTTACAATGTTGTGTTAGTTTCTTCTAAATAACAAAGTGAATCAGCTATACGTATACATATATCCCCATATCTCCTCCCTCTTGCATCTCCCTCCCACCTTCCCTATCCCATCCCTCTAGGTGGTCACAAAGCACTGAGCTGATCTCCCTGTGCTATGTGGCTTCTTCCCACTAGCTATCTATTTTACATTTGGTAGTGTATATATGTAAATGTAACTCTCTCACTTCATCCCAGCTTACCCTTCCCCCTCCCCGTGTCCTCAAGTCCATTCTCTAAGTCTGCGTCTCTATTCCTGTCCTGCCCCTAGGTTCTTCAGAACCTTTTTTTTTTTTTTAGATTCCATATATGTGTGTTAGCATATGGTATTTGTTTTCTTCTTTCTGACTTACTTCACTCTGTAGGACAGACTGTAGGTCCATCCTCCTCACTACAAATAGCTCAATTCCATTTCTTTTTATGGCTGAGAAATATTCTGTTGTATATATGTGCCACATCTTCTTTATCCATTCATCTGTCGATGGACACTTAGGTTGCTTCCATGTCCTGGCTATGGTAAATAGTGTGCAGTGAACATTGTGGTACATGACTCTTTTTGAATTATGGTTTTCTCAGAGTACATGGCCAGTAGTGGGATTGCTGGGTCGTACGGTAGTTCTATTTTTATTTTGTAAGGAACATCCATACTGTTCTCCATAGTGGCTGTATCAATTTACATTCTCACCAATAGTGCAAGAGGGTTCCCTTTTCTCAACACCCTCTCCAGCATTTATTGTTTGTAGATTTTTTGATGATGGCCATTCTGACTGGTGTGAGTTGATACCTCATCGTAGTTTTGAGTTGCATTTCTCTAATGATTAGTGATGTTGAGCATCCTTTCATGTGTTTGTTGGCAATCTGTATATCTTCTTTGGAGAAATGTCTATTTAGGTCTTCTGCCCATTCATGGACTGGGTTGTTTGTTTTTTTGATATTGAGCTGCATGAGTTGCTTGTATATTTTGGAGATTTTCCTTTCTCAGTTGCTCTGTTTGTAAATATTTTCTCCCATTCTAATGGTTGTCTTTTCGACTGCTTTATGGTTTCTTTTGCTGTGCAAAAGCTATTAAGTTTCATTTAGGTCCCATTTGTTTATTTTTGTTTTTATTTCCAATTCTCTAGGAGGTGGGTCAAAAAGGATCTTGCTGTGATTTATGTCATAGAGCGTTCTGCCTATGTTTTCCTCTAAGAGTTTTATCGTGTCTGGCCTTAGATTTAGGTCTTTAATCCATTTTGAGTTTATTTTCGTGTATGGTGTTAGGGAGAGTTCTAATTTCATTCTTTTACACGTAGCTGTCCAGTTTTCCCAGCACCACTTATTGAAGAGGTCATCTTTTCTCCATTGCATATTCTTGCCTCTTTTATCAAAGGTAAGGTGACCATATGTGTGTGGGTATATCTCTGGGCTTTCTGTCCTCTTCCATTGATCTATATTTCTGTTTTTGTGTCTGTACCATACTGTCTTGATTACTGTAGGTTTGTCGTATAGTCTGAAGTAAGGGAGCCTGATTCCTCCAGCTCTGTTTTTCTTTCTCAAGATTGCTTTGCCTCTTCGGGGTCTTTTGTGTTTCCATACAAATTGTGAATTTTTTTGTTCTAGTTCTGTGAAAAATGCCACTGGTAGTTTGATAGGGATTACTTTGAATCTGTAAATTGCTTTGGGTAGTATAGTCCTCTCCCTGCGCTCCGACCGAAGCCTGAGCCTCAGCTCCCAGCCCCGCCCACCCTGGTGGGTGAGCAGACAAGCCTCTCGGGCTGGTGAGTGCTGGTCGGCACCGATCCTCTGTGCGGGAATCTCTCCGCTTTGCCCTCTGCAACCCTGTTGCTGTGCTCTCCTCCGCAGCTCTGAAGCTTCCCCCTCTGTCACCCACAGTCTCCACCCGTGAAGGGGCTTCTAGTGTGTGGAAACCTTTCCTCCTTCACAGCTCCTTCCCACTGGTGCAGATCCCATCCCTATCCTTTTGTCTCTGTTTATTCTTTTTTCTTTTGCCCTACCCAGGTACGTGGGGGGTTTCTTGCCTTTTGGGAGGTCTGAGGTCTTCTGCCAGCGTTCAGTAGGTGTTCTGTAGGAGTTGTTCCACATGTAGATGTATTTCTGATGTATCTGTGGGGAGGAAGGTGATCATGTCTTACTCCTCTGTCATCTTGAAGGTCCTCTTGAAAATACCTAATTTTTAATCCTTTCAAGGGACAAAGGAGAGTGAGGCCTAGGAAGACAGATCCAGGGAAGGAGCCCCAGTGTCCGAGAATGTGCTCGGGCTGTTGGGGTAGGAAATTCCAAGATCTCAGAAGCTGGAGTGGGGATCTGGGGGATGGGGGGAAGGTGGTATCTGTGTGGGTACAGCCCAGGATCATGCGGACTCCTCCTGGGGCAAGTGAGCCTTCGAGATACGGGGCCCAGGGAGGGGCCTTCTTACAGGGTCAAAGGATGTCTCTAACTACAGTTCGTATTGGATTCAATAGAGTCTATGTAAAATATTGTTTTATTTTAATGAAATTAAACTAAAACATTTTTTAAATATTAGAAAAGTATCATTTATATAAGTTCTTACCTGTTTTGCAAGTAAAAATAAAAACATCTTAAGTGAAAAAACTACATATGGATACATATGAGATTTTGCCATGTATCTGGGCATTCTTCAAAATACTGCATTGGTCCATTATACAATGGTCCATATATATCCACTATACTTACATTATATTGGCATACGATACATGAATGACATCATGCCAATCAGACTGCATGAGCAAAGAGTAGCCAAAGGTAAAAGGTATTGATAAGACAGGTGCACTCCAGAGGCTGGAAGATAAAACATATAATGATGCAAAGACCTACACATCAGTGCAGTTTTATGGGTCTAGTGGTCTGGACACACCCAGACATCCACTGCAAAGTAAAGGACCAGTCACCGCATATCCTACTTCTACCTTGAAAAATAAAGTACAGTACCGGGTGGTCATCTTCAGCTTGTGACCCATTTACTGAGTGACAGGGAAGTCTTTTGTCCTTTGTGACCCATTTACTGAATGACAGGGAAGTCTGTTGTCCTTTAGTGAACTCAGAACAAGAAGGGGCTCTTCACCTGACCTGGCTGTGGGGCAAGCTGACCTCCTGCTTGGCCAGAGGACCTGGAAGAAAATATGGTTTCAGGTACCTGTGAGGGAAAAGACGTCATGTAGAGGTCAGAGCTGAGGAGAATCACAATTAGATACTTAGGATTCTTTAGCAAGCCCAGCGAGCTACAGCAGAGGATTATACATCATTTAAAACTCAGCTCTTGCCCTGCTTCTGGGTTTTGATGGAAACAGAGCAGCTGATCATTAGCCATCAAGAGACTGTGCAGCCAGCATGGCCCCAAGAAGCTGGGTTCTGTGACACCTGCAACGTTTTAAGGTCAGGCAGACTTAGCAGAGCTTATCAGAAGATAGAACGTTTACATCAGGACCAGGCAGAGCTAGAAAGCACACAAAGCCTGCAGGAGCAATTGGTCCAAACCCTTTCCTCTGCCGTCACTCACTGCCCCAGTGCCTCTGCCTCGGCTCACCCATGTGGGTATCCTTATAGCCACATGATGGGACCTAAAAGTCTCAGCTGGATCAGGGAATGAGTTGGCTCGGTATGTGAGTAAAAATCGAAAATGGACTGTGGCTGCGCCATGGCCATGAAAGACAAGAGTGAGGAGAAACCCACCGAAGGGGCTTTAATCGTTTCACCTGGTCATCCACTTTGTAGACAGGAAAAACATACGTTGACTGCAGGAAACATACGTTGACTCAGAGGTGGTGGTTAATGGTTTGACTAACTGGACAGGGGCCTAGGAGCAGATGAGAATACCAAGGAAAAGAAAAGTGAGGAAGATGTTTAAGGATCTTGACCTGTGAAGACCTTGCATCACTGCCCAGAGGGCATCCAGCACTGCGGTATGAAACAACCAAGTAGACGGAACGACCAGACCAGTGGACATCACCTTGCCGGCATCATGACAGCTCCAATGCCGGCCCAGTGGGCATCTCATGGAGTGGCCATGGTGGTGGGGATGGAAGCTGTGCATTGCAGCTCACCTTCTACCTGCCCCCAGCCTTGGACCTCTCACCCCCTCACTGGTGTTACTGAGACCCATCCTCAGTGAACTGCCTGAAACTGCATCTCCATCTCAGAGGCTGTTTCTTGGGTAACCTGGACCAACACAATGCTCTTCTGTCCTGTCTTCCTGCATCTCTCCCTTCTCCCTCCCTCTCTTCTTTCCTTTCTTTGTTCCTTCCTCCGTGTGTGCAGGACAACATCTCTAGACCAGGAGGAGTGGTCTAGATCCTACTGGGAAATATTTCATCTGTGTCCAGAAATGAGTATCTACTGGTCAGTGATACTATGCTAAGGGGGAAAAAAAAAACCCAACAACTTAGCAAGGGTTGGGCAAACTTTTTACTGTAAAGGGACAGGTAGTAAATATTTTAGGCTTTGCAGACCATGCGGCCTCATTACAGTTACTCACGTCTACCTTTTTCGTGCAAAAGTAGCCACAGACAATCGGTAAACAAGTGAGCTTGGCTGTGTTAGGATAAAGGTTTATTTATAAAAAAAACAGGTGGCAAGCCAGATGTGGCCCACTAAGCACAGACTTGTTTAAAGCATTGGAGACAGAGTGGGAGTGTTAGTGCCTTGTGAGAGCTTGTTGGGAATCCAGCGTTTAAGACACAAGTCCTAGAAACTTCTGTGCGTTCTACCCTCAGAAATATCAGTTGGTTGACACTTGTAGAGGGTAAAGAATTTTGAAAATATCTTAAGAATTTTCACTTTCATAAATCAACAAATACTTCAATAAAAAACGTTCAAGAAAAAAAGTTTTCACTTTCTTCCTATTTGACAACTCAGAAAAAATAATATTTTCTATAGCATCTCCAAACTGTTCAGATAATTGCACAGATCTGATAACACAAAAATGTCATGCCAAGCTCTATTGCCAAAAATGTTGAGTTAGCCTTCTGAAACTGATTAATAGGCCTTTCTTTTCATCTGGAAGGTACTGTGTATTTTGAGATTCGATAATAAATCAAGGCTTCTTTAATTTCTGGTCTTGATGACTCATGATTGGGTGTGAGTGAATTTCCACAGATTTTAAGTATGTTGGGGAAAAAGAAATCCTGACTCGACCATTTCTTTATCATGTTATCTCCAGTTCCTTTACACTCATCCTGAAGATAAACTGCTTGGGACCAGACTGAATTACTGTGAATGTCTCTCCAAACACAATTTTAGTGAAATGCACTCCCTTCTCGACTGGCACTGAGGCCTCTGGGCCTCCTGTTTTCTTCCTAACTGCCTGCTCTGCTTTGCTCACTTCCTAAGCAGCTTCTCTTTCACCCCTTCCTCCCTCCCTTCCTCCCTTCCTTCCTTCCTTCCTTCCTTCCTTCCTTCCTTCCTTCCTCCCTCCCTCCCTCCCTCCCTCCCTCCCTTCCCTCCTTCCTTCCTCTAATTTGGTTGCAGTGGGTGCTATAAATCTTTAGCTTTGTCAGTAAAAGTGTCTTCAAATTAAGTTGTGAAATAAACTAATCAACTAATTTTCTTTAAATGAATACAAATGGCAATTCAAACAATAAGCACCAGGGTACATGGTCAACATAATATATAATATTTTGCACTAAATATTTCTATATACTCGCAACAACACGAGTAAAATTAAAAAGCCAAAGTCATACCTGCCCTATTAATAGCATATCTTTTCTTAATTAAGAATCGTACAGTCTAATGCATTTTCTAGAAAAGATTATGGGTTGAGTTTAAAGTGAAAGAAAAATGAGATAATTTAAAGTATGATGATCTCAGTTCTTTCATGAGGTGAGGATGGTGAAAAACAAAATAAGTAAATAACTGTATTAAAATATTTAACGTCAAACTCTTTAATACCAGGGTATTCCCTTAAGTCTAAGAATATTCTCTAACTACACAAATTTTAAAATGTTATTTACTGACTCTCCTGGCTGGCTGTCCTAAATTCACAATGGTTTGATGTTTTTGAACCACTCTTGGCAAAAATCATGATTTGCATGAAGAAACTTTGGAAGATGGGTCAGAGCTAGTACTTTGCATCAGTGTCTCTATAACACTGGTAAAATGTTCTACACATTAGGAAATATCTCATAATAGTAACTGTTCCATACATTTCAAAAGTACCCTAAACAGTATGTTGTCTGAAATAAAGGTGATTTTTAAATATGCTTATGGGTGAAAACTAAAATTAACCTTCTTAGTATGTATTGAGCCACCCACCCCTTCTAATCACCCAAACACCCATCCTTATGGAACTCTGCTCTCCAACTTCATCTTAACTGCAGTTCCTCAACCATAAAATAAAGATAACAATAGTTCGTACTCTATAGGAATTTTATGAGGATTAAGTGAGTTAATAAGCATGGTGTGTACGATGGTATTTGATACTTAGTATGAATTAAATAAATGGCTTGAAATCGATCTTAATTTTCATTCCCAAACTTGTTTCTTTCTACTGTTCTCTTCATTTGCGTTTTCAAAGATATCTTTGTCTTCCAAATCACCTAACCTTGAAACGTTCAAGTCGTTCTTAAGTTGAAAAGACACATTAAGTCTCCCTACTTTATAACTGTGGTAAGCTGCTGTCTTTTGCAGTTTTCCCATAGAATGCTTGTCTACACTATGTAGGTGGCTGGTATGAACAGGCATGGCCTTCCCGGAGAACTGGAATTATTCTTGCTTGGGAACTTGTCAGCTGAGTGTGTCAGTGGTGAAGGAAGTCTTGGTTGCTTTCCATGGTTAAAATGCTACTAAAAATATTTAGCAGACCACTGTAGCTAGGTGTTTTCTTTTTTGAATACACTAAAACCTATGTATAATTCTATGGAAAATAGAAATACATAAAATACCAGTAAGAAGATATAATATCAAGTTCACATCCAAATATTCTAAGACTACAATACTATTACTTTGTTTCAAATGTGGAAACAATTAAATTTCTAAAGAAGAAGCCTTGTAATTATGGCAGGAAGAGAACCCAAGAGACCTTTCAGATTGGTGACTTGTCAGTTTATGTACAATCAGTTAAAAATGTTCTCCCGTATTCTGGTGACTCCCAGGCAGGAACTCACATTCTCTTCCATGGTCTGTAGGTCAGGACCTTTCACTTCTTCTTGCACCTATAGGACTAAGATTCTTCCGAAATACCATGTTTCCCGGTTTCTCTCCATTTATGACCCATTTAGCTCAGGGCAGTTTGAGCTGCCTTATTTTCCTAACTGACGGTCCGGAGGGTGATCCCTGCTGACAGAAGGAGAAAGAGGGTGAGCCTAAGTGTGCATACCCACACCCCTACTCATCCTCTCCTCACCTCCCTCACCTCTTTCCAGAAGAGAATCCTCTGTGGCCCCATTTTAAAGTCTAAGGACAGAAAGCCCAACTGATTATTTAAATCTCAAAGTGCTATTGAAATACAAATGAAGCTTTTCCAGGTACTTATGTCTAGCAAGAATATTATTATCAACATGGTGCATCTGTGCCTTTTTGCTTAAAGTCTAAAAGGGAAGGAATTGGTGTATATTAGAAAGAGGCGGGATGATCATCAAAACCAGGAATAGTGGAAGGAGATGTGTAATGCATCATTTATTTTTTGCAACTGTAGAAAGTAAACATTCCAAGACCGACATATCCATACGCACTTGCTTTAGACACTAGAGAAGTAACATCAGAGATGTGGAGATCTCATTTTGTCCCACCTTGGGCCGAGAAATCAATGAAATTTATGAATGCCCATCATAGCTAGAATCACCTTATAATGTACAGTCCGAGACAGGATATTGTTGATGGGGGAGGGGCCGTGGTAAGAGGCCTAAAATGAAGGCTCCCTGTGACCTGATGCCTTGACATCTGATGAAGTCGGACAGAAGGCGTCCAGGGCCCTCACCCCAAGTCCCTCTGTCTACTCAGCTCCTGGGCACCAGGTCCCCCTGGCAAACAAGGTCCCTCCTGGGGGAACAGGGGCGGTTTCTTCTTGTGCCTGAGTGTCAGGCTGCAGAATTATTCAAACAATTCAGCCACATCCTTCCACCAGAACCAGGGTTCCCACCTTCTACCTCCGGAGAGCCTACCACCTCGAGTCCCCTGTCATTCACTTTGTCCCCAAGTCAAGCCCTGTGTGGCCCTGCACTGCATGCAATGTCCCCTTCCCTGGGCTGTGAGTGCATGGGACCGATGAACCACTGTCAGTTTCGTGTGCCCAGGGACAGGTGTCAGGTGTTTGGTCGTCTCCATAACCCTAGGGCAGAAATGCTTCTCTCACCCATGGCTGAATATGAGTTCTTTAGGACCACTGAAAATCTACAGTAGAATTCTCCCGAGCAAACAGGGACATATGGGCAGCCTAGTCAGAACATTCGTCCTTGGGAGGTGATTTCACAGATGGAAGAGCAGTTGAAGGGGCAGATCCCAAGCTGCAGCACCACACAGGAAGATCTCTTCATGTAGACTACGTCTACAAAACTGCATCTTCGCCCAGAAATACACCCCTGCACCGATGGCCCATTAATCTAAGACAGAGAAGGCAAGACTACACAATGGAGAGAAGACAGTCTCTGCAATAAGTGGTGCTGAGAAAACTGGACAGCTACAGGTACAAGGATGAAATTAGGACACTCTCTAACACCATACACAAAAATAAACTCAAAATAGATTAAAGACCTGAATGTAAGACCGGATATTACAAAACTCTTAGAGGAAAACAAAGGCAGAATGCTCTTTGACATAAGTTGCAGCAACATTTTGTGGATCTTAAAGGACATAAAAGCAAAAATAAACAAACTGAACCTAATTAAATGTAAAGGCTTTTGCACAGCAAAGGAAACCATCAACAAAATGAAAAGAAACCTACAGAGTGGGAGAAAGTGTTTGCAAATGATCTGATGGATAAAGGATTAATATACAACATATGTAAACAGCTCATACAGCTCAATATCCAAAAAACAAACAACCCGATTAAGAACTGGGCAGAAGAACTGAATAGACATTTCTCCAAAGGAGAAATGCAGATGGCCAAGAGGCACATGAAAAGATGCTCAACATTGCTAATCATCAGGGACATGCAAATCAAAACCACAATGAGGTATTACCTCACACCTGTCAGGATGGTCATCATAAAAAAGAACACAAATAACAAATTTCAGAGGGGGTGTGGAGAAAGGGGAACCCTCCCACGCCTTTGGTGTAAATGTAATTTGGTGCAGTCACTATGGAAATCAGTATGGAGGTTGCTCAGAAAACTAAAAATAAAACTACTATATGACCCAGAAATTCCACTCCTGTGTATATATCTGAAAAAAACAAAAACTTTAATTCAAAAAGATACATGCACCCCAATGCTCATAGCAGCACAATTTACAATAGCCAAGACATGGGAGTTATTGGAACATGGAATATTAGTCATAACTAACACAGCCACATAAAAGAATAAAGTTTTGCCATTTGCAGCAACATGGATAGATTTCTTGCCTTTGAAGAGTTTTCAAGTGAACAAGAAAAAGGAAAACAATTTGCTGCCATGGAAACCTAGAATCCTAGGTACATTTTCCCATAACACATTTTATTCATGATAGCTGAGTGTCTAGAGTAGTTCTGTCCAATACAAACCTATGCAAACCACATTTACATTTCCTAATACCCACACTTAAAAAAGAAAACAAAACAGGAGAAATTAATTTTAATGATACATTGTGTTTAACGCAATATATCTGGAATAGTATCATTTCAATAAATAAAAGTGATTCATGAGATATTTTACATGGTACAAGTTCATACGAAGACATCAAAGTCTAATATGCATTTTATACTGACAGCACATCTCAATTTGAGTGTTCAATTTTTATCAGAACTACTTGATCTGTATTAATAAGTTCAGAGGCTCAACATACTTCAAACATATATAGAAATAATATAATACTTTTATAGTTTTCTAATATATTTGATAATTCTAATAGCTTTAATAGTTATTCTAATGCTGAATTAAGTACAAATCATTTCATTTAATGTTATCTTCCAAATTGACAAAACTTGTTTGTCTTTTTTAGAATTGATTCAACATCAAGTTGAAACAAGCCTGTCCAAGTAAATTTAAAAATTCTTGTGTCAATTCAGTATTATTAACATAGAACACAAAAGGGAATTGCGTAAATTGAAGGGCAACTCTAAATTTATTAATATCAATAATTTTTTCTTCAAAGGTCTCTTGTAGTGTTTGCATATTTACATAACCCTATTAATAACAATTAAATTTTTTAATTCATGCTGGAAAAATGTATAATATAATTATTATTGATTTATACCATGGAAAGTTTTAATTTCAACTGAAGTTTCATAACCTGTCAAGCAGAGTCACAACTAAGTTTTTCTTTCCCTTGGGGTTTCATACTGGCCTCTTTCATATACAGTACATATTGGTGAAAAAAGGACAATCACACTCATTTTGTTGTTGATTATTGAATATTTGGCAACATCCCTTTTGTTTAGGAAACTCTTGATCCTGAGTAATAATACAGTACATCTCCGTAAATCTCTCCCATGGCCAAACCAACAAGCCTTAGCAACAACAAAGACCACCATACCCACGGTCTTCTATTTCTCCCACATTTTGTAGGTAATAAATGATTCTAACCACTCTATCTGGACACATTTTATAGAATCCGCTTCAGGACACTGTGATTAATTTTTTTGCAAATATTTTCAATATCTACCATACAGTTGAATAAAACAATAAGGGAAATATCAATCTTTTACTTTAAAATTTGATTTTTTACCTAACATAGCTAGAGCATCATCTACCACGATTGAAACGTTCTCATACTAGTGGGAAATTCTTTTTTAACAAATATATAATATTTTTAAACATATATGTCACAATTTAATATTTGGGGCTTCAAACTGATAGCATATCTTTAAAATTTTGGAAGTCTTTTGAGACAAAATGTGCACAAAATATTAATCAGACAATGTCTTATGTCTGACATCGAAAAGTGAAGCAAAATACTTAAAATTTTCTAAATATTGAAAGGATTGATATTTGATATTGATAGAAAGTTTCTGTTTTCTAAAGACAACTGTTTGGTAGCTTAAAGATCTTTATTATTTTCTAAAATTCTTTTTAATGTTTTCCTCATACTTTTCTAATAGAATTTCCATAACTGAAATATATTCTTTATCATCTCTCTATCTAAAAGTTAGTTTCTTTTTTTAATGCAAGTATTCAAATAATTTTATAGTTTAACAAAATTAAGCTTGGCTCTTAAAAAAGATTTTTAAGTGTTTTGCAATTCCGATTTCAAGAGACTAATCTTGTTGATTATTTTTGACCATTGAAAGAAAACAACTTACCAAATTTAGTATGCATCTGCTGAAATATGTTGTACACTTTATCCTATTAATTTTTTTATGGCAATCACATTTTCAATTTTGCTCTGCCACAACAAATTGCTGATGATTTTCACTGTGAAGTTTGCAAACTAACTTTATTCAGTCTCTTTTTTTCTATACTGTCTGGCAGTACTACTAACTTCTGTATCTCTACTCAATTATACACCAATAGTATGCCCTAATTTTTAATTTAAAATTATGTCCATACTTATTCTTTTTAATTAGCAAAGCGATTTAATTAAATTATAATCAAAATTTCAAGTATTTCAATTAAAATACCGATTCTAATTTACATAGATATTCCTAAAATTCATGCTGTCTGCATAAAATATCAAAAGAACCCCACATAACAATGTTACATTAAGAGAAAAAATTCTTTTGAACTGATTCAATCCATCAGCTACAACTAGATGGGAGATATATTTATGTGTAATAATGGAAACAATGCACTCATCTAACACATGCACGCTCCAACAAAATAATATCCCACGCAATGCAAAGGTAACAGGGGAATCTCAAAGTTTTGTTTAATGGAAAAATATTTTATACTACTATTGTTTTTCTACGTAAACTTAAAGTTAATTAAAATTAAAAATTCAATTATTCAGTTGCACTATCCCCATTTCATTGGACAGCATAGAAAGAAGAACAATTCCATCATTGCAAGAAGTTATTTTGGACAATGCCAGCCTACAGCATAAAACATATATAAATTAAAGGCTTTCTGGGCTTTTCTGGAAGTCCTGGAAAGCAAAACCATGAATAATATTATTTCCATGGGAAAATGTACTCCAGCCACCATGTATTTTGTGCATGACTTGAGGATTGCCCAGATGATCCATTTTTAAAAATACATATTGGTGGCATTGCTGTATAAAACAGTTATATACATTCAGTCTAGAAAATCAGAAAATAAAAATAACTGCATGTGCTTTTGCACCATTTTTTATTTAACAATGTAAGATTATTTTCCCATGCCATTAAATGTTAGTAGTATTTTTTGAGACACCGTATCACCAGTTAGCTTAGATTATCTAAAACAATCCATACAAATAATGTAACTTCATCATATATTCACTTTGGGAAAAGCAAGTCAAGTTTTGATCACTTCTGTTTCCTTCCAAACCTACTTCTAAAGAACAAACCAAAACCATATACATAACATATCAATATTTCCAAAAAGTTAAGTTCTGTATGAAATTCATGTAGACAATAACAACAGAGTAAAACAGACAATAATAATATTTATCCAGGGCACAGCAAATAGTAGTTACCCAATACATTTCTGCTAGGCTAAACTGATCTCTTGTATTTCAAATGTCATTTTAATAGAATTGGAAATAATATCTTTTCTTGTAAAGCCAGGTACTTAGCTCAATTGACAGTCTTCACTTATGACAAAACAAGTCATTTTTAATTTTTGTGTAAGTTCCCTTCAAAAAGCATAACCATTTGCTATAACTTATAGGAATACATTTAATTTTTAGTGTTATAAACAGAGTAGAACAAATTACAGTAGATCTCTGAACAACATGGGTTTGAACTGTTTGGATCCACTTACACATGGATTTTTTTCCAATAAATGCATACATTACTATGGAATCTGCAGTTGGTTGACTCCAAGGATGCAGAAACACAGATATGTAGGGCTGACTATGGGGCTTGAGCATCCACAGATTTTGGTATCCAAAGCGGGTCCTGGAACCAACCACCCACCCCCCAGGTACTAAGGGATGACTGCATTCATTTCACTGTTTCTTACATTGTACATCATATTGAAAGCAAGTAGCAAGGTGTAAGTAGAAAATTAAAGCAGGTACCAATATCTCTTGAGAACAATATGAAAACAAATCATTTTATTTGTAAGGTACACAAAACTTCAGTGAAATAAGCTTCTAATGTATCATATTTTTAGGTGCCTCATATATACCCTATATGTAGGTGAACACCTCGTACTGGGCAGAAGGACTTGTTTTGAGAAAGTCACTCCCGTTGACCAAAACTACAGACAGGCATTAAGAATGGGAATAAACAAGAACTCTGAGCTCTGCAATTCCTTTTTTTGAGGTATGTTGAAATTTATAACTAAATCTGTTTCTTACCTGTGCAATCTGAACGAGATGATGTCTTAGCTCAGGCTACCATAACAAAATACCATAGACTGGGTGGCTTAGACAACAGACATTTATTTCTCACAGTTCTGGAGGCTGGAAAGTCCAGGATCAGGGTGTCAATGAGGTTGGTCTCTGGTGAAGACACTCTTCCTGGCTTGCAGATGACCACCTTCTTGCCGTGTCCTGACAGGGTGGAAAGAGAGACAGAGACCCCTCTAGTGTCCCTCTTTATAAGGGCGCTAATCCCATCATGAGGACCTCAACTGCAAGGCATCATCAAACCTAGTTACCTTGCAAAGGCTGCATCTTCATCGCCAGATGCCACCACGTTAGGAGTTCGGGCTTCAGCACACAAAGTTGGAGGGGACACAGTTCAGTCCACAGCAGGTGACCAAGCTGAAGCTGGTGTGGTTGACTCATTTGTTCTATAAACATGGGCTCTCATGCATGTGATTGCGTGTCCATGTTTTTTAATGACTTGCGATGATCTGGATTAATGATTGGTTCCCTAAATTAAAAGTTACACTGCTTCCTACAACCGGCCATCCACACAGATTACTTTATCTGTTGGAGTCATTTAGCCCTAAGACTTATTAGACCCTAATTTCTAGAGCTTTACTAAAATAAGCTAAAGTAATGTGCAGAGCAGATTGTTTGTAGTTTATGACCTTGGGCAGGAACAAATTCCTGAATAGATTTCTCACCAGGTGAGAATCTGTAGAAACCACGGGAGGCCCCAGGTTTGTAGCCTTTCCAAGACTGGATTCCATCTGAATTATATTCACCTCGCTTACAGGGCTCTCCTCCCACACTGAACGGCATGGATGCAAAAAGAAACAAAGAAGCCAAGTAAGCACAAATATTTTCCCACAGAGACTTCTATTTGGGATATCAAATTTCCCAACGCTACTGGTGAACTATTTTGAGCAGTGGGCTCTTGAAAGTTTCAATTTTCATTTCCAATAGATAGACTTATTTCCTGCTTGATTTTAGCCATACATTGAGAACTAAATTTTGTCATCAGAAACTCTTGATATCACTTCTTATAATAAAAGTTGTAAAATGTAGAAAACTAATTTTCAAATATTTTAATTATAATTCGTTTCGGTCTCTTCACCAGTGTCAACCAACTTCCTTTTCCTTAAATTGCTGTGTAACATGGACCTTTTAACGTGTGGACACACTGTCTCAATGGTCCCTTCAAATACACACTTTCCATACATTAGAGTAGGTGCCAAATCAGTCAGGGCTTCACTTAATTTTGGAAACAATGCTATGACAAAAGAATGCCATAGGAAAGATGAATAATCTTTTCATGCTCAGAAATCCAGTAATATACTTTATAAAACGTGCATATTACATGGGTCTTGTATACGATGTAAACCTGCTTTTGAATATGATATGAACTCAATCATGTGGCTTTGGAAAAAAATTAAAAGAAAAATGACACATTTCCAGAGAGTATATCATTGTAAGAAAAACTGATAAAAACTAGCATATACTTTACATCAGGAGTCAGCAAACTATGGATCATAGGTCAAGTCTGCCTAACATCTCTTTTATGGCTCATAAGCTAAAAATAGGTTTTGCCTTTTTAAATGGTTAAAAAAAATCAAAATATTATTTTGTGGCATGTGAAAAATACACAAAATTCAAGTTTCAGTGCAGGAATTCATGTACATATTGTCTATGGCTGCTTTTGAGTTACAAGGAGAGAGTCGTGTAGTCCTGAGAGTCTGAATTGCCTCCTACTGTCTAAAATCTTTACTATCCGGTTCTTAAGAAAAACAAACAAACGTTGTTGATCCCTGAGTTAGATAAAGACTATGGTACATCAGAGGTTTTTTAAAAATATGATTCAATGATGTTATTTTATGGTGTAATATCTAATTTATAGTTAGGAATATATTTGTTCCTACATTTAGAAAAATGTTTGTTTCAATATGAATAAAAGAATCATGTTTTGTAATATTTCATATGCATTTTTCTTTTCAGTCTAGTTAACTACAATTATTTTTCTGGATATCTGCCAAACGTTCAATTAACATTATTGTCAGTGGATCCAACCAAATTAACTATGGAGAAAAGTATTTAGAATCTTGTGTCATGGGTGATGTCACAGCACATCGGATAAACTATTTACTTACTCAAATTGGCTGTTTAAGTAAACAGCAATCAACCATTACAAGGTCAATATTCCTTTAAAGTTATTTACACATGGATTTGTGTAAGGAAAATGTAAAATAAATATAATCTTATATATGGATTGGCAAGTAGTTTGATTTTTCTAAAGTATAAAAATAATCACTGGAAACACTCCCTTTTGCTTTTCTATGACTCTAGTTTGTTTAATTTATAGCAACTTATATTTAAAGACATCAGAGCAGTTTAATTCGTAACATTTGCTTAGAAAATGAAAGGATTCTATATCATATATTAACAAAATTAGACTATTAAAAGGGATTGCTAATTGTAACTTTAAGAACTAGAAAAATATTCTCAGCTATGTATTACCAAAAATGTTATGATGGGCTGTGAAAGCTGTGGTCACATTTGCAAAGATTCAAATTGGACGGGGGTGACACAATCAACAAGCAAATGGTGGAGAGAGAGAAAAAAATCATGTAAGCTGTCTCCACCAGTCCCATTTTTGTTTTCTTCCAAATTTTCTTTACCTACAAAAGAAATATTATCTAGGATAGTTTATTATATAAAATGTTCCCTACTTTGTTTAGATAGAAATAACCACAAAAAGGCTTTGATATAATTTGTCAGATAGATTTTCGTGTGGACTATGATGTACATTCAGTCCTGATCTCACTTTAGTCATGTGCATGGTTTAGTAGAATTGAGCTCTACTTAATGCATGGGTCTGAAAAATGAAGTGACCTATTCACTGGATATATGGACAAAAACAAAAGCTAAACATAAGGAGTCAGCCAGGGTACAAAGTTTAAAAATGTTGAGGCATCCTTTCTCTTGAGATAGATGCCACTAAAGAAGACAGCGTTTCAGTTCCTTCAGGACAACCACGATCCTACCTTGGTCCTCAACAGTCTGGTCCTGAAACTACCAGAGGACCCAACCTCCCAGCTTCATCCCAACAAGTCGTGAGTTACACGTCAACAAGAGCAGCCTAAATCTGACATTAGAGCTCAGATCTTTAATAACACAAAGCTCCTGTCCAGAGTAAAGCCACATTATCCCTCCCTGGCCCTTCCTCCCCAAAGATGGTACTTCCTAGGCTGGAAGCACGGAGCCTCCTTAGAGGCCAGCAGAGGAGGTATGGTGGAATGTGTGTGACGTGTAGGGAAGGGAAGGATAGCTCATTATTTTTTCTTCAGCTCTTCTCTTACTGAGCAAGACAGACTAGCAGGCCTGGCTGTGTCATGCTTGCCAGTGCAAAGCTATCATCGAACTCATGATGTGTTCATAACTAAAAGCAAAAACAGACCAGCTATCTGTACCCTAAATAGAAATATGGACTTGGTTTCAAGCACAGAAAACCATCTTCAAAGGAAGAGCCCTCCATTTTTCTGTTTCCTTCAATTTATTTTTCATAACAAATTATGAGATTAGCTAATCACAAAAAAATTCAAAATCTCTTCCATGTTACAAAAGCTGTACTTTAAAATTATTATCATGAAGTATGTCCATGTGGCATCAGATAACCAGAATTTTAAGAGATAATACTAAACTCATTTGCAGAAACTTTTTTTTCCTCTCACTATTTAAATATCTTTTTTTTATTGGGGTATAATTGCTTTACAATGTTGTGTTAGTTTCTACTGTACAATGAAGTGAATCAGCTATACACATACATATATCCCCTCCCTATTGGACCTCCCTCCCCCCATCCAACCCATCTAGGTCATCACAGAGCGCTGAGCTGAGCTCCCTGTGCTATTCAGTAGTTTCCCACTAGCTATCTATTTTACACATGGTAGTGTATTTATATCAAACCTAATCTACCAATTCATCCCCCAGCCCCGTATCCATACATCTGTTATCTATGTCTGTGTTTCTATTCCTGACCTGCAAATATGTTGACCTGTACCATTTCTCTAGATTCCACATATATGTGTTGATAGACGATATTTGTTTTTCTCTTTCTGACTTACTTCACTCTGTATGACAGACTCTAGGTCCATCCACATCTCTACAAATGACCCAATTTCATTTCTTTTTATGGCTGAGTTATATTCCATTTTATATATATATATATATAGACCACATCTTCTTTATCCATTCATCTGGCAATGGACATTTAGGTTGCCTCCATGTCCTGGCTATTGTAAATAGTGCTGCAATGAATATTGGGGTACATGTGTCATTTTGAATGATGGTTTTCTCAGGGTATATGCCCAGTAGTGGGATTGCTGGGTCATACGGTAGTTCTATTTGTAGTTTTTTGAGGAACCTCCATACTGTTCTCCACAGTGGCTGTATCAATTTACATTCCCACCAACAGTGCAAAAGGGTTCGCTTTTCTCCACACCCTCTCCAGCATTTACTGTTTGTAGATATTTTGAGAATGGTCATTCTGACCAGTGTTTGTTAGAACACTATCTAACACCATACACAAAAATAACCTTAAAATGGATTAAAGGCCTAAATGTAAGACTGGACACTATAAAACTCTTAGAGGAAAACACAGGAAAAACACTCTTTGACAAAAATCACAGCAAGATCTTTTATGCCCCACCTCCTAGAGTAATGAAAATAAAAACAAAAATAAGAAAATGGGACCTAATTGAACTTAAAAGCTTTTGCACAGCAAAGGAAACCATAAACAAGATGAAAAGACAGCCCACAGAATGGGAGAAAATATTTGCAAACAAAGCAATGAACAAAGGATTAATCTCCAAAATATATAAACAGCTCATGCAGCTCAATATCAATAAAATAACAACCCAATCAAAAAATGGGCAGAAGACCTAAATAGACATTTCTCCAAAGAAGATATACAGAGGGCTAACAAACACATGAAAAGATGCTCAGCATCACTAATTATTAGAAAAATGTAGAAACTTACTTTTATAACTTTTATTAACAACTGAATATTCGGTGGAATACCCTTAAAATCCTCAGATTTCCAGAGGATTCTGCAAAGGTAGGAAGAAGGCTGGGGAAGAAGAAGACAAAGCAGAGACATCCCGCGGAAAGGGCTGGAGGGGGCTGACTGAGGAAGCCCAGTCATCCTTAATGCCTAAAGTTACAGGGAAAGAACTTAGAAGAATGCTTAGAGAAATGAATTACAGCACACAGTAACCCAGATATCACAGAAAGAGCAATACCTGAGAAAGTCTTCTGAAACAGGAGTACTTGGCAGTAATGGTACTGTATACAACCCAATGATTGCCTGCAAAACCCTGGCTACAGAAAGAGAAAACTTCAGCAAGTAATGTAGACTACCATCTGCCAATGAGAACTGTCGGAGCAAAGGCAACTGTCCCACTGAGATGACTCAGAATTCCCACTAACCTGTAATGGTGACGTGGGTTATTATCAAATAGTCCACTGTCTTAGTCTGCTTAGGCTACCATCACAAAATGATATAAACTGGGTGGATTAAGCAACAGACATTCATTTCTCAGAGTTCTAGAGGCTGGAATTCTGAGATCAGGGTATCAGCATGGTTGGTTTCTGGTGAGGACCCTCTTCCTGGCTTGCAGATGGCCACCTTCTCTCTGTGTCACCACATGGCCTTTCCTCAGGGTGTGCATGTAGGAAAAAAGAGACATCTCTGTCTTCCCCTTTATATAAGGCCATTAATCCCACCACGAAGACCCCACCCTCATGACCTGATCTAACTCTAAATTAATTCTTTCCAAAGTCCCCACTTCCAAATACCACCATATTGCGGTATGATGAGCTTCAACACATGAATTTTAGGGGGACAAAAATATTCAGTCCATACACCCTTTTTGTTTGCTGAACAGAGTACTTATTGACTAAAATCAAATTAGTGAAACCAACATACTAGAATGCAATTCTTTCTAGTTTGTAGTTCATGCAAGCTATTTAAAACTTTTATTTGGACACTGCTAGTGTAAATGCTGTTATCCATATTAGAGAATTTTAGGATTCCAAATAAAAATTCCTACTGTAAGTAAAAATGTTTAATTGAATTAAACAGAATTTTTAAAATTCTTATTGCTAGCAATTTTGTAGGGACCGTTGTCAGGCATGTATAATTGCATTAAGCTACTACACAGAAGCTAAATTTATGTCATATTTTAATAAATCTCTGTCTTTGAAAATACATGTATTGCCAGAACATTCCTTAAAGCTCTGTAATGTCTTTATAGTAGGCTTTCAAACTGTAATTTTAAAACGTCTATGAGTATTTACGGCTTAATTTAATTATGCCTGACCAATTGGAGCACACAAATAAAAAAACAAACTTTTTCAAACTATTAATTACTCTAAAACAAAACTTTTAAACACAATTTTTAAAACAAAATAATAACTTTAAGGCAAAATAATTCTAAAGTTTTAGAAACTAATCTAAAGTTAATCTAATTAGTTTAGAAAGTAATCTTAATTAGTTTAAAGATTAAACTAATCTTAACTCAAAGATTAACTAATCTTAACTAAGATTAAACTAATCTTAACTAAACTCATCTAATTAGTTTAGAAACGAATCTTAAGGTTAGTTTCAGCTGTGAATAACAGAAGATTCAAAATACAATAACCTTAACAGGTCATAAGTTTAACTACTCCTCTTGTTTAAGTCTGGATTTTCAATTTCAGGGTGGGCAAAGCAATCCTACAAAGCCAACAAAACAGCTCTACAAAGACCTCAGACACACACCTGACTTCCCCTTCCCATTTCTAGGTGTGGCCCTCAGGAGCACAGTCCAAAGGGAGCACCAGCCCCCACGTCCATGTCCACGTTGGGAAGGTAGAATTTTCCCTTCTTCCCTTCTAGGTTATTTTCTGGCCTAACAAGTAAATTGACAAGGCATATGAACAGGAGAAAGGAACAAATTTAAGTTATGTACAAACGGGAGTCCTCCATGCCAACCACTCAGGCAGCTGAGGTTTATACAACATCCTGAGCTAAGGAAAAGGGGGCAGGGGTCCGGGGCTTCAAAGGCGAGGGAGACAGTTCACAGGAAGATGAGAAGAGAAAATATTTGGTAAACAGATGTTTGATATGCCAGGCAGGTAGACCCTCCTGATATAAGAAGTTATCTCTAGTAATAGCTCTCTTCCTGGTACAGGCCCCCTGGTTAAATTCTTTTAGGCAGCTAAGAAGGAGGTAAAAATCTCTTCCTGAGGCTTCTGGGGTCCAGTTCTCTTCAGCTTGAAATATCCACATGCCAAAGTGGCACATTCTGGGGCAGCCAGCTCTAAACGCCTCATTTCAAACCGCAGGATGGAAAAAGGGAGACACAGGGCAAAAAGTCTCCTCCAGTGTTTCTGAGAGGATGCCCCGAGAAGCTGCCATGGACCACATCCTTTTACACCCCACTGGCTAGAACCCAGTCATCAGGCTGCACCTAAGAAACATGAGAGGATGAAAAATGTACTCTTTATTCTTGAAGGCCATATGCCTTGATAAAAATTTTATTTCTATGGAAGGAAACAAGAAGGATTGAAGGACTAGATTAGAATGACTTTTCCTGTATTTCCAAGTGAATATTTTGTCTTTTTGATAAGCTTGTCATTTCCTCACTCTGAACTGCAGTCTTACGCATAAATAGGAACATCAGATTGCTGAGCTGGACAAAGAAGTAGCACAAGAAATAAAAGATAAAATTAGCCTGACATCCTGTTTTAAACCAAAACAGCTCGATTGGCAGATTTTTCCTGAGGGGAAGTGGGATGGGAGCTAAGGCTGAATTACCTTTCATCTGTGGAAACCTTGGCCTTCGCTTTGGCCACAGATTTGGCTGTCTATAACAAGTTCTGAAACCACATTCCATTATTCTACCTCACGGATCCTCCCACCGGCAAACACTGTCCTGGAGATCGGCATTGTGGTGAGCATGGAAAGACAATTTTCAAGTGTGAGGTCCCCGAGGGCTAGAACCTTGGGGGTCTCTCACAGATGCAGAATCAAAGTTACGACTTAAGGAGCGGACAATTTCAGCTAAGCAACTAATCAACTTTTGGGTTTTTTTAAAAACTGAAGTAGAGTTGATTTACAATGTTGTGTCAGTTTCAGGTGTACAGCAAAGTGATTCAGTTACACACACACACACACACACACACACACATATTCTTTTTCAGATCCTTTTCCCTTATAGGTTATTACAAGAAACTGAGTAGAGTTTCCTGTGCTATACAGTAGGCCCTTGTTGGTTATCTATTTTATATATGGTAGTGTGTATATGCAAATCACAATCTCCTGATCTATCCCTCCCCCCTCTTCCCCTTTAATAAATCTAAGTTGGTTTCCTATGTCTGTGGATCTCTTTCTGGTTTGTATGTAAGTTCATTTGTATCTTTTTTTTTTTAGATTCTACATATAAGTCATATCATATGATATTTGTCTTTCTATGTCTGGTTTACTTCACTTAGTATGACAATCTCTAGGTCCATCCATGTTGCTGCAAATGATATTATTTTATTCTTTTTTATGGCTGAGTAATATTCCATTGTATATATATACCACACCTTCTTTATCCATTCACCTGTCAATGGATACTTAGGTTGCTTCCATGTCTTGGCTATTGTAAATAGTGCTACAATGAACCTTGGGGGTGAATTTTTTTTTTAATTCTGGTTTCCTCCAGATATGCCCAGAAGTGGGGTTCCTTAAAAAATTAATCAACTATTTTTAAATTGAAGTCAGAGACCAAAGCCTATCACCCCTGGGATAATTATCAAAAACCATTCACCAGTTTCTCTCTCTTTCTGATGTACACCATAACTTTACCATTGATTTTCAAAGCATTTTTAAAGTTCTGGGGAAAACATTCTTTCTTCGATATGATATGGAATTTCCAACCATTCAGCCCTAAATCTGTATGAATTCTTTTGATCTGTTTTTAATTAAACCTCAGTAATGACTACCATATAGTGTCCATTTGCAGCAACAAATATCATTAATATGTCACGACACCTTGGTAGGACTGAAGTGGAACTAGATATGTGTAGGGATTTTCCTCTTCTCCTTCTGCTACGGAAAAGAGCCGGAGTGGCTACTTCCCCATCATAACCGTGAGCTGAGCATCAGAACCTACCATTTGAATTTAACATTAAACTCCACTTCCTAAATATATTCAAAGAAAGCCAGATAGGAAAGAGGAGATACATGGACCCAAGAAAGGCAGTCTAACAATACAGGATCTGTACTGGGGCAAGTATTTAGACAACAAAATAGGTTCTAGCCATGAATGAGCAAATTAAATAGTTTCTGGAATGACTGAAAACTTTATCTATGACAATCTCAAAGATTAATTGGCAAAGTGGAAGAGTTTTACCAACTCAGAAACAAAACATAAATTTGAGATGTAGGAAAAAAAGAAACCTCCCATAAACCAGGAAACATACAATAGAAAAGGTACTCAAATTCCTTAAGTCAAGTATATGGTTTCACTTGCACTAATAAAACAGTTGGGATCCAGAAGGGTAAGATTTGTTAGAAAGATGATAAAACTTACTACCTGTGTATATTACTTCACCCCAGATGAAATATTTATTTCCCTTTAAAGTCATACACGCTATCCATAATCTCATGAATCTATTGAATTATTTAGTGAGCATTCAAAATATTTCAGCGTGAACCCTGACACACCTTAGCCTTCTGTTTATTTCCCAACCATTATCATAGATATCTTTTACCGTAATCACAAATATATATCAATTCTCTCTTTATCTACAAAACTCAACAGGCATATGAAGTTGAATAAAATATATTTTCCTTTTAATTGTTTAATCAGGTTTCACACATTAAATTATTTTGCTCTTTTCACCTAAATCAATGCTCTTCATCTCTTTATGATATCAATAGCATTACTCAATGTATTAAAATATACTGAGATAATCTTGAAGTTTTATAATTTGACATTATTTCTATGAGAAGCCAATATAAACTACTGAACCATGCTTTGCAGGGACCTGGGGTTCTAATAGTTGTGACCTCATGAAAATGTAATACCAGGTTGGTAATGCTTTGGGCTTTTTCCTCAGGCAATTTAAAATGAGAACATTTATTTTTATTCTCCCGCTGGGTGCAGAATAGCATTAGGTAAATAGCTGTAACTTCTTCTCTCTTATTCTGATGGGGGCTGACGGTGACTACTTATCTCCCAAGCTTTACTAGAAGCTGATGAGGTTATGAAGTCTCACCCATCAGCACCTTCCAGTCAGGTAAATCCACCTGATGTGCTCTGAGGAGTCATGGGTTGGGCAAGAAAGAAAAGTGTACCTCGGGAACAACCAGGCAAACAATCATTTCTCCCCAGAGCAACCACCTTGAACTAACCATGTAAGCCGGTTTCCTTCCAGAAATAAAACAGATAAAGCCAAACGTAACTTTCCTACAGAAGAAAGGCATTTGAAAATAACTTATTCAACTTTTGCTTTTATTTTTATCATTTTTAAACGGATGATGATCAAAAACTACATACCTACTTCAAATGATTCTTAAAAGAATCAAGTAAAATAAAATGGTAGTTACTTATGATAAAGTACTATGCAAATGTTACATTAATGTGATTGAATTAGAATAAGATAATAGGAGCTTTGTTGCCCACGTAATGAGCATAGTAAGCAGTTGATGTATTTTCAAATGATTTGGTGGCAAAAGGGTCCAGTTTGGATGCTTTCTTGAAAGTCTTCTTGGTCCTCACTTTTAGAAGATCACCCATGCCCTGGTGATTCTCTTCATAACCAGCTAGAAATATTCCCACTAGACTATCCCTTATGTATGCTTGTACTGTTTCCTCTGTTTGTATTTGGGTTCCCAGGCCATATGAAAGCTTCTCAAAATCGAGAAACATCCATCCCCGTACCATTTGACTGCTCAGAGTATGCACGAAATCGATTCACATTCTGCCAGTAAAAGCTGGTGCGCCGCAGACTTCTTTAATCATATATCTTTATTCCCAAATCCAAACAACGCAGCAAAAATATAACCAAGCTGTAAAGTATTGCCCCTTTATTCAACCCTGTTGTATTATTGGTTTCTATTTGTGCAGTCTTGATTCATAGCAAAAGAGAATGTGTGTTGTTTCCGGAGCAGTAACGTGTTTCCCTGTACAAAAAGACACGCTTTTGGAATTAAAAATGGCTCTTCATAATGGAGAGACAGTTTTTAAACCAACATATTACAATGCTATTTGTAGAACACTCACTCCAATAATAACTCATAACATTAGGCTATAGAGAACAGTCAGGGAATAGGACAGATGGATTCTCTTTCTTCCTACTTCTTTTCCTATTTTCCATGTAATTTTAATGGCCTGTTTATGACATAGATTGTGTCTAGCTAGCTTTTCAGGGAACTAACTGAGACCCTGGCCTCTTCAGTCCACATTGACTTTACTTCAGCTCTCATCATCACGTTCAAGGTCACTTATCACGTCATCTCATTCGACATTTATGATTTATTAATATATATTATGACGTACATTTAATATAAATATGCAGTGTTTATTATTCATAGCCTGATTCTCCAACTGGATTCTGTTTATTTAAGTAAAAATGGATTCTGGGACCTATAGTAGTTATCTTCCCAAAGGAGATACTCAGCAAATATTTGTTGGTAAAAGTCATGGTGCTGACAATGTTTAAAAACAAAAAGAAATATCGAATTTAATCAAAATAACAGACTAATCCAGTCCATCCATTTTCTACATAAATTTAGAATCAACGTAAAAATGACATCTGCATACTTCAGCTTCCTTGAAAATCCTGTTATTAATTTTCTCCTTAATTAATAATAAAAAGCACACACCATGCCACTCTACTTACAACTCTTTCAGAAGACTACAAAATTTTGACCTTTCTACCTTGAGTAAATAGTAACCAAAAGAATATTAATCAAAGACAAAATACCTATCGATTATATTGAGTTTATATAGAAATTTACTAGATTGAAGTTAAATGTCAGCTGCTATAATCCTGCTCCCATTCTGTTACTACCAGTAATTTAGTGTCTAAGAAGCAAATTCTGACACTAAAAAAGACACTATTTCTTTTTCTGTTCCCTCTGTTTCCCCTAGAGTGACAAGTATAGTAGATTAGAAAGTAGTTGATGCCATCAAATTATCCTCAAGCAAAGGAGTCTTTGTGAGCAGACAAGCCCTCATGAGAAGGCTTTATGACCTAGAAGGCCCCTGATGTCTCATGTCTTCCATATATAGCCACACATAAGATAACAGACCTATGACTTACTTCTAGCCAGCAGTCATGTGTTACCACACCGCAAATTTTACCATTGCAGATTAATTTATTTAGCTTATCCATTGCCTTTTCCAGGAAAACAAATTAAGGTATACTGTTATTTCTTTTATTTCCTTCAAAGAGTGTCAACTTTACGCCCTTCATGTGATCCTCAAAACAAGTGAATTCACCCTTAACTGTCACACTGGAGACCTGCACACTTGGCCTAGTTTACAGAGTAAAGCATCCAACTGTCTATTGATGGAACATTATCAAAACCCAGCTAAGAACAGTAGAGTTATTTAGAAGACTCGAAATCTACATAGGCTCAATTATTTTCAGGCTCAAGCTGAGCCATGAAAAACTTAACTGGACCTTATTATATTGGCCTCTACAGAATTACTCTCCTGTAAGTTATGTGTTTAAAGTAGGCTCTGGATTTCGTTAGGAAAAAAATACCAAAGAGAGCCGATCAGAACTGATATATTCATTTGTTGAAAATTTTTTGATGACTTATCTAGGTTTCCTTCACATAAAGTCCCATTAAAAAGCAAACCAAACAAAAACACATTATTTTAGGATAAATACTAGGAGGGATTTTGTTTCCCTTGAAGAATGGTATACATTTTATTCAAAGACATGGAGAACTATGTAAACAGTCATTTTTTTCTTACTGCTTTAAAACTTCCTGGAGGATGATCAAAGCCAAATTCTCAGGGCGCCAGGAACACCTGTATGAAGCCTATGTAGCAAGTAAAAATGCATTCCATTTTTCTTCCGTGTCATCTTGGCAATCCCTTCTACTTTATATTTTCTGTGGTTTTTTCCACTGCATATATTATCAGTAAAATGTATAATACCTCATGTTCTCTGTAGAAGAGGTATTATACATTTTAAAACCAGAGGAAATAGAATTACTCATTTCTTAGTAGGAATTATGTGGCTAGTTTTTAGTTTTTCGGTTTTTTCTCTATAAGGATTCAGCATGTGCAGAAACCAGGAAGCAGAGAAGCGATGAGTGCAAGAAAGGAACTTGGAGAAAACATCTTCTAAGACAGCCCCCACTGATGCCCCTCACCCACTGGCCTTATACCTGTGTAACATCCTCTCTTGAGTGTTGTGGGACCTACGACTGGCTACTAAGCAACAGAGTTATGTCAGAGATGGAGGGGTACCGTGTCTGTGGTTAAGTTACACGAGACAGCGACCTCCGCCTTGCTAGCAGGCTCTCTCTCTCTTACTGGTTTGAAGAGGCAATTTGCCAGGTTGAAGACATCCAGTTAGCAAGGAACTGAAGGTGGTCTCCAGCTAGGAGCCATCAGTAATTCAGGCCCTCAGTCTCACAGCCGTCAAGAAACCAGATCCTACCAACAGCCCTGAAAGTAAGCAAGGCTGCAGGTCCATCCCCAGTCCAGGATTCAGATGAGAACTTAACCCTGTTCGACACCTCGGTGGTGACCTCCTTGGCCCCCTGGGGCAGAGGACCCAGCTGCCTCATGCCCATGTTCCTAATCCACAGAAACTATGAGACAGGCATGTGTGTTGCTTTTAGCCAATGAGTGTATGGTCATTTGGTATGCTGCAATAAATGACTGATACAGAGAAACACTCAGAGTTTACTTGTTTTGTAATTTAACCTAGAAGTCATATTGCCTTGTGGTTATGTTAACACATTAGGAAATGTGCTCAGCTGCCTACCAAGTGGATACCATACCTTTGTCTTTATTTTTTTCTATCAGTTAGATAGGTATTATACATTATTATTTTATCCATTTCTTTACGTCAATAATTGTAAGATTATTCCTTTTTTTTTTTTTTTTACCATTTGTAAGGCTATGCCTTTTAGTGGATTGACATTTTAAAAATGATGTTTATACATAAGCTATCTTCCAGGTGTCAGTAGGATCTTTGAAAGCCTGGGTAAAAAGGAGATAATAACCGTTACCCGGTAGTCAGAGGCCTGAAGGGCAAAACAGAAATGAATATGAAATTTATTGAAGACACGCTTTCTATCCTCTACTTTCACAGACTTTCCATAAAGCAAATCAGAAAGTTTTTGCAGTTTCTTTTGAATGAAGAGAGTCTCCCAGGTAAATAATTCTATTTTCTTAATGATTAATAAAAATCTTTGAGTTCTAATTTGATCACTGGAATGTTTTTTCAACTTTGCAACATAACTGAAGTATGCATGTTGCCAAATCCCTAGAAGGTTAGTTATTTTATTATCCAATGCTGTTTATCGTATATAATATACTGTCAAAAATATTTCTATAGTTTTTTTACCCCAGAAGCAGCCTAGGCTTCGTAAATGATATTCATTCCAGTTAGCCCCCTGCATGTCACAGGAATGCTACCTTTTACCTAGTTCTTACTATTTTACCACTTCTCTTATTCTCTGGTCCTTTTGTAACAGACCTCAGATTGCAATGCAGTTAAAATTAATGACTTAGCCAAACATGGTAGGAGTTCGACTCTGTTTCTTTGCTCTCCTTTTCAGCCTCTGTGGGGGATTGGATAACTTCTGTGCTCTAGAAACTTCTAACTGAACACGAAGAAAGCTGGTAAATCACTGTGCTGCAGCAACAGCCAGCACTGCAGTAAACAGTCCAGCGTTTACTCTGCCTAATGGCCCTAAAGCACATACAATATACGCTTCTCATCTGAAATCTTAGCATCGTTCAAGGCACATTTATGGGTATTTGGAATGAGCTTGCACAAATCCCCTGCACTCCATTTCAGGGCTTCCCTGGTGGCGCAGTGGTTGAGAGTCCGCCTGCCGATGCAGGGGACGTGGGTTCGTGCCCCGGTCCGGGAGGATCCCACGTGCCGCGGAGCGGCTGGGCCCGTGAGCCATGGCCGCTGGGCCTGTGCGTCCGGAGCCTGTGCTCTGCAACGGGAGAGGCCACAACAATGAGAGGCCCGTGAATATACTCACTAAACCCTCATGGAGACCTTCCCTGGAGGTCCTCCAGCTTTTCTCTATTACAGCACCTATAAGTTTCTTTCCTAGCACTTTTCTCTTTTTTTTGGCGGCACCGTGCAACTTGGGGAATCTCAGTTCTTTAACCAGGGATCGAACCGGCACCCTCAGAGGTGAAAGCGTGGAGTCCTAACCACGGGACCACCAGAGGATCACCTAGCACTTTTCAAAACTGATAATTACCTTAGTTACTTATTTGCTTAATTTTCTATCTTCTCCCTTCAACACAAGCTCCATAAGGACAGGGATGGTGTGTGTGTGTGTGTGTGTGTGTGTGTGAGAGAGAGAGAGATTATAAGGACACAATACCTCACGAAATATGGCAGAGTGGCTGGCATGTAATAATAATAGAAGTTCAATACACCTTTTATTAAATGTGTAAATTATTGGGAAATGGGAGAAGTCTGTTACCAAGGTGAATGTCATGCCAGCCATGATGATGGTCCCTGGCAAGATTCTACTGGAGGACCTTCCATTGAATTATGCTTTTCAAATGCTTGTTCTCAGCAACTATACCAAATAATACTCTGTACTGTTGATGGAAGTTTTTCAATGAGTGATTTCATCATGTTGAACTTTGAGATCCCCAAAATCCGATTAAGCAATGAAAAAGTCCACTATCATGTTATCTAAGTCAGTCAGGGACTTAAATAATCGAAAAGGTCTAGCTTTACCTTCTTTTTGATTAATGGGTAGGCAGAAGTAAAGACTGTTTCTTCTGGATTTTTCTGTCAGTGAAAGCTAAAAAGCTTTTCCTCTTTTTTATAACCACAATAAAAATTGTGTTTGTAATCTATCTAGTTAAAACGCCAGACAATGTTATATCTTTCTCAAAATGGATAGATGTGAGAAACTTGAGAATTTTTAAATTAGATTCAATTTAAAAAAACATAAACACTAAGCAGTTAATTTAATTGAATGCCAATTAAAATATGGGCATGAAAGGAGGGTGATATGAATTGTTCACCCAAATATTGAGTCACCTGGTTAGCCACTACAATAATGAATATTACTACTATGACTTGGATGAAAGCCCATGAACTTGAGGGTTGGAACAGCTCCTTCTGGCATTTAATCACACAAGAAGAAGCAGTGCAGTGCTATGATGAAGAGTGTAAGGTCTGGGGCCACAGTGACTAGGTCTGACCTCTGGCTTGTCCACTAATTAGCTGTGTTGCCTTGGATAATTTAATTAACCTCTCTGTTCCTCAGTTTACTCATCTGTAAAATGAGGATAGTGTCAGTACCTTATGAAGCTGTTAAAGAAGGTCTTCACTTATAAAGCACTGAGAACAATGCTAAGTACAGCAGTCATAATGATCATCTCTATTGCCTTGCTTTTTCTCTCAGCTTGAATGTATTGCCTATTCCCAATGAAATCGAAACTCTTATGTGTATAATATAAATATATTTTAAGATGTTTGTACCCCCTCAGCATAAAGCAACATAATAAAAACTCCCTGAATTGCATAAATACAATATTGTATGTTATATGTCAATAGGATTTTTACTTGTAGAAATAATATAAGCATAGCGATAAAAAATTATATCTAACTAATGACCTATCACATGAATAAATATATTATTACTCATCTTCCTTTGAGTTAGGTTTCTAGGGAATCTCACATCCAACACACACACACACACACACACACACACGCACGCACGCACTCTCATAGCATCTTTGAGGCCACCTAGGTAAAGGGAGAAAGAAGACTTTGGATCATGATTGGTTTGGCTTTAATACTATGACGATTCTACTCAATACCTGATACCTCTGATCTGAATATAGTAAATACATGAGCTACTATGCTATAGCTTTAAATTCATAAAATCTTAGTTTCATTTTTCAAAGAAAATTAGATTGACATTTGAAAACTGTAAGAGCTGTATGTTTAAGGCAACTTTACCTAAATAGATACGTTATTTGACTGTTAAATTTCTTTTGTACATTTTCTATTTCTCCCAACAGACTTGATGCTCTGCCTTCATTTTCTCAGGCAATAGGTTGCTATTTTAGAAAAGTGAAACAAATACACTAACTTTGAAGATTGTTCTTCCAAACCCCAAATATCTTAGTCCCAGAAAAGGCAGTATTGAACAACAGCGTTTGCTTTCCTGGTAAAATTATTTCAGCAATAAATGTCTACTCACTAGGGAAAAGTAACAGAATCCATCTGACAGTCATCGAATGGATAATGCAGAAAATATCTTTCCCTTAGAAATGTCCCTCATTTAAATAGAAATAGAACTATGAAATTGTTCAGAACTCTTGGAAAATATAGCTCTTAAGTATTCTTTAAAGGAGAAATGAGAGTATTACCTGTGCTATTGTATTAAGGATACCATTTATATATAGTAATACTTTAGACATGTTCGGTCAGTATGATCCTTGACCAAAATGTATAAAGAGGGGTAGAAACTGTTTCCAGAAAACTCAGAATGGAAGCCTACATTTCACAAAAGAGATAAGTTAGGATTACTTTTTCATATTGCCAAGTGGTTTTTCAATTTGAAAGTAAATTTCCAGAGTTCTTTTATTAAATAATAACTGCTTGGTGCATGGGAGTGTTTTTGGGTTGTTTGCTTTCCAGACAGAGAAACAACCTCAAAGCTAAATGTTAGAAATCACTGACAAATAATACAGTTAAAGCAACTCTGAAGTTTTCATGTAAGTCAAGTAAAAAAATATGATTCCATTTAGAAAACAATCGACAAACATCTTTTGCAGAATACAACTATTACTTAAAGCAACGATGCATATAGACAAATTCCTTTCTACTCTGTTTTCTTCGTAAATTTGAAACACACTCTGGAAAAATCTAGCAACACATTTTGTTTTTTCAGTGGTGTCTTGATTTTTAAGTAATGAGTGTCTTGATTTTTAAGTAACGGGCAAATAAAACATGCAAACATATACAGTCTAAGTACTAATGATAGAAACTGAATTTCTCCCTAACAGGGCAAGTCTTTTCACCAGATTCCTTTCTAAACCTGAACAAAACGTCACCTCTATAACTCTCCTGAGCATATGCCGTACTAAAAAACAGATGCCTTGATACTAAGAATACATTTAGAAACTGAGAAATTTCTGAATTTAAAGGATGATACAGTAGAACACATCAGTCACAAAGATGACTTGTTCCTTTTGCGGGGGTCAGAGCAAAAAGGGAAATAAAGCATTTTTGTTAAGATATATAATCTCATCTTGTTTTATGTGGTGAATTTTTGAAAAACACCTAAAACAGTAGAAACTCAGTCACCATCATTACCAGTCTTTGAACCCTCCATCGGGAGGAAAAGGCAAAAAGGTGGGGAGAGGAAAGGTTCAATCATTTAAGTCCCATATATAGACTCATTATCATAACAAAAAGTACCAGAGGAAAGAGTTCAAAATATAAGAGCCAGGTGATTGAAAATCTATGATTACAGCCCAATTCACTCTATTTTCTCCTTTCCTTTGACTTTCAAAAATCCATTTTCTGTAGTTGACCATTTGCCCCAAAAAGGATTGGGGGAGGGATTCTTATAATTCTCAACTTAAAGAATTGTTGCAGTCCCTCTCTCGTTCTGTAAAATGTGAGAATTTCCATTTCAGTTCTTTTCAGGATATGTTGAAACGATCCTTCCTTTACTCCTGCACTTCAATACTTAAAGGAGAAGTGTTTTAGGGCTATAACATGTTTTCTTCCATCCCGATTCTCCCGGTGACTTCTGTCTTTCCTTCCCTTTTAATGGCGTGCGATTTATCTGGGGGCGGGATGGGGGCACGAGGGAGTGTTCTTTGTTAAAGTCTGTTTTCTCCCCAGGGCTCGATTGCCCTCTAGTGGCTCAGAACCAAAATTTGGAGGCTTCCACCATCTGGAAAGAAAAAGGCACCATTTTAAGGAATGCTCGTGCCGAGTTACCACCGCGATTTTGTCTCCCCAAGGGAAGACGTAGTCTCTGTATTTGGCCAGATTTTTTATGCTTTCTGCCTGAACCAGTTAACAGTACTTGGATTCTTTTATGACTTGGCGGAAACTTGACTACTTTCCATTGTTCTTCCTTCCTAGCCCTCTTTCCTCCGTGTCTTCTTTCCTTCAACAGTCAATTTAATGAAAGGAGGACTTGTGTGGTGTGGATATTTAAGGTCCATAATGAGTTACAAAACTTCTTGGAGTCTTTTCATATTCTCACCCACAAAAAATTTCAACTGGAGTATTAAACCTAGGCATTGGGTGGGGTGGAGTCGGAGAATGCAGCGCTCTGAGTAAATTTGAAAGACCGTGAGTTATTCCTCGATAAGAAACTCATATTGGTATGCTGATCATTTCTGCAGAGGTCATCAGAAAGCTAAAGGGTGAGAACACACCCCATTGTACCAAAGAGAGACTCAGTGTAAGCCTCTTGTTGTGTGATTCCCTTTTTGTTCTCAGAGTGAATTGGTTTGTATGATAAACTACATGGTCACCTGGTTAGCAGCTCTCAAATCTTACTACATAGATGCCCTAAGAGCAAACATAGTGCTTTCCTTTTTTCCCCCTCTGGGAATTATTAACAAGTAGCAAAAATACTAGAAACAAAGAGAAAAACAGAGGAGCAAACTCACCACCCGTGGCCATTTAATTCATTTTTTTGTTGTTCTACAGTGAAATGCTCCTTACCCAAATATTCTGCAGTGTGAGGATAAAGGAACCCTAGAATTGACACTTTCACAATTTGTAACATAAATCCTTAGCCTGTGGTAAGCATTACAAACTTTCATCTATATAAATAAGAAACATAGATTCCTGTCTTCACACCCTTCTTTGTAACAGGCACGTTTGAAAAGTGAGGGGGACAGGCAGGGCTAGGGCAAGTCAGGCTTTATGGGTTGTCCACGTTTCTGTAATTGCACCCATCTTGCTTTCTTTTCTTTTTATAACGAAAACTTGTATTTTAATGGCATAGTTACGGAAAATATTCAGCACACTGCTTCCCACTTTAGAGCTTTTTAATCATGGCGTTTCAAACTCCTACAATAAATTATGCTGATTTTATGGGTCTCCCTTCTTTCGTAAATCTATTGGTCACAAATTTTATTTCTCCGTTGCAATCACTTGATATCAAATTATTTTGTAGTGTGTTTATGACACGCTTACCAAATTGGCATTTAAATATGTGTTATAGTTTTATGATTTATTTTACTATACTCCTGCGAGAAGTTTCACTGCACCAGCTTTCTAAGATCAGTGGACTCGGTGCTTCCATGAGAGCAAAAGAGCATTTCTCATCCAGGACCATGTCACCTGCTCTGAAGAACTGCGTGCTCTCAGGTAATGAGAGTTTAAAGCAACATTGGGAAAATAGGCTCTAAGTATCTTGCCCCTTAGAGATGCCTGCGTGTTGGAATATCCCCTCAATGGCACAGCCATCTCTCCATGAGTAAGAAGGCCACGCTTGTACAAACTCTGAGATGTTCACAAGAAGTTCCCTCAGTGGGAACCAGAACCCCACGGTGACGAGCAGGATCCCCTCTGGTCTCCACTGCAGGGTGGCCCGTGTGCTCTCAACCTGTGACTTCCGATGGTTTGGGCTTCTGCCAGTGAGCGCTGGCACCTACTGTTGGACACCGTGGTTCCAGCCATTTGCTTCCAACTGTAAAGCCCTGCACACCCCTGTCTTCTCAGTCCCACTTGGGCTCTGCCTTTTCTCACCGACTCAGCACTTCTTAGTCCCACACTGCTGACCGGAAACTTCTAGAATCCCTGCCCTATTCAAGCCAGCCATGAAATGCCAGGAATGGGCTGCCTCAGCTTCATCCATTTAGGTCACTAAATCAAATGTCATCCCTTCCCTTTAGAGAATATAAAGTATAACTGCTTTTAACTACAGAGCGGAAGTCAATCCCCATTTAGCACATCTTGCCTTTCGCCTTGCAGATTTTTGTTGACATGTATGTGGAGCAATGACGTTTGCTATTATAAGGCACATTTAATAGAAAAGAAAAAGAAGAAAAGGCAAATCAGAAGCCTAAAAACTGTGAGTCTGCAAAATCCAAATCCACTTGGCTTTGGGGGACAATTAATCAGTTAGAATGTAAAGGTCTTTAAATTCAGAATTGCCTGAAAGTGCATTAGCCGTTCATTATTTTCCAGTTGTCAATATTTGTGTGAGGTGGGAAAACAGGAAATGACGTTCTTACCAAATCAAACCTGACCAGGCTTGGTACCTTCAGATAGACAAGTATGAACCATGACAGTCACTGAGCTGAAGGAGATGAAATTGGGTGAGTAGAGGAAAAAGCTCTTCATAAATCCAATAAATAACTCCATGGAAGGAATGGTGAGTGCAAGATGAGTGTGCCAGGACTGATGGTTTTAAACCAAAAGAGACATAAATTTGTCTGAGATGTCTCTCAAGTTTTTCGTCTTAACTGGTGTCAGCTTGTCCTTAGGACAAATTGTTCTTACACTAATTATACTCTTACCCCTGGAAAGGAATTTTTTAAGACATATTTTCTGCAGGGTTGAAAAATCAAGACTTAGAGATTAAATGAAAGCAACAGCTGTCTAACCTGTAAATGAGAGCACATCTTATAGCATTAAATTAAAGAAACAATACATTGATATGCAAGCAGTTATCCAATAAGACTTCTATTTAATGAATACATATCCACTTCTCTTTAAATATTTTATATATATATGTAGCTTTTCAAACTGTAAACTAATAATACAGTTATTAGTTCTTCCGACCTTGGTTTCTAGAGCTGAGGCTGCTATCCTGCAGCTCTGATGGAAAGGACCAGAAACACTGGCTCTGACTCTCCGAGTCCTGCAACAGAATCAGGCACCGTCAGGATTCTCATTATTTGGGAAAAAAAGTTAAATGACTTCTATTTAATTTGCTCTGAGGAGACTTCTCACTGACTTGCCACCAAACCATCCTTTAATTATTAAATTTATTTTATTGAAGTATCGTTGATTTACAATGCTGTGTTAATTTCTGCTGTACAGCACGGTGATTCAGTTCTACATGTATGTGCTTTCTTTTTCATATTCTTTTCCGTTATGGTTTGTCACAGGATACTGAATATAGTTCCCGGTGCTCTACAGCAGGACCTTGGTGGTTATCCATCCTATATATAATCGTTTGCATCTGCTAACCCCAAACTCTCAATCCATCCCTTCCCCACGTCCCTCCCACTTGGCAACCACCAGTCTGTCCTCTATGTCTGTGAGTCTGTTTTTAAATGACACCAGCTTCAGGGTAGTTTATCAAAGTGAAATAGAATACCCCAAGCAGCAGAGATTAGTGTGAGAACTGGAAATCCAGGCGTCAGCTGTGATCGGAGGTCCAATGGATATAGCAGTTGGACCCCAGAGAATTCGGTGGGCAGAGGCTTTGGGGCTGATCAACACACCTTCATATCCTCCATGGGGAGAGGATGAAACAGGAGCAAAGAAGCAACAGCTGGGCGGGGTCTCTTCTGGCTCTCGAAGAAAATACAAAAGTAACTTAATTATGAGATCTGAACGAAAGGTCAGGATTCATTCACGAGAAAGAGTCGATCATGTGCTTGGCTACAGAAGCTCCTCAAAGCCTTCAAGGACCAGGAGATGAAATGTAAACCACAGGAGCTAGGAATTGCGAATCATTTTATACACTTTGGAAATAATCAGTAACATGAAGCATACACCCTACTAATTAGAGGTGAAAACAACTAGAAATGGTAGCATTGCCATTAACTTGGTTTAGATTATCTGATCATTTTATCGATGATCAATTGTCCATTTTGTCTGTTAGAAAAGAGTCATCATTTTGAGTTTTGGTCGTTTATATTGCTGTGGGGTGGGTGGGAGACTTGAAGCTGGCATGTGATATTGTCACACACTCTTTCCTACAGTGGTACTTTCTTGTAGATTGTTTTCCCACCCTCCCTTCCACAAAAGACTTCAGTGTTATCCATGTGGCAGAGATAGCCTTGGGTCTCCTTAGGCTCTGAGTGACTTAATGGACTCCTAGTGTGTGATGGGAAAGGTGATCAGTGGAGAATGATTTTGACCTGCATCTTGCTTTTCCACGCAGGGCCTCAGGAAAGACCCCACTGCTGCTGGGTCTCCTGCAGCCTGACAGAAAGCAAAGCACTAGAGACAGTGAGGGTTGTTTTCTTCAGGGGGATGAAAACGGAAACTGCAATGCAAAGTGTGTGAAGTATTGTACTTTCTGGTCTACCTGGCAGAAAACGAAACAAACAAGACAGGGAGTGTCACGGTGCAGTGGCTGTGTGCCGTCCTGTAACATAGGGGCAATAATGGGTCATCTGGGGATCACAGCTATAGCCCCTGACCCACATCTGAGGGCTCAGCAAAGATCCCCAGGGAAACAACCTCTGAGCTGAGAAAGGGCACAGAAATGAAAGTCAATGACATAAAAAGTGTTTGGGGACAGCAAGCCAGGTGGAGAGATCTGTTTCCTACAGGAGCTCCTGGGTCAGAGAACGTACAGAGCATTTGGAAAACTTAAAAATGCAAGACACAAGGGCACACTCAGCTTCCCTCAATTGCAGGAAATTTATTATAAGTATAAATGGAAAGTGAAAATTAAAGTGAACAAATATTCTCGTGTCACAGGGCTAGGTCTCACACACACACACACACACACACACACATGCACACACATATATATATGGGATGGTTTAGAGGGAAAACTCATAGGGAATGAAATGCATTTGAACAAGAAACATTTTTCTTGGGAGTTTAGCTGCCCCTGTCTCTACTCAGGGTACTAGAACCACAGCGATGACAAAGGCAAACGTGGACTCCGCCTCCATGGAGCTCACTTTCTGTCAGTGAGCAGTCAAAAATAAATATCAACACATCACAGAAAAAGAAAAAAATTAACAAAAAAACCACCCACAAAGAGTATCAGTGCAGGCCAGAGATTTAAAGTGAGTTATGTGCCAATGGATGGATAGTTACTTGAGACTAGGTATTACTGAAGGACTCTCTTTTTAATCTTAAATTAAAAACTAAATGTCATGGTAGAACGAGGAGGCAGAACAACTTGGATAAAGGGACGGGGCACACAGAGGCCCAGCGGCAGAAATACTCTTGGGGAGTCAGTGAGACGAGAAGGAGGCCATAGAGTGAGTCATGATTTTACTCTGTGTGATGGGAAGCCTTGAGAGGACTTTTTTTATGAGTAAAATAACCAGATCTACATTTTCGTGAAGATCACGTGGCTGCTGAATGGAGAAAGAATTGGGGTGGGTGGGTAGCAGTAGAAGCAGAGGTCTCATGGTCATGTCCAGTGGGAAGTGCCTGTGGCTCGAAGGAGCATCAGTGGGGAAGAAGAGAAGGGGTCTATTTCGTGCTTGGGTCCTCTGAGCACGGGTGGTGGATGGGACGGAGAAAGGAAAGGACGAAGAGTCCATGGGTTTAGAGTCAGGATGCTGGTGTTGGGGGCACTTTTACCTGGGAGGCACGGTGATGCCTAAAGGACTTAACACATCCACTCTCCCCTTTTCTCTTTGCTATCCCTCCCGTTATTCTTTTTCTCTCCAGCTCTGCTTCGGCCACGCTCGCCACTTTGCTAAACCACAAATCTGGGGCACACTCTGGCCTCAGGACATTTGCACTTGCTGTCCACTCTGCCTGAAATGGTCTTCCTTCAGACGTCCTCATGGCTGGTTCCTTCACCTCCTAGAGTTTTCATCCTGCCTCATCTTCTCAGAGCAGCCCTCCTTGTCGACTGTGTTTGGGATCACAAATCTCACCCTGCACTCCCTGTCTCCTTGCCTATTTTCTTTGCCCCGTAGCACTCACACCATCCATCATCCTATGCTTACTTTTCCTGCTTATTGTCTGTCTCTGCCCTATAATGTGAGCTGCGCGAAAGCAGAGATTTTTTTAACATTATAGCCTGGGAATCCAGTAAAAGGTCAAGCACATGGTATGCACTAAAGAAAAATATTTGAAAAAGAAATCTAAGCATTCCCCTACCCTTACCCACCTCCCATACATACACACACAGTTGCCCAGACTTTTCCTAGAAGAGTATTTTGCATTTAACAGGTGCTGACTAAATGGGAGTTGACTTGTATATTAAAGATAACTACATACTAGACATGATATATAGTACATACTTCATTCAATGCATATTGAAAGTGTGAGCAAGGGAGCAGGTCAGAATCCAAGAATGACTACGATTTTATTCCCTGTACCTCTCAGAAAGGATTGAAAGTTAGGGGGCTTTTACGTATATTTCAAAAATAATAAATTACATAGCATAAATAATGAATTAAATAGAATCATGAAATGTATTCATGTTTATTTCCACTTGGTTAATTTTGGTAAACTTTTTTTGTTTAATTCATTAAGACGTAGTTTAACCATTACTACACATCATTACAGGGCAAAACTAGGAAAATATCTACTACAAATAGTCCTTCTGAGGGCTTGCCAAGGATTCACAGGCAGTAGGTAACTATTCTTACCACATTTTCAAAGAAGCCTTAACATGTGTATCAGTCTAGAGCTGTCAATGCAATAAAAATATCGATAGAGGGAGAATGCCTAGTTACCCATTAAACTGAAGGTGGGAAGAAAACTAAGCAAAGCAGTGAGTAAAAGGAATCCATGTGCTCAAAATGCCACTTCTTCTTTATCCCCAGAGTCACAGTGTATCTTTACTCTGGAGAAGCATAGATCTTTTTATTCTCCTACCTTTCTTAGCACTTTTTTCTTTAGGTTATACTTTCTGCTGCTATGTTATTCCATACAAATATATAACTGGCTGTTCATGCATTATTAAGTCACCTCCTCTATGCTACTTTTTTTATGGTAACATGTGTCTATTGAAGACTCAAAACTTAGTTGGAAAAATTGAAAATAAGAGTATTTTAGGCATACTGTCAGGGACATAATTGGAATTTTGTGGGAAGGATAATATGTCAATCTTCTTAATCATTGTCTCATATGACATCTTCATTAATAAAGCAGGAAAGAGTCTTCTGTACAGTTACGGGAGAAAAATAACTGACGAGTCAACCAGAGCACTTTCGTACATTTGTTCATTTCAATTAATACCCAAAATCTCTGCGGTTGAAGTGCTTTAGTGATCACAAAGGATTTTCATATACTTCTTGTTTAATCCTCACAACCATCTATTTGCAAGGAAAACTCTCTTGCAATAACAAATGAGAAAACTGAGACCCTAAGAGTGTAGGTAGTTGACCAAAGTCACAAAATTAGTCAATAGAATTGTTGATACACAAACCTATACATTTAGATGCTAAACCTACTATTTTCCCCATTACTCTTCAGATTAAAATTTCCAATACGCTAAAATATGCTAAAAAGATGATTAACCATGGTCCCTACACTCCAACAATTTCTAGATGGGTAGGGTTTTTTAATTCATAAAAGACTATAACTTACAAAATCGTAGTCAGTGTGAGGTTGAATAATATAGAAATCTAAAGCTCTTCATAATTCGAATAAATAAAGCAAGACTACTGTGATTAGGCATAAGGAACAACTGTTTTACCACATAAACTTAATTTAAAAGCTAACAAGAAGCAAAGTAACCTTCTTAAGCACGTGGAATCTGCCCTTGAAAATCATTAGGAGAAGAATATAGAAAGAACTCTTCCTTGGAATGACAGTGATATTCACATCCTGGAGTCAAAAAGCGTCCTGTGAAATATAGAGAAATCTAGTCTTTCACAGCTCCATGTTTCATTAACTTGCAGTGGCTCCGTCCTGCAAAGGCTAGAGCATGTGAGGACCTACCCTGTCTGAGATAAAAGATGTCAAAGCTCCCTTCAGTAACTCAACTTAATTCTATATCAAGTCATTCTTTTTTTTTTTATCGGAGTATAGTTAATTTACAATGTTGTGTTAGTTTCAGGTGTACAGCAAAGTGATTCAGTTATACACATATATATCTATTCTTTTTCAGATTCTTTTCCCTCATAGGTTATTACAAAATATTGAGTGTAGTTCTCTGTGCTATACAGTAAGCCCTTGTTGGTTATCTGTTTTGTATATAGTAGTGTGTACATGTTAATCCCAACCTCCTAATTTATCCCTCCCTCCACTTCCTCTTTGGTAACCGTAAGTTTGTTTTCTATGTCTGTGAGTCTACTTCTGTTTTTTATATAAGTTTATATCATTTTTTTAACTTCCACATATAAGTGATATCATAAGATATTTGTCTTTCTCTGCCTGACTTACTTCACTTAGTATGATAATCTCTAGGTCCATCCATGTTTCTGCAAATGGCATTATTTCATTCTTTTTTATGGCTGAGTAATATTCCATTATGTATATGTACCACATCTTCTTCATCCATTCCTCTATTGATGGGCATTTAGGTTGCTTCCATGTCCTGGCTATTGTACATGTCCTGTAGGGGGGTGCATGTACCTTTGTGAATTATGCTTTTGTCCAGATAGATGCCTAGGAGTGGGATTGCAGGATCATGTGGTAGCTCTACTTTTATTTTTTTTAAGGAATCTCCGTACTGTTCTCAATAGTGACTCTACCAATTTACATTCCCACCAACAATGTAGGAGGGTGTCCATTTCTCCACACCCTCTCCAGCATTTATTACAATATTTGTAGACTTTTTGATGATGGCCATTCTGACCAGTGTGAAATGATACCTCATTGAAATTAGAACATTCTCTAACACCATACACAAAAATAAACTCAAAATGGATTAGAGACCTAAAAGTAAGACGGGATACTGTAAAACTCCTAGAGAAAATCCTAAGCAGAACATTCTTTGACATAAATCTCAGCAATATATTTTGGATCTGTCTCCTAGAGTAAAGGAAACAAAAATAAACAAATGGAACCTAATTAAACTTAAAAGCTTTTGCACAGCAAAGGAAACTATAAACAAAACAAAAAGCCATCCTACAGACCGGGAGAAAATATTTGCAAATGATGCAACCGACATATACAAAGAGCTCATATCAAAAAAACATTAAAATATGTTTTTTTTAAAAAAAAAAAACAATTTCAAAAAAACAAACTCAATATCAAAAAAAACCAAACAACCCAATCACAAAATGGGCAGAAGATCTAATTAGACATTTCTCCAAAAAAGACATACAGATTGCCAAGAGGAAAAGATGTTCAACATCGCTAATTATATCAAGTCATTCTCACTCTTGACTAACAAGGAGGAAATGTCCTTATTCATCACCTGCTTGTGGAGACCACTCATAGAATTGGGTCCTTATTTTCAGTTTCTGTATGACTTCAGATGAGTCTTGTCTTCATTCATCCTCGAGAAACTCAAGTCCACTTTCTGAACTCCAGCTGACCACTGGGATCCCATTCTCAGCTTTCCTTCTTTCTGAAACTACTGACCACATGCCTTTGCCTAAGAAAAGCCTGAAGCACATTCAGTACAGGATATGGCACACAGTAGGTGCTCAATATTTATTGAAAAGGGATCTACAACAATAAATGTGTTCTGATCTTTGCCTTCAATGCAACTTAGAGTCTAATAGAGAAAGATAAAAATGTAAAAACTAAGTGTTACAGATGCTGTAATGAAAGGAATAGAGTATAAAACTGGCATAAAGAATTTTTTTTCTGCTGGCGGAGTCAAGAAGAAGACTTCTCGGAGGAGGTGAGAAGACTAAGTAAGATTAAATGAAGAGGAAGAATAGGTTTTTCTTAAAACAGTGGGAAGACAGATGCACATTTTGAAGACAAAAAGAAAAGTTACTTACATGAAAGAAAAGTGTTTATTTAGAAGCATGGCAGAAGATAAGCCTGGAAATTTGGGTAGATTATGGATGGGTGGAAAAATACTATTTAGATATTTCAGAATAGCTGCAGTTTTCTGAGCATGCAAGTGATACAATCAGAGTGAGATCTTAGAGTTGTCTTTGGTGGCAGTTACCCAGACGTACGAGTTGAAGAAAGGAACTTGAAGAAGGAAACTAGCTGGTCAGGAACCAATTTAATTATCCCAGCAGTAAGTGATTAATGTGTGATCTAAGGCAATGGCAATGGGATTAAACAAGAGAGGAAACGAATTTTGGTGAATCGTGTAGAATCCACTCTCATTTCCTCCTACAATTCCACAAAATTCAGTACAGAAATGTGTAAAAGGTATAGCATTACAAAAGAAAGGCAAGAAATGGGGACAACAAAATTGAGATGCAAAGAAAAATTGGAAGATATAAAAGTAGAAAATGTAGACTAGAGGAAGAAGAGAGATGGTGCCTGCAGGATGCAAGGGTGAGGGGTCAAGATGCTCGTGAATTCAAGCTCTGGAGTCCAGGGAAGACTCCTCTGAAGGCTGAGGTGTAGAACAGGCAGACGGCACAGAGATGCGTTGAAATTTTCCATAAGAAGCGTTAGACCTTTGCATTCCCTCTAATTTTAAACAAGAAAAGTCAGATCCTAACAATGTCCTGACCCAACAGAAAATGGAAGATTATTCTCCGGAGAGACTTGGACCCAGAGACACCAGACACAGTCAACGGTAAGAGGCCATATGAAAATTAAGGGAATTCCAGGAAGGTCTACACACTGAACAGTGAGACCCATAAAATACTTCCCCCACTTTTCCACAACTTTAGTAACCAGGCCTTTCTCACAGGTGGAACCCTAGGGGGTTCATCTCTTTGGAACCTCAGTGGTTCAAAAAGAAACACTCAACAGTTGGAAAGAGGTAGTGACAATAAAAACAACTGCATTCCTAAGGATATTACAAGAAATTCCACTGGTCAATAAGACCTGAAATTGCATACAAAGCTTCTAATCTATTTCTAGGGCCCTACTCTTAAATCTCAGGAAATCCATGCCACTAACTAGAAAAATAGAGGAAAATGAAAATAAGCAATGCAGAGGAAGCAGAGCAGTGCAGGGGATGACAGAAAGCAATCAAAGACACCCTATAAGCAACAGCCTTAGAGAGACAGAAGTATATGATGCATCCATAAAATGAGAATACTGAGAATACTATGTTAAAATGGGAGAGAGGCTTTCAAATAATTAAACTCTTGGAAATTAAAAATACAGTAGCAGAAATAAAATTAAATAGAAAGGTTAAAATATAAAGATGAGGGAATCTTCCAGAAGGTATCAATATAACCAAAAAGCAAAATGGGAAATAGATAAGAATAGGTAAAATTATAGAGGTTTAATCCTAAAGTTCAAACAGTCAAATAATACAGTCCCAGGAAGAGACACAGAAGAAATTGAAACAAAGGAAATTATATAGAAAGAAATAAGAAAACACCCAGAACTTAAATGTCTGGATTTATAGATTAAAAAGACTGATTAGTATCTTCCAAAATGGGAGAAAGATTTTCACAGCAAAGCACCACACAGTAAAACTTCAGGGAAGTGAGATTCAGAGAGAACAGGCAATCAGAATAGTATCTGACATCTGAACAGCAACTTTGAAGCTGAAAGAAAAAGCATTCGTGCCTACTATATTCTGTAAAAAATGATTTTCAATTTAAATTTTGAACCCAGACAAACTTTCAGCCAAATGAGAAAGGTAGAATAAAACATTTTCATTTAGGCAAGTTCTTTTAAAAAAATCATCTCCCATACACTTCTCAAGAAACTACAAAAAGATGAACTTCATTAAAATGAAAATTACCAAGAAGCAGGAAACTTGGAATTCTGATGGCAGGTTTAAAAGAGGACAGAAGTGTATAAAGCTCCCACAATGACGGTGAATGGAAAGCCCAGGAGAAGGCGCAGAGCAGCTGTTCTAGAGAACCTAGATCAGGGCTGCACAGAGGGGGTCCAGGGAGAAACTCGCCAAGAATAAAGCAAAATTGATAAATTATCTGATTTGATCAGTGGGTTGAAGGAAGGAGTTACCCTTCTCTCCAAGTGTCTGCAGATGAAACATGGCAATAGGTACATAGAAAACTTAAACCAAAATAAAACTAACTAGTACTAATCCCCAAGAAAACCAAAAGTTGCACCAGAAAGAAGTAACCACCGTGCACTTATGTGACTCAGGTGTGAATAACATTTATATAAACACAATAATGAAAATGCCAAATGTTTATTTTACCAAAAACTTAAATAATTACATTAACGTGATCAGAAAGAGAGGAGGTTAACATTTTAAAGAAATACATTCTTATCTTCCAAGGAAATGTATAAAGAGTTATTATAACTTTAAAAGACGGAAAATCACAAAGTAATACTATCAGCCTATTTTTTAGAAATATGGAGGTGAATCTCAGAAGCCACAGGTAAACTATTCAAAACTACCTCTTGGGACAGAATTCTAGGATGAGAAGTAAATGTAGATATGATCTACTATTTTTTGTTATAAGCCTTGCAGAACTCCTTGACATAGATTCATGTGATGATTTTTTTTTTTTTTTTTTAAGAAAGGGGCACTTAAACAATAGGAATTTATTCTTCACAGTTCTGGAGGCTGGAAGTTCAAGGTCATGGTGCTGGCAGACTCTATAAGCCAATCAGTCTATGGTGTCTTTTTTACAGAAGCCCAAACAGACTAAGATGGGGACAGTAAGGAATATCCCTTAGATTTAGGTTTTTTTTATTGGAGTATAGTTGCTTTACACCGCTGTGTCAGTTTCTGCTGTACAGCAAAGTGAGTCAGCCATACGTATACATATACCCCCTCTTTTTTGGATTTCCTTCCCATTTAGGTCATCAGAGAGCACCGAGTAGAATTCCCTGTGCTACACAGTGGGTTCTCATTAGTTATCTATTTTATACATAGTAGTATGTATATGTCAATCCCAATCTCCCGATTCTTCCCACCTGCCTAGATTTAGATTTTTAAAAGAAGTAAAACTAAACAAGAAGTTATGGAATGTACTTTTTAAAAATAGCTACTTTTCCCTTTCATGATTTCCTTTTCATCATGACTAAAAATTATATCAGCACCAATAAATATTACTAAGCAGATAATAATAATAAAAAAAAGACGGGGGCAGGTACAGATGTTATTGCAAAGAGGAATCAATGGATTAATGGGATGGAACAGAATGACTCAACTTTGGAGCACAGAAGAAGAAACTTTAAATGATCCTATGATTTCATGCCTGTGTGACAGAAGAGAATTTTGGAAAAAATCATATAGGAGAGGAAATCTGAAATTAGCTGGGGAATGAGGGGCTTGGTACAGTAGGAAGTATGTTGTACTGATTGGCAGTCAGACAACATGATTTCTAATCCTCATTCCATCCCCAGTTACTTTGTGAACTTGGTCTAGTAAATTTCCTTCTGAAACTCACTTTCTCTAGGTCCATCCATGTTGCTGTAGACGGCATCATTTCATTCTTTTTTATGGCTGAGTAATATTCCATTGTATGTATGTACCACATCTTCTTTATCACACTAAGTCAGTCAGACAGAGAAGGGCAAATATTGTATTATATCACTTAAATGTGGAATCTAAAAAATGATACAAATGAACTTATTTACGAAGCAGAAATAGACTCAGAGACATAGAAGACCAACTTCAGTTTACCAAAGGGGAAAGAGAGGAGGAGAGATAAATTAGAAGTTTGAGATTAAAATATACATCCTACTATATAGAAAATCAACAAGGACCTACTGTAGAGCACAGGGAACTATATTCAATACTATATCTTGTAATAGCCTATAATGGAAAAGAATATTAAAAAAAGAATATATATATAACTGGATCACTTTGTTGTACGCCAGAAACTAACATACCATTGTAAATCTTCAATTAAAAACAAAGTAAAAACAGAAAAATAAAACTCACTTTCTTTAGCTTAAAAGTGGGGAAGTTAAACTCAACAATCTCCAACACCCTTCCAATTTGTTTAAGAGGAGCTTAACTTTGCACGTGTGCTGGAGTTGACAGTGAAAGGACCAAGGGCCCGTGTGCTGTGAATGCAGAATGGGAATTAAGAAAGCCGTCAGGGTTGCAGAGGCTGAGTGTAGAGGTATCTATGTGGAGATCATTAAGGCTTGAGGGAGTAAGAGTATAGAGATGGAAACAGAAAGACAGAGGACAAGACTGGGGGTAATGCTCACCCCGAGTGGAAAGGAGAATGAGATAAATGAGTCGTAGATGAGAATTTCCAGGAGGGGAAACTAGAGCAGTGAATGTGAGAGTTTAAAAAGGTAAAACAGAATGGTTCTATTCATCCATTTGGCTTTAGAATTTTATGACAAGTTTAGTGGTGTTATGAATTCAGTAACGACTTCTGAATTTAAGTAGAAAAAGTTTTATAGTAGAACCAATTAAAAGTTTTAGAAGTCGCCAAAGATGAGCTTTTTTCCCCTTTTTCATTAAATCATTGTAGGCATCATGGTATAGATGTTACCATTTGGGAGTATTCATGTGCATAAAGGTGGGCTTTTTATTTTTCACCTTTAGGAATGTTGCAATGATTGAAATCTTGCCTGAGGCAATGAATTTTTCATAATAGCTAAGGGGAAATTCAGCCCGGCACTCTAAATCTCTGCACCTCAGCTGTGATCCAAGCAAGGTGAAATGGAAATATTTGACAGTATTTCACCAAGCCCTAGCATGCATACACATGCCACTGCCTCTCTTTTTCATGCAAATGATTCATTCATACAGTAAAAACAAATCAGTACACAAAGACAAATTCACTTTGCATTTATAAGTGGTAAAACCCCTTTCTTAATCTATTGTTCTTCATTTTTATATACTAACCTGTATTTTATACTTTAAATTCCTTATTCTATATGGTTGAGAGTATCATGCAATTATATAATCCGTATATTTTCAATTTTAAATAGCAACATGATGACAAAATTTTATTAGATATGTATGTATATATACATGTATACATACGTATGTAGATATGTGTGTGTGTGTGTATATACATATATATACATCCATACACAGCACACTTCTATAAGAATTTCTCAATATTGGCCACATGATATACTCTTAGTCTTAATTTTGTGTTATTATTTGTATTAAGTTACTAATATCTTTGTATAAAAAAATACTTATGTTTATTTTAGCTTATATTTTTCAGTTACTTTTTAGGTACTAATTGTATCTAATACGGCATTGCTTGTCTTAAGATGTGAAAATTCTGTATGAGTCTGTTAAGTACAGTTATAGTACCACTACACCCAAAATAGTAATGCCAAATTACGCTTTCACTGCTGCTATTTTAATAACTTGGAATATAACTTCTCTTCTCAACAATCATGTTAGTTACGGTGAGTAACCCAGCCAGTTTATACTGGGAGACTACTGGGATTAACCTTAAGGCAAGGCTGATGTTTTACCTAAAGACTGCTAATCTTAAAACATTGGCTACCCATAAATATTGAGTTCAGCACAATAATTAGAACATTAGTTAGATATAAAGTAGATTTAAGCAGAAAAAGAAGTGTACTATCGGTCACTAGAGGGCAGCAAAGATTGGGAAAAGATATGAATCCAAATGCTGATTCTTAATGCGGGGGTAATAAGACTGAAAGTTCTAGAGGTACCAAAGGACCAGTTCTTCCCCCAAGTGTTTCTGAGACATACAGTCTTGGCTCTTACATCGTCTTGGAATAATGAGCAGAAGACCTAAATAGACATTTCTCCAGAGAAGATATACAGACTGCCAACAAAGACATGAAAGGATGCTCAACATCACTAATCGTTAGAGAAATGCAAATCAAAACTACAATGAGGTATATAACCTCACACCGGTCAGAATGGCCATCATCAAAAAATCTAGAAACAATAAATGCTGGAGAGGGTGTGGAGAAAATGGAACCCTCTTGCACTGCTGGTGGGAATGTGAATTGATACAAGCCACTATGGAGAATAGTATGAAGGTTCCTTAAAAAACTAAAAATAGAACTACGATACGACCTGGCAATCCCACTACTGGGCATATACCCTGAGAAAACCATAATTCAAAAAGAGTCATGTACCAGAATGTTCACTGCAGCTCTATTTACAAGAGCCAGGACATGGAAGCAACCTAAGTGTCCATTGACAGACAAATGGATAAAGAAGATGTGGCACATATATACAATGGAATATTACTAAGCCATAAAAGAAATGAAATTGAGATATTTGTAGTGAGATGGACGGACCTAGAGTCTGTCATACAGAGTGAAGTAAGTCAGAAGGAGGAAAAACAAATACCGTACGCTAACACATATATATGGAATCTAAGAAAAAGAAAAAAAAAGGTCATGAAGAACCTAGGGGTAAGATGGGAATAAAGACACAGACCTACTAGAGAATGGACTTGAGGATATGGGGAGGGGGAAGGGTAAGCTGCAATGAAGTGAGAGAGTGGCATGGGCATATATACACTACCAAATGTAAACTAGATAGCTAGCGGGAAGCAGCCGCATGGCACAGGGAGATCAGCTCGGTGCTTTGTGACCACCTAGAGGGGTGGGATAGGGAGGGTGGGAGGGAGGGAGACGCAAGAGGGAAGAGATATGGGAACATATGTATATGTATAACTGATTCACTTTGCTATAAAGCAGAAACTAACACACCGTTGTAAAGCAATTATACTCCAATAAAGATGTTAAAAAAAAAAAGCTGCATCATCTTGCCATCTTTTGGAGGGTTGACTGCCACTTTAATCTGGTCGTCAGTGAACAATAAACATACTCAGGCATTCTCAAGAAATGGAAAGCTACACTTTTACTGGGTTGTTTCCCAAGGATTATGGTAGTTCCAATTTTCTCTAAAGAAATAGTTATGAAATAGGCCAATTGAGATTTTCTGTGGAATTTCTGCTTCTTCAGAGACCAGATGTTTCCTAATGATTTTTGTTTCCCCATCTAGAGCAGTAAAAATAAAACAGATTTACATCTTCTAAAATGTGGAGTTACTTTCTGGGTCTTTAAGAACTGTGCAAACGTTTATAAAGAAAAAAAATTTTTTTTATTGAAGCATAGTTGATTTCCAATATTGTGTTAGCTTCAGGTGTACAGCAAAGTGATTCGGTTATACATATATATGTTTATATTTATATTCTTTTTTAAAATTTTATTCCATTTTAGTTTATTACAAAATATTGAATATAGTTTCCTGTGCTATACATTAAATCCTTGCTGCTTATCTATTTTATATACAGTAGAGTGCATCTGTTAATCCCCTAGTCTCAATTTATCCCTCCCCCCCTTCCCCTTTGGTAACCGTAAGTTTGTTTCCTGTGTCTGTGAGTCTATTTTGTAAATAAGTTCATTTGTACTATTTTTTAGATTCCACAGATAAGTGACATCATATAATATTTGTAAAAACAAAAATATTATATAATTTATAATTTCACTGTCTATTACTACTAATAGAAAATGTTTTAAGTATTTTTAATAAATTAATAAGGAAGTGTAATAATAATATACCTTTTCCTTTTTGAATTCTCAATTTGTTGTTTATACATATTCACAAATTTATTAAATGAACATCCATTCTTTTAACATTGAAAAGGGATTGAAAACTTATTACAAATTCTGCTTGTGAGTGATATACCATACTTTAATTTTACATTTCAAAATTCATATTAAAATGTATTGGAAGTCCTAAGTCTTTAGCATTATCTCAGTGTTTATTCTAGTGGGTTTTAAGATCCCAGAAAACATAAAATTGTATAGGGGTTTCTTTGGAAATAAAACACGCAAAGTAACAGAATGCTAGAGTTGTCAATTAACAAAATAATATCGTGTTTGTTTTATAATGTTGCCCTCCTAACATTGACCTTGACTGCTTACGTTGACTTTGCTTCGTGCCTATTGAAGTCTTGGCAATGATGTAGTTTGTTTCCTTGGAACTTAGAACTGTAAAGGAGTAACACAAGGTAACTTATCAAACAAGCAAATGTGTTTGCTGCTGGTCCATTTGGAAATGGAGGAACACATGAAAATTTAAAGACAAAGACCTCTGGATATCATTACAGGCTTCCTATTTATCTGCATGAGGGAAAAAATAATATTGGTTTGAAGTCTTCCTAACTAAGACATAAAACAGAACAGAGAAAAAGTGGGTGAGGTGCATGAAAACGCACTTTAATTGTGACACAAAACTTCACATTTCACCTAAGTGCTCACAAACCCCAGATCTAGTTTCCGGTCACGTGCTCCTATCTCATCTAAACCCTCACCTCCTCTTGCTGTCTCTGTCCTGTCCTGGTGACATGCCCCCCCTCCTCACCACAGACACACAACCGACTGTCTCTTTCCTCAAGGCCCCAAACAACCAGCCACCAAACTTGCTATGTTTATCTTGCAAATGTTTCCTGAAACTCTCCTTCTAACAGACCTGATTATGTCACCCATAGTTACCTCCTAACAGTCCTCTCAAAAACATTATGTACATTGTTATCAGAACGCTGATAGAGATACCATTATTTTACTCCACTGCTTAAGTACCTACAAAGTCTCCATTAATCTACAGAATACAGTCCAAATGCCCTAGTATGGCATACACGAGTACCATTACTTTTGATTTAAAGTTTATCCTTGATAAATATTTGTTGAACCGAAAAGAACTCAATGCCCAGTGTTCCTATGTTGAGACAGAGTACTGATACAAAACCAGAATTATAGCCAGGGGTTGTAGCAAAGGATTTAACATGAGGAAATTAAAATATATATAATGTCAGTTTAATATATTTCTTAGAATTGGAGGGAAATCTAGTGAAAAACAAACAGAGTAGACAGTGATTGCAGCAAAACTTGATAAGGTAAATATTGCCCAAATTTTTGCCAGAGGAGAATGGAATGGTATTGGAGATTTGTAGATTTAAATCCAACTATATAGCCCAAACACAGTATTTCTGTCTCTTAGCTACGTTTCTTTTTTCTCACATTTCCCTTTCAAGAAACCATCAACAGCTCTGACAAAAAACTAATTGCTTGAGACCTTCATAAACAATGAACAGTCACGGCTGGGCATTTCCTCTGAAGAAAAGTTGGAAATCAAAACAAAGATGCTTTCATCTCCTGTTTGCTCTTGGTAAACTAGCAGTGTTAGGAAAGATCTTTCATTTGTTCATTCATCTCCTCATGTGTCCAAGCACCCACAGAAAGTGTTGACAGAGCAAAACAGCTCATTTCTTTCCCCAGAAAATCAATCCTTTGCAACTGGTCCAGATTAACTAAAGCAGCATGAGTGAAGAAGAGGAAATAGCTTGCTAGCCAGGAAAGAGACTGCACCAAAGAAGCAAATCCTTCGCTAAATCTTAAAAATGATAAAGGGGCTTGTCTCTTAGTAGACCCTAGACTTCTGTAGACATTTTTTCTGCCTTGCTTGATTTTCGATTTCCATGAAAGAATATTCTTAAGGATAGAATAGCCCTCAGTTGATACAACTGTAAAGAAATATTTCCTTTCTCTTGTTTTATACATTTAAAATATTTAACTACACAAACCTATTTCTCTCTTTCAATTTGATCATTTGGTATTGTATATGTCTATTTGATCCACAATACATCCAAAAATTACTGATTTTGACTAAATTTAACATAATTCTAAAAGATACAAGTATGGATCTGTAAAGAATATGTAAAAATGAATCGGTATGAGGGATAGCAAAGCAGAAAGAAAGTTCCTGGTGAGTTAGGTTCAGGGACATCTGAAGGGAGGATATGATGTCACCATTTCACAATATATACAAATACAAGAAAAGAAAAATAATGCCAACAGCTAATTTTCTTAATAGATGCACTGCCCACACAAATCAATGGAAAATTATCAACAACCCAATAAAAAAATCTGTGCAAAGACGTGAATTTAGAGGAAAAAAATGCAAAGCATTTACAGTTTTGATGATCCGTCTCAATCAGAACAAAATCAGTATAAATTAGAATTTATATTCTAACTGCATAACTGAACTTTTTGCATGTGGGACAACTCCATCTGCTGTACAACATGGGGCCTGTAGTTAACATAGTTTTGTGCACTTCAAAATTTGTTAAGTGGGTAGATCTGATGTTCAGTGTTATTACCACACACACACATACAAGGAGACTTCGGGAGGAGGTGAACATGGTTATTACCTCGATTGTGATGATGGTATCATGACTGCTTGCATATGTCCAAACTCACCGAAATACATGACTTAAACAAGTGCATTTCTTTGTGTATCAATTATACCGAGATAAAGCTGTTATTAAAAATTATATTGAAAAAAAATTATATTGAGATATCAAGTTTTCAATTAATGCTTTTAGTGCAAAGCAAAAATCCTCTAATGCACTATATTAGCCAGGGCATGGGGAAACATTCACTCTCAAGGTGAGTTGGTATGAGCACAAGTTGGTACAACCCTCTGGAAGACAATTGCACAACATCTATAAAATTGTAAATACACATATCCTTACTTAGATTTGGTAATTCCACTTTTAAAAGTTTATTCTATAAACACATGCCATAAAAATATAATTACGAAGATTTTCAGAGCGGCATCTTTGTGAGAGCAAGCCGCGAAGTTATTCAAAGGAATGAGGAATTTTTTGTGTCACTCCCACGAGAGACCTCAGTGATCAATTAGGTGAAAGAGCAAAGTGTGCTACAATTTGTGCAAAAATCAAGGAGAAAAGTCACTTCAAGAAAGAGAAACGTAAATATTGGAGATCACTTTGAACTGCTTGACATTTTGCACTGCTTAAATCTTGTGCCACGTCATGCATTGCCTTCTCAAACAATATATATTGAAAAAAATCTTTTGAGGAAGACAGAGACAATGAAGCGGAGGTAGTGACATGATGCAGTGAGTGAGAACAATGACTTATAGTGTTGTTGAGAAGAGTACAGGAAACTGAATTAACATGGAGTCAACGTTTTATTGTTTTTGTTGTGATTATGGTCGCTCTTTGAACACAGAAGGTTAGGAAACACTCTGAGGGTCTGACTGTATACCAGTTGGCATGAACCAAGTGTGGGGAGAAACCTGTTGCATAGTCAAGACAGGTGGATGGGTCCTGGAGAAAGACCAAGAGGTAGAATCCAGGTGAACAGAAGTGTCCACCTGTGATTAGAGCAGGGGCACCTCCATCTTAACAAGTAGAATGAAGAAACGTGTTCGACTGTGTGTGTGAAAGTAACAAAACACGGGTGGAGGAGTTGGCCAGGTTGGAGAGGGATCCATCTCCCATTTTACTGAGCAGAATGCAACATCATGAGAACAAACACAGCTACGTTTTTATATTTTCCGATGAGTCAAGAAGAGGTTCTGATATCCTGCATCTAATCAGTCCATGAATTATAAAGCTAAATCATCTTCTGAGAGTGAGGCTCGCCAGAGGAGCAGAGGTAACTTTGAGGAAAGAAGATCCAGGCAGCCAAGTAGGAGTATCAGATAGGTCGAGTTTGTTTTGAGGCTTGTGGTTAACTTAGACTGAAACTAGTTACACTTTTTCTGTACTCAGCTATTAGGTTTCAAGTACGGTCTGGGTAGTTGGATTAATCGAGGTTGGGGTATTGGCAAGTATTACAAGAGAGAAAGGGAGTAATAAAGGAGATGAGCCTGTTTATAAGGGAGTGAGTACGGTGAGTCACCTGCAAAGGTAAGTGATGGTGGAGAAGGTGGAAAATAATACAGTAGCAGGAGAAATGGATTGAAGACCTGTATTAATCAAACAACGTTCATCCCAGGGATTAGGGGAGAAAGTGAACCAGAAAAATAAAATGTAAGGGCGCAGTGGGATGTTTGCAATACAGACTGGTGATGACAGACTACATGGAGGAACCATAAAAGCGGGTGGCTAAGCGTGGACGCGGGAAAGAGACTGGAATCAAAGAAGGAACTTTCTAGTCTTCATTTTCCAAGAGCTTTGACAGTAGGAGGCATTGAATGTGATCAAATATGTTTTTAGCCTCTTCTGAAACGGGTGCTTTTTTTCTTACTGGGCATACAAATGTGTTACGTCGCATGTTTCTAGTATTTATTCCTCTCACGGAATAAAAGTACTTGAAAAGAGTGTCATTTTCTTAATCGTCTGTTTTACGCAATCTGCTAGGGTTTTATTTCGAATTTTCACTTTTGCAGTCATAAGAATGATTGCTCTCTGCCTTCAGAGCTCTATTACCTTCAAAGGCTGAACTGGATAGCTTTCCATTCTTTTCTATACTCTTGACTACAAGATTTGGCATGGAAATATTGAATCTGTTCCTTGTACATTTGTAATGTCATCTGTTTCTCTTTAGAGTTTTATGTGGAAATAATTTTTCCATATGTACTTTTCATTTCCTATTTCTTGGTATACTTTTAGAAGTTTATTATCTTCCAAACTATCATTTATTTCATAGAAAATTTCAAATGCATTAACATTGAGGAGTATAGGGTAATGCATTATAATTTTAATCTCCTACTTATATGTTGTCGTATTCCCCCCTTCTCTTGATAAATTGGTATTTCATGATTACTTTTGCAGAAATTTATCTTTCCAATTTTTTCCCAAAGACTCAATTGTTATGTTTCCTTTGCAGTTCTGCTATCATTTCTTGTTTCTTTTAATTCACATATAATAGGTCCTATCTTCCTACCTCTTTCCCTTTTTCCTCTCTTCAATTTTGAGGAACAGGCAGAGGGGATGTGACTTTATAAGTTTTTTCTGGGCTATTCTAAGTTGAAGGCTTAGTTCATTTTTGTGTTATTGCTTAATCATAGAATCAGATCTGAGTGTGGCTTTGAGTCATTTATATCATTTTTGTAATGTAGGGTTCCCATTTTTCCAAAGATTTATAAAAGTTTATAAAGGTCAATAACTTTTTTAATCTCAAAAGTCAAGTCGATGAGAGTTCAAATTTTGTTGACTACTTTTGCTTTACAAACTGTTCAGTTTTTGAATTTTGTCCTCATAGCATCAGAGTTTTCATCTTACATGTGTGTTAAAAGGACTGACTTGGAAATCTTACGTGAAGAAAAACATGAGTCGTTGTACTTGCTGTGATGTCTTAGCACTGAAATATCTCACTAACACTATCCCAGTTCACGGATGGTCCCTAACTAGCAGTTTACCTTTTCTTTGAATTGTGCTTTATCTTGGTGAGGTTTTTTTTTTTATGTTGTCAGCTTTTTAAAAAAATTACTTAAAAATAAAAATTCTGTGAGTTGGTAAGTTATAATACCCTGGCAAAAAGAAGAAAGGATAGAAAAATACTATTATTACTGAGGCAGATATTATCTTACTAATAGGATTTAAAGTATATGTGGTATGGCAGTAATTGTTATTGCATGTCTTCTGATGTTCTAAGAACAAAATAATACCACTAATATCTACATAAAGCTTTGAATTTTATAATTGATACTTGACAAGTGCCAATTTTATGGCTGAAATTCCTGAGCCAATCATGACATGATTTGCTTTTTCATGTCCATAATTATAGAGTCAAGCCATGAGAACGTAGCTCACTATATCCCTAACAATTAGACAGTAAAACTGATGACACGACTTCATGCCATCTTCCTGAGAAGCTGCAGGACAGACCACAAGACCCGATTTTCACTGAGGTTCTCTGTGTAGGTGTTGGCCCGGGTTACGTGAGCACTCAGCAACTGATTCAAGAAGATGAATTCTAAGACTCAGAAGTGACAGAAGAATAGCAAATTTATTTATGATACATGTGTTTCTTGTTAAGAAACACTTAAAAGTAAATAACAAAGCTGGAGTGTTCTCAAATGTCATGTGTAATGTTAAATGTTAAATGTTGATGTTCCAGTACTCAAAATTAGACTCATATGGGCATCCTGCAATAAAGTTTGATAAATTATCTAATTTTCATAGAGCTCTTTTTCCTAAGAACAGATTACTTTTTACTCAGTTCCTGTCTTTAAAGTTGTTTTTGTTTTCAACTAAAACAATGTCCTCTTATGTTTGATTGTTAATCCAAACCTATTTCCTTCCTATAGAAAAATCCATTTCTCATTTATTTACTCAGAGCGATGCACAGCCATGAATGCATTTAAAAATTCCTTCATCGTATAAACATTCAATTTTTTCCTCAGCTTGCTGGTCTAATCAGGTCACAAAACAGACTTACTCCAGTTTCTTTATCCATTTTTACTGCTGTTTTTCAATCTCTTTTATCATCACTTCTTCCTTTGCCCTTAAACGTTCTGCCATTCTCTTTTCATCTGTATTTTCTGTCCAGACAAGTCCATCATTCTGGCTCAATTACTGCCCACTTGTCTATACCTACACAGTATCTGACCATCTTTTCAAAACAGAGGTCATATTATTCAACAACCTGATGACTTGTTTAACAGCTACTATGTTGCGGACACAATACTAGGATGAGAAAATAAAATCTCGTGAAATGTTGTCCTCAGAACTGAAGAGTTAGAGGTCCACTGGATTGTGGCAGTGACCTACTTCTAGAAATCCCAGTGACTATCCATTACCATATAATACGTCCAGACTTGCAAGGCCTCCATGGGTTACAGGCCGCCTCGCAATGAACACCCTGTATCCTCTCTCTCATAGCAACAGCTTGGACTCTTTTGGAAATCAACCCCTTCTCACCCAGTGCAGCCACTTTTTTAGAATAAGAGCATGTGACTCAGGATTGGCCAATCAATATTCCGAATTCCCTGGACAACAGTGATTAAGTCAAGGGTGGACATATGAACCAGGCTTAGCCATCCTGGTCACAAAGCTTGATAGGAAATGACCAGATGACCCAAGGTGATCCAATAAGAAAGGATCTCAGGACTCAAAAGAGACATAAACCTTTTCCTGTAGACTTGAACTTGGGAGGATGTCAGTTGAAGTTAGTCTTGCCATATTGTGAAGACAAAAAGAGAATCTCTCTGTATTAGTTAGGGTTTGGCTAGGGAAACAGAACAACAATAAGCTGTATAGAATAAGGGATTTATTACTAAGATAAGACCTCATTCAACTGTGAAGGCTGCTGAAGAAATCCACAGAAGGACATTGCCTCTGTGTCTGGTGACAGCGTTGAAACTGACATTCAAGAAGAAACACTGGGCATCAAATGGGGGGAGAACGAGAGAAAATTGGCACCCACAAAAATAAACTGGACCACATGAGGGCACACTAGAGCCTGAGCACATCTCTCACCTCCTCAACCTTGACTTCATGGCTGCCCTACTGAAGGAACTGATGTACTTCCTGACAACGGGCTGACACAGGCTTTACTGGACCCAGAGAAGCTGGAGGACCAGGTGCTGCAGGTGCTGGGAGAGCTGCCGGCACATGGTTGCCCCAGATCAACAAGGTAAGACAGCTGTCAACACATTCAACTACATCATCACTTGGCCTCCTACACTGACCCTCAGAGGCCAAGGTCTACAGCTTCATTTCCACTCTCCAAGTCTTGCTCGGTTTCACTTGTGGGAAGACCTAATCCAGAATCACAGAGGGAACAGCTCTGTCCTTCCAGCCTAGCAAAATCAACACAATACAAACCAACACACTCCCTGAAAGAGGCGTCAACACAGGAGACCTGAATCTAAAACTCGAACAGAGGAAAACCCAATCCTGTGAATGTCCCCCAAGATGCAGCAGGCCCTGGACTTTTCAGCTGTGAGTCAACACTCTCCCTTTGTGGTTAAACACTTTGGACTGTGTTTCCTCTCACTTGACATCAGGAGATAGAACAAGCTGGCACTAAGAACAGAACATTATAAATGACAGACACCAAATTCATAATCAAGGAGAGGGCAGGACTCTCATGAATCTGTGTCAGGGACACAATAATATTTGTAATTTGGTTACAAAGGTTAAAAATAAGTCAATTTATACCTGTTTTAGCTTGGTGTTCAGAACTTATCCTTAATGAGGCAACAGCATTTCTGGTCTTGATATGAAAAACGTAGGATTTTGCAGTGTGATTCTTGCTCTTACGGACCTCTGTAAGTTTTATAATAAAAAGACTAGCTTATGTTGAAATTAGTTCATCTGAGTGCAGACAGGATAAACAAACTGTCTTAGCTAAGAAGTACCTTTCTTGCCTGAAACCCATTCAAGGTCGCTGAGAAATTTGAAAGATTAGAAAGCTGAATTCTCTCCTCCAAACTGAAGTTATTGCCAACAAAAACAAGGAAGTAGGAACAATAGCAGGAAATAATATTAAAACCTGTGAGAAGCCGTTTTCATCAGTCTCCTCCTAAGAAGCTCCTATTTTAAATTATTTAGAAAAGGAGGGTGATGACCTGGCCTCAAAGATACCACATGTGTGTACCTGGGAACTAGAGTCCAAGTGGTCTATCTTCCCTGGTCAATGTCAATGTGTTAAGTTACCACAAGGCAGAAGCAAAGTTTAGATAATGATCCTAAGCAGGACCTGTGGGGTTCCTGGGCACAAAGGCTTTCTGTGTCCCCCATTTCTTTGATTATAGGAAATAGGCTTCATTCAGTCTCTATGCCCTTCCCTGAGTTCCAACAGGCAGGTTCAAACAGTTGCTAATCAGGGGAAGGAAGGGATGCAGAGGCAAGGGAGGAACAGTCCAGAAACAATAATGCAGCCTTGGGGCAGGGTCCTGGTTCCCCCTCAAGGGATACACAGAACAATACCTTTGAGCTGTTTTGCAGATACTATAACCCCTACCAGGTAGAGAATTTAACTGGATGCTGCCCACAAGCACTTAGACCCCAGACTGGTGGAACCAGAAGGTTGATGATGCCAACTCCCGATGACCTCATCACCAACCAGTCAGAAGGATGTCCGTGAGCTGACCACGCCCTCTTTGAACCATTCCTATAAAACACCTCACTAACTGCTCCAGGTCTAAAACACACAGTTTTAATGCCATAGGGCATTAGCCCACTGTGGCCCTCTTTGCCTGGCAAAGCAATAAAACTATTCTTTTCTACTTCACCCAAAACTCTGTCTCTGAGATTTAATCCAGTGTCAGGGTACAGAGGCTGGATTCAGCTTCAATAACTTGGATGAAGGCCATGGACAGAGCAAGGTGGCTGGAAGGCATTAGGAGAAAAATATGGGGCCTCGTTCTAATACAAATGCTGGCTTGAGGAGATATCTGGGTTTTAGTACTAGCCCATGCAATTGTCTGGAACACAGGGATTGAAAGCCCAGTTAACCTTTAAGAAAGTTGGCTCATCAACATTGGAACACAACAGGTTACAATCACAATCACTAAAGCATATCCCAAATTCCTAATCCTATTGTAACAGGAAGGGATGGGACACACCCCACGTACCCATCTTCTGTATGAGCACTGAGGACAAAAGAATAAGGGAAAATGCCCAGAAGAACAAAATCAGGGTAACGAATTCAGATCTGCTGACAAAAGAACTCTTTCTAGCACTGGAACAAACAAGGCAACAAATCCTGCTATTTTTATTATACATGGTATGGATGCTTGGCCGCTGTATTTTATTTCTCATTTGCCCCATCCAGTAGACGTTTTATTACAAATATTTTTATTCTCTATAATTGTGTTTTGCATATGATAAGCTGTTGGAAGGAGTTACACCTCTGTTGGTTTGCTGGACCACGAGGAACTGCATCCAGACCTGATGGATGGAACCAATATCAACCAGAGGCAGAGACTCAGAGCTGAATATGTAGCAGGAAAGAACAACCTGACTCCACACTGGATCTGTTTCTTTTGCTTTAGCCTTTGCATTCTATTGTTTTTCTACAAGTTAATCATTAAAAGGATGTTGCCTACAGCTTAAAGCGCACACAATGGCCCATCTCCGGAGAACCCTGACTCCCAGGCCAGAGGTAAAATACCTTTGTTTAACTCACAGGAAACATGCTGAGGAGGCCCAGCACCTGTGAATGACTGCAGGAAGGAAGCAATGAACACTTCCCTCCCAGAGTCTGGCTGGAACCAGGAAAGATTTGCAACCACTGTGGAATTTTTTTTTTTTTTTTTTTTGCTTTTCCCCCTCACCATCTCCTCTTTGCTCTATAAAAGAAACTAGCATCCAAACCTGGGCAAGATGGTTCTTTGGGACACTAGTCCACCATCTTCTTCGTCTGCAGGCTTTCTGAATAAAGTTTCTATTCCTTGTCCCAACACCTTTTCTCTGGATATATTGACCTGTTATGAGGCAAGCTGTATGAGCTTAGGCTCAGTTATAGGTATAGTAACTGGGAATAAGGACTTAAGAGCGACTCGTGTTTGGACATTAGGTGGCCAAAGGCACGGACTAGAGTGGACCTCTGTTGTTTCATAGCTGCCATGACCCATGTCCCCTGCGTTCTCCCAGTGGGGTTCCACTCTCAGCTGCAGGGCTGCAGGAGAACCACACTGTTGTCAATGGTACAGAGCGCTGTGAGATGAGGAAGGGGAGACTGACCAAGCCAACCCGACCAGAGTGAATCACAGGTCAAGCATGGGAGTGGCCAGAGAGAGCTTTGCCCTCCTTTTCTCCAGATTTGAACTGGGAAGGATACGGGGTAGAAAGCCTACCCAGAATGAGGAGAGCATCTAGTGAAGCATGAACCCAGCAGAGAAGGAGCGGGGCTGAGCAACGCCGATGAGAAACTGAGTCGTGCTAATGAAGAAAAGCCCCAAACTGAGGAGAGACAGAAAGCATACATTTATCTAAACCCTAAATTTTCAATCACATTTATCTAACCCTAAATTTTCATGTCTTTCAGTCAAAGGTACTTGAGACTGAATTTGTTTTCACTGTTAACAGGAAAATAAATCCCAACTAAACTTTTCAATTTATTTCTTCATCCTTAACCCACAATTTTGTACCATAGTCACACAACGCATAACCCAAGTCTCACATTCTGCAGACTTGACTCTTGGAGGGCTTCAGACTGAAATGTCCATCTTCCTTTTCTGCCTGGAAAACTTTGATTTACCCATTAAGTTTCATTACTTGTTCCCTCCTTTGTAAGAGTCCTCCTTAACATTCCCAGGGGACTACAGTGTTTCCAAAAACATTACCATTTCTACCATGACCACTAAAACGATTTGTTGTGTGTATCTCTTAGATATAATTTTAAAAAGTGTTTGTTAATCAGTTGTTTTCTGTTTTTCACACCCTATTCAATGGTTTGACTTTCCACAGAAAATTACTAGATAGGATTTAAACAGTATGTAGCAAGATACTGGTGGTAGCAGTTACATTGTCATTTCCAAAAAGTGTATCCCTTTTGTAAAGCCAGTTTTTTAAAAAAGTGTGCCACGGGGCTTCCCTAGTGGCACAGTGGTTGAGAGTCCACCTGCCGATGCAGGGGACACGGGTTCGTGCCCCGGTCCGGGAAGATCCCACATGCCGCGGAGCGGCTGGGCCCGTGAGCCATGGCCCATCAGCCTGCGTGCCCGGAGCCTGTGCTCCGCAACCGGAGAGGCCACAACAGTGAGAGGTCCGTGTACTGCAAAAAAAAAAACAAAAACAAAACAAGAAAACAAACAAACAAAAAAGTATACTACTTCTTTTTTCCCCCAAAGGTTTAAATAATTGTGTTTATTTTTTAATATCTTTTTTTAAATGTTTGTTTCATATTGGAGCACAGTTGATTAACAATGCCACTTCTTTCTGAGTAGGAAAGTTATCATTCTTGAACAACACTGTGCTCATTTGCACTGTTTCTGCACAGAGAAGAGACTAAATAGTGTTGACTCCTAATTATGTTCAAATTTTGTACACTTTTCTTGTCAAGTGCCTCCAGAATGTTTTCTTTTCTTTTTATTTACTCCCATTTCAGTAAGTACTTGAGTCGGCTGAAAATAATCCCTTTCAGGGCCCATAAACAAGAGTATCTTAAGGCTGACAGTACTCTATCGTGAAGGCTTATGTTTTAATACCTTATTTTATGTGATGCGGTGCTATCTGATGCCCAAGGGGAAAAATGACACAACAACAGACCACAAGTATCAAGACTATTTTTAGGTATTATCCTGGTGACCAAAACAGAGACCTTTATTTCTAAGTTGGGATGTAAACAAAAAATATCACATCCTCTGTTTCCTTTAGTTCAGCAAGTTCTAGATTGGTGTCTTATAAGCTATTTTTCATATGCTGTGGCGCAATGCTAAGTGTTTTTATTCAGAAGCGGCCTGCTGGCTGAGTGCCCATTCATTGTATGACAGCATTTTCCCTCAGCTGTATCAGAACAACAAACTAAGCAGTTCACACTTCCTCATTAATTCTGGAAAACCCACACTGTGGATAGCATAGCATGAATCTTTTTAGGTCTGGACAATTTCTGGAAGTGTTTTATTTTATAACAGAACTCAAGAATATCCAAATTTAATAGCCAACAGTAGTTATGCCGAACACTGCCTCTGTAAGTATCATAACTCTCTTAAAGGTAACCATTGTCTTGCTAAACCCTATGAGGTCGGTACTCAGAACAGGTAAGCCTGTCATTTTCAATGGTTTTTCATTTGATGAATGTATTATTGTAATTGGGGACTGTGAAAGATAATACAAGGCATCATTTTTAAAGTCTTGATGTTTCCCTACAATTTATGGGAAGAATTCAAATCCCTCAAGTCCTAAAGCTGAAACTTTAAACATGTGAATTTCAGCATCCAGGTGAGACTGCTTACTCACATTTAAGGCAGAAATAGCATCAAGAGAAGGAAAAATGTGGATTAATAGAAAATGAAGCTTAAGCCTATTCATACTTTAGTTCCCATGTATTTGCTCCTCCACGTTTTGCCCTTTTATTAATGAGAATCTCACTCTTTGTACGTTAAATATTTACAATGAGATGTAAAAGAATGACCTTGGGCCCTGGGTCTGATTTCTCACCTCCTGCTTATATAACTTAGTTCAATTAATTTAATTTCTCTAAACCTCAATTCCATTGACTGTAAGATGGGAAACTGACTTTGCTTACCAGTTTGTTATGACTGTATTAGAGAAAATGTATAGCAAGCACATAAATTAAAAAAAAAATCCTGGTGAAACTCAACAAATAGTAGGTGTTCATAATAAGTCCTCAACTAACAGTATCCACCATGGTGGTGTTCGTCAACCACTGTGTTACTTCCTTTGGACCAGACATCTTTACAAATGCTATTGAGTTCAGCTATCACGTAAGGACCAGGAGATGCTATTGTCTTGTTGTTGCTGTGTTGTTTTATTTTGCCATTACTGCCCCAAGTTTACAAATATAATGTACTCTACTAAGTTAAATTCTTAGATTGGGAGCAAAGGTCACTGATATTCTGGAAAGAAAAAAATGACAACAGAACGTAAGAGGACCACGCACATTCGCTTCCCGCCGCTCAGACATGAGCTCTCCTGGTCACAAGCAGTTGTCCTACTAGCCTCACCTAAGAGTCACACAATGTCACTCTGTTTTCTCTGAGCTTCTTCCTTGTCGCTTTCAAATCAAATGCAGCCATCCCTGCCTGATATGTCCCTAGAGGAGAATCGATATTAGTTGTTCTAGATATATGTTTGGGTGGGAAAAGTGTCAGATTGACCATTAACCAAATATGATGGAGAGATTCATGGGCCCTCCACAGTGGGCTTTGAGTGAGTCTGTCCTGTCGGTTTGCCATTTTCATCCATCAACCCCATCTATTTACTGCTGACATACACAGACGCATAGCCATGTCAGAGGTGCCACGAGAAATATTTATCTTCCGAGACCAACAAAGAAAGCAGAGAACCTTTTCTTTTGAAACTGATGAACCCCATTCTGGGTTCATTAGTTTTGAATCTGATGCAGCAGAGAAACAGAATGGTGGTCCCCTTTGTCAGCTGCAGCCCTGCCACTTGACAACACAGAGGGAGAGTCCATCAGCCTCCAGCCAGGGCTTGAGCTCTGATCCCTCCATGCATGTAGAGGGTTCCGAAGGCTCTCAGGGAACTCTTGGGACCACGGGCACCAATCCTCAAGTGTTTAACAACGTGATGCTAAATACATGCCAGTGGCCTTGTCTGTAAGGAAATTACAAAACAGTGCGTCCATCTGTGAACGTAAGTACACATAAAACCAAATTTAAATAAACAACCATTCAAATATATAAAGCCAAAGAGAGTAAGTTTTGTCTAAATTTGCCAAAGGGACAGGTTTATACTGTTGTTAAGGCAAGTTAGTTAAGGTCAGTCCATCCTTATTCTCTTTGAGAGCTTGGACAAGTTACTTCAAGTTTTGGGGTGTAATCATCCATACTACATGGAGAGTTATACTCAGAAGTTTGTTTTGAGAATTCACTGTATTGATATGAGCTTAGAACATTTTTCGAAAAACATTCAATAAGTGTTAGCCAATATTCGCTTTAAAATATACAGGAAATAACAATGATTCTACACCAATTTACATAGTCCAGATTCAGAAATTGAAAAAAGAGCATTTTTAAATTTTAATAGACCACAGCATTTGACTTTAGAAAATATAAACCAAATGTTTGGATAAATGCAAGAATCTCTTTGGGGTTTGCATTTGAATATGTTAAAATAGGACAATGCATTCAATCTTCCAGGAATTTATTCAAATAAACATTTTTTAATATGCACACATGCTGAACTTCTTTCTATTTTTTTATCTGTACAAAGCTTGTTTTCAATTCAGATTTTCCATACCTGGTTTCTTTCTATAATTCAGGTATCAACTCAGATTTTACCTCCTCAGAATGGCCTTGTTTGATTACCCTATGTAAATTAGGCCCTTGCTCCCAAGAAATTCTCTATGACAGTGCCCTGTTTCACTGTCTGCGAAACCCTGATTACAATCAGAATACGCCTGGATTATCTGCTAGTTGTTTCAATTGGTCTCCCTCCACTCTTGCTATGGTTGTTTGCCACTCATCACCAGGGTCCAGAGTAGCGCCGGGCTCATACTAGTAATAATAATAGCTTCCACTTATGGATTTTGTGCATAACTTACTTTGTGCGCTTTTCACGTATTGACAATATAATCCTCACAACAGCCTTGCGAGATAGATGCTACATTACACTCATTTTACAGATGAGTCAAAGGAGGCAAAGAGTGGGAAAATGAGTGCCCATAATCGCACAACTAATGAGTTCTTAAAGCACACTCTGGTCTACCCCTGAGGAGGCACTTAACACAGAGTTGTTAAATAAATGACTACCTGTGCTAGGTTTGGGGCAAGGAGCTGAATATACAGAGGTGAATAAGACCGAAAGTCTCAGGGCACAGGCCACGTGAGTCTATGTGAAGGAAAAGATATAGTAAGTTAATAAGCAAGATAACACCTTAAACTTATACAGCGATGCCTGTCAATTATATCTCAATAAAACTGGGAAAAAATAAGCAAGAGAGACAGATTCAGTAAATACTAGACATGCTTTGATAGGAGATTTACAGAGCACTAGGAGATCAGGAACAAGAATGTGGCATTTCCTTTGGAGCTGAGGTCCAGTTTTCTTAGGGGGAACGATGACTCGTGGCTGTTTTAAGGGAGAAGAGTGAATATGGGAGCCTTAACTGGGACAGCACTGGGAATCTCTAGGTGAAACATTATATAATACAGTAGAAAATGCCTGAAAGATATAAACTAGCTTGACGACCCCAAAAACGCTGCGTGAGGTTTGGTTATACCACTGCACCTCAGTGGCTGTATGTGGTTCCCATGCAAGCCAAGCCGTTACCATGGAGACATGAACAAATGACCCAATGCAGGCGGAATCTTCAGCCATCGCTAAGCTCTTAGAAAATCAGTGCCAACAAGCATTCCTCCACTATAAGCGACTCTACCTTTACAAAAATTAAACATAGGAAATGACATCATTTATTTCAAGGAAAGTAATAAATGTAGAAAATATAAGCATTGGTCACTGCTGTCAGCAGGTAAAAGAATTTAAAATGTTCATTCACTAATATTAAAGACTGCACTGTCACTATAGACTATAGTTTAAATGTTGTTTTAAAATTGGGGGACTTGGTTTTGATCACCTCAAATAGCATTAATAAAGTGCCAAATTTTACAAGGTCCTTTATCATGAAAAATGCGTCTATTCAGTTTGAGAACACCAAGGTATTAACATATACCAATCATTTAAGGAAAAAATAAGAACTCGCAGCTTGATAATTGTTAAATTTGTCTCCTCTGCAAGCGTTAACTTTTAGTGAAGGAGCAGTGATGTGCAGCCTTCGCTGGCATCGTATAACATATTTCGGTACATCACGTAATTTGGTAAATAATTTAAATTTGATTTCCAGATTTTCTTTTCTTTTTTTATCTTTTTTTGTTTGTTTGTTTTTGTTTTTTGGGTTTTTTTTTTGCGGTACGCGGGCCTCTCACTGTTGTGGCCTCTCCCGTTGCGGAGCACAGGCTCCGGACGCGCAGGCTCAGCGGCCATGGCTCACGGGCCCAGCCGCTCCGTGGCATGTGGGATCCTCCCGGACCGGGGCACGAACCCGTGTCCCCCGCATCGGCCGGCGGACTCTCAACCACTCCGCCACCAGGGAAGCCCTTTGTCTATTTTTTTAAAGTAAGTCTTAAGCTCACTTTGGATCATATCGTTTAAGAATGTTGTTCTTAATCATTCAAGAGAACTTAATTTGGTTAGTTAGAGGGGACTCTGATCACAGATTTATGGTCGGTCCTTCCCAATTTCTTTAAGAGACTGAAAGCCTGGAAAGCTTTCATGCATCCTGTGAGCTGCATACCTGAATTTACAGTTAGCATGTTTTTAATTACTTAGAATACGCTGAAGACCAAAGCTGTTTTTCATGTATTAGTGCACCTTCTTCCAGAAAGCATTTGAAGCAACCTCTTGATGGGCATTTTCCAGGCGCAGAGGGGGTTTTCAGTCAGAAGGGAGCTAGTCACAGTTGTTTTGAGTGGAAAAGACTCAGACCAGGCCAGGGAGTTGGTGGAAGAGCTAACAGTGCCCTGCACGTAGGGTCCGCTATGGGGTGATGCTTCTCTCCTTAGATTCTCACAACTACAAAAGCAAGGCCTTGCATGAGGCCCCTCATATGCATCACCTGACTTGGTCTTATGTAGAAAAGGCTATCTTTGCACTAACAAACTAAACTCTTCGCGATTCATTGGAAGAGCCTACAAGAGGACACAGACTGCTGCTGTTATAAAACAGAGAAGGCAGATGCCCAGCTCCTGAAAATAAGCCAAGATCTCTTGGAAGTGCTCTGAATCAGGTGGGGTTGTCAGGGAGTTAAGGATAAAGGACAAAAAGCTCCATTTATCTTAGGTGTTTATTCCTTTTAAAAGACGCAAGAATATTTTCTTCTTATTCTTTTTTTGAAAACTTTTATTGGAGTATAGTTGATTTTTCTTCTTATTCTTTAATTGAAGATATATATTTTAATATTTAATCGAAGCTGTATTTTTCCTGTCAAATACATTGTGTTTCTCTTGCTTTTTCACACACACAAACAGAATTCTTTTACATTTATTTTTTTCTTTTACAAATTGGACTGATTTCTTTTCTACTTTAACACATGCAGAAGGTTTGAAAACTCCACATACAATTAGCACCCGCTTGACTCACTGATACCACTTTTCAGAGATGACTTTTTGTTTTTCTTTAGCTACACTGGTGGTTACATGAATGACGTTTCTGATAGATGTGTAAGTCAAGAAAAATTGTTTGACACAACACTCTAGGGGGTTGTTAGAGAGATGCTCTTTGTGTCATATCTAAACTACCCCCCTTAACATTTGGAACTTTGTGTTTCATTCATTTAACCGATACATATTCTCAGGTACTTTGCTTCCAGAACATTGCTTGAATAATAAACAGTTATTGTTTCCTTGGTGCCTGGAATAACTTTCTGTTATTCCTATTGATTACCATATCCTCAGTAATGAGGAAAAACTTAAGACGTGATTAATAAATCCTATATGGTCTACCTCATAATAATACCACTAGGAAGAGTCCTAAATTGTGAATTATTTATTCTGATAGTTAAAAAATTTCTTTTAAGTTGAGACACATGAAATTTATGAAAAGAGAAGAATAGCACATATGTATAGTTTTCAGTATTTATGTATTTAATTCCTCTGTTACTAAATTTTTTAATTCCTGGGAACTACCTTGAAAAGCATAAAATAAAGAACCTAATACATATTCATTTAATTATTGAATTTAATTATAATCACAAAATATTAACATTAAAAAACGTTAAACGGTCGTCTCACAGTAACCTCAATAGTCAAGCCTTTATTTTCATTTGAATTTCTTAAAAAAAATAGTTACCACTTTTCGTAGATCACTCAGTTAGTAATTGACAGAAATAAAATAAAATTCAGGTCTCCTGCTGTCAGAATAATACTCTTCACTGAAACCGTTTTTCCTCTATCAAGGCTTTTGGTTAAAAATTAGTCCACAGTGCCCACTATATTTTAGATTTAAACAATAAAAATGAAGAAAGTGGAGTTGACTGCTGGACAAACCCAGTATTTCCAGTATCTTTTTAAACTTCTTTTCTCATAATACACCTTTTCTTCTAAAAGATTAGTGCTAATGAGAGGTGGCTGGTTGTTTGCTAAGGATTCTGGACAAAGTTGGGTACGTGTGTGTGAAGAAGAGAAGAGCTGTTCCAGGAATGTCTGCCCTCACACCTGGCGTCCAGGTGGGATCACATGACTGAGTCTTTCCAAGCGGGTGTGAGTGGAAATGATATAAACTAGTACTTCTCACACTTGAGTTTGCGTTAAAATCACATGAAGAGCTGGTTAGAATGTGTATTCCCGTGCTCCACCTATGGAGTTTCTAATTTAGCAGGTCTAGAGTAATGCCTGGGAATGTGCATTTTTAACCAGTTAGTAGGTGATGCTATGCTATCCACCTCCTGAGAAAAAGACGGTCTTTTTAATGAAATCATTATTTTATGTTATGAACAAACAAAATAGTAATTTCTGTCTATTTAGACACATGAATACATTTTCTACTACCATCAAGTCTAGTTGTAGAAGTTGAGGAAATTTACAAATTTAGATTTTAACGTGGATATTTCAAAGGAGGAAACTCCTGTTCAATCAGGGGATAGTTATATGCAAAAAGAGGGAAGGGGGGAGAGAAAGAGGAAGACCTACGAATTTAAGGCATGGTTTCCCATCTCTAAGTTAGTTCTAAGAAAGCACAGCCTGAAGAAAAAAATGATGCAAATAAAGTGAAAAAAATACCAGCACGGATTTTATGGACCTAAGAAGACCTCTCCTGACCACCTTGATGATGTTAATTACTTTCGGATGTAAACTAGGACAATTAAGCCATCCCTGGGACACTTATTAGGGCTCCAGAAATCGCAAGCATGTGAAACACAGCTAAACAACTTGAAAGCAGACTCCCATTTTCAACCTAAGAACAAGATAGAATGCTGGGAAAAACTCTGGCTCAGGAAACTTTCCTCTGGAGCCATAGTTAGTCCCTTCCCTTTTGGCCCCCTTTTTAGTGTGTTTGTAGCTTCATCATTTCACTTCTGGCCTCACGTGCAAACAGCTTCTCCAATGCATCACTCTGTCTCCACGGTTTCAACCCATTATTTCAACATCCTTAGGAAAACAAACAAGTACCCCCAGAGCAAAAGTTTATTTCACAATATGCCTGCTATCCCTGATGCCCTATTTCTGCTTCAACCTGTAACCTTTCAAATTAGGCTCTTTGGGGTCGCTTCCCCTTATTAACTTGAGTTCAAGGATTAGACTCTCCGGTGTAATAATTATTCAAGGTGGCCAAAAAGGGTTTTGTGTTCGTCTTCCTCGCCCTACCGCAGAGCTGAGAACTCTCCTGAAACTTGTCATCATTTTCTCCTGCCTCTCTGGTAGGTATTACCATCATTTTGTGGTTGACGTATGTGAAGTAAAAAGAAGATGCAACTTGCCAAATAACACAGTCAACATTTTTAGCGAAGCAAGTTTAGAATAAGAGCCTCCCAAAGCCAATGAGTATATATTTTAAGGTATTGAACCTGATAGTATTAGTTAAGTTGTAAAATTAAAATGGACCCATATCCCCCAGATTTGTAATTGTCATGCATGGAAAATGGATCAATGATTTGTATTTAATAATCTTTTAGATTCTACATCCCATGTGGCAGATACTGTGTGTATCCTTCATCATGATGGCACCAGTATATCCTGCTACCTTGAGATGAGAAGGAGATTGATGAATATTAGTTGAATCAATGTTGGAAATATTTTTTTTAATTATAAAATATGCTTTAAAATCCTACTTATTCCTGGCTTTATTTTCTACTTAATGTAAATGATAAGAGGGTAAGAGAACAACTTCTGGAATAAGCCTGTATACCAACACTGAGTAAATTACCTCTCTGTAGCTCAGTTTCTCTACCTGGAAGATGGTAGAACGCCACCAGTTAACTTGTGAATATTTGTGAGAATTAACTATGAAAATTTACTTTAGCCTCTTAGATGCACGTTGAACACATTGTAATCACTCAGTAACTGTGCTCTGTTACGGGACTTTCCATTTGTTACTAATAAATAGCTGTTGTTTTTTTAACTCATGATAGAAGTACTAATCATAAAGAGATATTAAGGGTAGCAATGAGATTCAAGAATATCACAAAAAGAAATACTCATCATAAAACAAATAAAAGACCTCATTACTATTGTTAAAATGATTTTTATACCATTGTCCAATGCGCATGTCATTCTGTTAAGGACCTTAATAGGCAAAGTGGATTTTCTTCTTTTCTACTCTTTTGCTCTAAGACAGGAAAATAAATATATGCCATGTTTCAAGGTAGCCCAATCCCTAATGAAAGTATCTGAATTCAGCCTTCAGTCCTCTGAACCACACAGTAGGCCAGGTGACATCATTCATTCAATCAGTACCACTAAGTAGAATTTCCACGGACTGCTCACCACGTGACCTTCTTCCTGCGTTGCACCCCCTTTTTCCCTCTTTACTTTCTCCCTTCAGCTTCGTCAGCTCTTCTATTGTAATTGCATTTGGGGGGTTTATTTTTGTTGTTGGTGGTAGAGGTGGTGGTGGTTTTAGGGAGAAATTGCATTTTCTTCTCTTACTGTCTTTTTACTTTTCTCTCTCCTTGAGAAATAAAAATACCCAATAATACACAAGAGCCTTACTTTGCTAGCAGAATTTGGGATTTAAACTATACGACCTCTGTAATTATTTGTTCTACAGAAGGCTTCTTTAAAGACTCGTTTAGGACCAAGCCAATGCTTTCAGACATTCCCTGGTGACTGACAGCCTTTGCCACCCACCTTTAGATGAGTAGTTCCCCTGTCAAAGGCCTAGTCTCCCAGATAATTATATACAGTGTATCATTTTTTATTTTCTCCAACAATACATTGGAATCATACCAAATAAATCATGCGCTGGGGTATGAAATGCTGGTGAAATAAATGAACATGAAGATTTAGGGTGACATGCCCTGGGAATCAGAAGAACTTGCGATTTAACACATTGATCTCATTTGTTCAGGAGCTGACACTGGGTTCCATCACTGGGAAGTAGCGTCGTAATATTACAAAGAATAAATAAATATTCACCCACCCCCATTGAGAAGATTACCTCTCTAAGAGAGTGGTCACTTATTTGGAGAGATTTGGACTCCTCTCTGGATACAGATAGTTTATATAATTGCTGAGCAATAAGTTAAGTTTTTCCAGACCATCCTTCCCTACGTGTTAAAGATAAAAAGGACATAACTCCCAAACCACCAGTCTGGCTCAGGTAAATATCATGTTCCAGTAACACTGGTGTCAATGAATGGTATGGAAGAGAATGCTCTTCTCAAGAGGTGAGATGGGGAGCTGCTTTTGAAAATAAGGTTTAGGAAAAAATTTTTATGCCATGAGATATGTTCACATTATGGTAATAGATGCAATAAATAGGATACAAATTTGGTTCTTAATCACTATCACATTATCATAATTATGTCTGTAAGCCATACACACAGAAAAGGAACAGAGACATAAGTCAAATGTTCTCTTTGGATAGTGAGATCGATTATCGATGACTTTTTTCTTTTTACATTTCTATACTTACAAATTTTCCACAACGACTATTAATTTTTTTATTTGAAAATATAAAACTAATGTTTCTAAAGATATTTTGAGTGTTAAGGCATAGCATGTAAGGTAGCACTTTCTGTTTTCCCTCTGTTGATTCTCCTTCAAGTTTTCTTGCTGTTCTTTTCTCTCCTTAACTTGTACTTTTGCCTCAGATAATGAACACCAAAGGATTATTGTATTAGAATTACTTGAACTAATGTGCTTTCTCTTAAAAAAATTAATGAGTGTTTAATCATTGTAATACTGGCCCATAATATAGCTCAAAATATAAAACAGGAGCCAGACTATCTGGAAAGAAGAGAACCTCAGCTCTGACAGTTGTTAGCTGGGTGATCCTAGGCAAGTTGCTTAACCTCCCTGTGCTTCATTTCTCTGAAATGTCAAAGAAGGCTATTAACAGAGTCCACCTCACAGATTGTTGTAAGATGAAATGAGCTATTCTGCGTAGACATTTAGAATAGCATCTCACATATATTAAGTTCTATATGCGTATTTGTATTCCTCCAGATTTCGGTGGACCTGCCCATGAGGGTTGTATTGCTATACACATACACGTGTGTGTGTGTATATATATATATATATATATATATATACATATATATATATATGTATATATATATACATATATATATACACACACACACACACATATATATATATATGAAGCTTCTCTATGCCCCTGATAGACTCCATGATGAAAGACAAGCACTAGTCTTGTTTCTACTAGGTCCCAACTCCTATCATGATGTTTGACACCTGGTAGGGACTCTATCCATATTTGTGGGATGAATAAAAGCATAATGAATACTACAGTCATAAGTCTGTGTCTAAAAGTAAAATCTGATATTTGAATATAGGACAGTCAGCTATCTGCAAATGTCAAGGCTACCCCCTTTTCGCTAAGAACAGCTAGCAAATGTTTCAGCTGAACAGTTTTTGTGGGCCCTTACACTATTGTTTATACATTTCAAGTGAGATGGTTGTTCTTTAGTGACCTTGCATTCTTTCTTGATATAAAGCTTACGTTGAATCTAAGGAAAGAGTCATGTTTTCTGAATGGGATCGACATGAGTTTCCCATCTGACTTTTCTCGGTGTTGCTCTCCAAGTCCATATTGAAGGACAATAGAGACCTCTCTATGCCATAGAAACACTTCACACTGAGAAGTTCCACTGGCCTGGTCCCCTGATTCTGAGTCACAGAGCGTTGCTTGAGAATAAATTTACAAGGCATCAAAGCACAGAAAATGTTAATGACTGGCCCAAAATGGTCTGGAATTGCAAATGGTTCCAAGAATCCAAGGATATATTTTTTTCATCCCATGTGCTTGATATTTAAGGGCATGTGTGGGGTATACGTCATCTTCTTTTTACTTGAGGAGTTAATTTATAACGGAGTATAACAGGTTTGAAGCTCAAATGAGCATGTTAAGCATACTTAATACTTCTTCATAAACTTTATTTTTATAGCATTAAGTGTGTTATGAAAAAGAAAATAAAGAGTATGCTATCTTACCCCTTGGATCAAGTTCAGAGTGTTGAGATCTTTCCAGTTCTGATTTAGTACAATCACAGGATGTGGGAGGGCCTTTCAAAACATTTAAGTGGGTCTATAAGCCTGAGACTGGAAATGAATCACAGGACCATTTTTCATCTTGTCAGTTGCCGACATCATGCTTAAGGAATTCCTACAGCAAAACATATGTCTATTCAGAGTATTAGCCATTCTGTTCCCTGATACCAAATCAAAGAATTACTTCCTAAAAAGGAAGTTTGAAAAGACGCAATCATCACTTCCAGAGAATATACATGTGTAAAATTCATCATTAGTCAGGGTGTTCATGTCTCACAAAGATGGCCCTATAACAACAGATTTAACAGCTCACACACCCTGGGCCAAAGAGACGTTAATCCAGGCCTTAACAATGTTAAGATTATAAAGATATTATCTATCAATATCTGGATTTCATCTAGCATAAAAGGAATTGTAAACCTAAGCAGAGTGATTTTGATAAATTATTGCCGATTTCCAGACATTTGGAGGAAAAGCCATAAGATTTTGTGGTAGAAATGCCTTTATTTACCACATCGAGTCCAGTATTTCTTCAGCTGGGGCTGTACTTTAAGATACAGTTGGGGTGCTTTTATAAATCTCTACCCCAAAACAATTAAGTCAAACACACTCATTGTGAGAACCCAGGCATCAGTATTTTTGATAGCCTTCCAAGTTTTTCTGCACAAAGCCAAGGTAAGAACCACCACTCTGTTACATTCTGCTGGGATGGCCAGGAGGGTAGGAGCTATCTCTGGGCAAAATGAGTGACTAAAGGCAACATTTACTATTAATATGCTGGCACTGTTTAAAAGAGCTTTCCCTGTAGTAACTTTCAATCCACCCTAATGGGTGGAAACTATTATCCTCACCACCTTTTTTCCAATGAGCACTCTGAGGGATGCCACACAACTCGGAATGGCGGAATGTGGATTCCGATCCCTGTATTTGATGACAGAGTCATATTTATGTAACAAATATTGTTACAAATATTGTTCAAATAATATACCAAGCACAATGGCAAAATGCTTGCAATAGAATGCAATAAACAAGGAGATGCATTCTGCCGGTAAACACCAAGTTATCAGCAACTGTCTTACCACATGGGCTGGAATTAAACATGAAAAAATAATCATGTTGCCCTCAGTAGTATCCTGGAAAAATTGTTGATACTAACTGAACCAATAGATGAAACTAACTAAAGAGGACCAAAATTCTGTATCCATTGACATATGTCTGGCTTCCAAGTGGTCCACAAAGTAGAATCACAGCCACTGTGATTCCAGCAACAGTGAACCAGACTGTAACCGTGCTGTTTTCACGTATTCAGCATCTGGGTGAAGCAATGCTCAAGGAGCAGAACCCATAAGAACAGAGAATAGATTCCACAGTGTAATTTATGTTCTCTCTAACACTCTGGAAATAGAATATTCTTTAAGACACGTGACTACAGTGAAAATGACCTAATTTATGTACAGTATAAGAAATGCATGTTTCCTGTCCTACATACTAATGCTGACTTCCTGCTTTCACAAAGAGAAGCCCCAAGAGGTTCACTGAGGACTTAAACTATATTTTACGCCATGGCTTGCATGAAGAATATTTCCTGTATTTAAGAAAATCCCATAGGTTGAAAAGCAATAGTGTGAAGATATCAGAAGCATTCTCTCTTTTATCTGGAGCTGAACAAGCCTATGTAGACCCAAATCTGAATAAAAGTATCTTCTATAAGTAAGTGTCAGTAAATGTGTTTGAAACAAACAAACTCGTCTCTCCAGTGATCACCTACAAGTGTTATTTCAGCGCCATTAAAAAGAACTAGTGCCACCTTCAGAAGCATTTACCACCCACTGGTAAATCTACAATGAGGTCTTTATTACCTTAGCTGTTCTGCCCTTTAAAAGAAAGTATTTATGTAGGGATTAAATGTTGCCATTAATAGTCATTTACAGTTCAGGGTGAATTAATGATTTAAGAGGAAGCTTTTCCATGATTTTAGGAAAGAGAACATTTGGGTCCTGAGACCTGGGAGGGGTGTGGGGAGGAGCTGACATCCAGATAGGGAGAAAGAAAAGGGGTGTACCCTCTGGGAATGCCAAAGGCGAGTTCCAGCCCTTTCACAAGTTCATCCTGCAACCGCTTTTGGTAAGGAAGCAGGGGACACCTGAGAAACTAGAAGAAGTTTTCTTTTGTTTCTTGATGATACATATTTCCTTAGGCTAATTAAGACTATGGATTTTACAATATACAAAAAGAATAAAGATATTTTAATTATAGGTAACTCCTTTAACACTGAACAAAACTGGAAAACAAGGAAATTGAAAGCCTTAAACAAGAACAAGGAAAAGAAGAAAAGAAAGAGAGAAGAATTCATGTCATTATCACAGTCATTGGCTCAATAAATAACCAGGGAGACTAGGTGCTTTAAGAATTTTGACCAAAGGAGGTGAATTTGCAAATAAGAGCGATATTAGCATACGTGAAAAGGCCACTGGCCATACGAAAATGCAGAGAAACCACACTGCAAAATACATGAAGACTCAACTACATATGAAAATTAGATCAAAATAATGAGGTTTACAGATCATCTCCAAATGATAGAAATATTGAAATACTTTGAAAATACATTATAAAAGTATAAAGGTAGCTTCAAGTAACCTTATGCTGAAGGAAGTTGCTGATTCTAGTAACCGTACTGATCCAGAAAGTAATGCATGCTTCTCTTGCTGTCACTCGATTCATTTCTCCCAAAAGAGATGGAAATAAGGAAGAGGGGGAAAAGTAATTACCATAACCCTCACATATCAAAGAAAATAAGTTTCTAGCCATAAATATGAGGAGAAAAATAATGTCATCTCGAGAAATTAAATATCTCTTTGTGAAGACAATAAATGTAATGTGACAACAAATGTAATCTTCCCATTTTTTGAGGAAACCTTTTAAGAAATAAATGGAAACATTATCATATCAGTTACTAATGCTGTAAAACAAATCTCCCAAATACTTAGTGTCATAAAACAATAATAATGCTATTATTTCTCATGATTTTTTTCTGCTAGGAATCCATAAATAACTTGTCTGGGCAGGTGTGGCTCAGAGCCTCCCATGAAACTGCAGGTAGATTGTAAGTGAAAATGGGTCAGCTTGGGGGCGGGTCATCCATCTCTCTCTTCATATAGTCTCATAGCTTTCCCATGACATCTCTTCAGATGGAGAGTCTGAACTTCCTGATGGCATGGTGACCTCATGACAGCAGAACTATTCATGTTACAGGTCAGGACTCCAGAGGGAGTGTGCCAGTGATCAAGGTGGAGGCTGAATCTCCTCTATGACATGGAATATAAGTCCTCTAAGTGCATAGGATATAAACCTAACCTCTCAATAGAAAGAGTATGAAAGACACACTGTCAGAAGATCTTGTGATTTGACCATCTTGGGAAGGAACAATTTTTCATAGTTATCTTTCTTAACCCACGTGGTCTCCTGACAATATGTCTTTCATACATTTTCCACTGAGGAGTTACATTTAGATCACATGCAAGCTTATTTTTCACTAGGTTATAGCAACAACAAAGATAATAATAATATAATAAAATACAGTATCTCACTTAATCCCATCATTACTTTCATTTTATACTTGCAAAAAGATTGAGCTTCAGAGAGTACGTAGCATCCTCGAGATCACACTGCAAACAGCATAGCCAACGTTGAAACATAGATTTATCTATTTCAAATTCCAGTTGCTTTCCATTATACTACATCACTGCATAATGATTTTAATACTAACCAAACCAATCACCCTCATAATACTAGCTCATCACTGAGTTTCTAATTTATCATTAGAAATTCATAAATAAATGGCTAATTTATATCATTAGAAATTAGAAATATCATAAATAGCACTCTAAGTGGAAACTCAGCACCAAACCCACAAAAATGGTGAACAAACGTTCAGGTTAGCCCACAGAGTGCTTGCATGGTCTGCAAAGTTCAGACTCTTGGCTTGCCCATCAGTGCTGTTCTACAATATATTTAACTTTACTTACATCACTTGCCCATTCCACATCAGTTGTCACAGTTTTGTTTTTAATTTATTTAATCTGAATTCCTAACAGATAGCTAAGTCTCCAGTTGAAAGAAGAAAATACTCTGCGGTATGAATTCCTTCAAATTCCCTCCCCTCCACATGGAGCTAATCTGTTTATCTCTTTTCACTCTATTCCTACTTGTGTCCAAAGCTAATCCTTTCCCCTCCCTTCCCGTCTGCTCTGAGAATTTTCTTTCTTAATTACGTCCACTTATTTTACCTTCTACTTCCCTTCACTCTTGGCTCTTTCTCTTCCTTTTAAAAACAAACTCATATTTCTTGTCCTGGAAAAAATAACCCTTCCCTAGTCTGTTCACCTCCTATTTAAGCAACTTCCCTTCCTGGTTTCCTGTCAAGTCTAAACCGCTTATCAGAACGGTTTACATTGGATGGGTTTCACTTTATTATCACTCACTCTGTGACTCACTTTGTTCTGGTTTCAGCCTCTCATTTCTTTCAAGCCATTCTTTTCAATGACACAGCTCTTTAGTACAACTCCATGAGGAGGGTATGATAGTTGAATATGCACCCTTTTGTAGCAAAAGTCCTTCTCCTAGCATTCATGCAAGGGTCAATATTTGTCACAGATAAAGAGTTTGCTTGATGACTTTTATCAGCTCCTCATTAAAATTATTTATCCCCTTTCCTTTGTGTAGATACCCATGAGTGGGACTGCTAGATCATAGGTAGTCTTATTTTTAATTTCTTGAGCAAAGTCCTAACTGTTGTCCACAGTGGCTACACCAATTTAAATTCCCACCAACAGTGCACTAGGGTTCCCTTTTGTTCGTATCCTCAACACTTGCTATTATTGTCTTTTTGATAATAGCCATTCTGACAGGTGTAAGGTGATACCTTCTTGTGGTTTTAATTTACATTTTCATGATGATTAGTGATGTTGAGCACTTTTTCATGTACCTGTTGGCCATTTGTATGGGTTCTTTGGGAAAATGTCTGCTTAGCTCCACCACATATTTTTAACTTGGATATTTAGGGGGTTTTTTCCTATTAAGTTGTATGAGTTTCTTATATATTTTGGATATTAACCCCTTATTGGATATGTGGTTTATAAATATTTTTTCCCATTCCATAAGTTTCCTTTTCTTTTTATTGGTGGCTTCCTCTGCTGTGCAGAAGCTTTTTAGGTTGATGCAGTCCCACTTATTTATTTTTGTTTTTGTTTCCTTTGCTGTTGTTGTCAAATAAAACAAATATATCGCCAAGACCCATATCAATCAAGGAGCTTACTCTTTATGTTTTCTTCTTTATAGTTTCATGTCTTATGTTCAAGTCTTTAATGCATTTTGGGTTAGTTTTTGTGTATAGTGTAAAATAGTAGTCTAATTTCATTATTCTGCATGTGGCTGTCCAGTTTTCCCAAAACCATTTATTAAAGAGACTATTCTTTTCTATTGTATATTTTTGGCTCCTTTGTTAAGAATTAATTGACCATATAAGCATTGTTTATTTCTGGGGTCTCTTCTTTTCCATCTATCTATTTGTTTTTATGTCAATATCATACTGTTTTAGTTACAATAGCTTTGTAATATAGTTTGAAATCAGGAAGTGTGGTGCCTCCAGCTTTGTCTTCTTTCTCAAGATTACTTTGGCTATTTGGGGTCTTTCATGGTTCCATATAAATTTTAGGAGTGGTTTTCTTCTCTTCTGGGTATATATCCAACTGAAACAAATTCATTATCTCAAAATATATCTGTGCCCCCACGTTCACTGCAGCATTATTTGTAGCAGCTAAGGTATGGAAACAACCTAAGTATCCATCAATAGATAAATGGATAAAGAAAGTGTGATTTCCTTTTCTTTCTCAAATATCATTCAGCCTTAAAAAGGAAGGAAATCCTGTTGTTTGTGACAGCATGAATGAAACTGAAGGACACTATGCTCAGTAAAATAAGCCAGGCAGAGAAAGACAGATACCTCCTTATCTCGCTTATATGTGGAAGCTAAAACTGAAGTCTAACTCATAGAAGCAGAGTGTATAAAAGGGGTTGGTGAAAGGATACAAAGTTTCAGTTATAAGGTGAATAAGATCTGAGCATTTGATGTATAACATCGTGACTCTCGTTGATAACACTGTATCATATAATTGAAATTTGCTAAGAGAATAGAACTTAAGTGTTCTCACCAAAAAAAAAAAGGTAATTACGTGAGGTGATGGAAGTGTTAATTAAGTCGATGAGAGGAATCCTTTTACACTGTATATGTATGTCAAATTATTACATTGTACACTTTAAATACCTTACAATTTTGTCAATTATAACTTAATAAAGAAAAAAAGATTCAGCCCCATGACTCCAGTAAAATGTCAGTAGCTTGGAGAGTCAGGACAAAAAGGTTTTCATTTCTCTACTTTTCTCTCAAGCCCATGCAGCTTTCAGAGTATGAGTTTTAATTAAAATTAATATCTAGATGCTTCTCATGGTTTAGTGCTTACCTCTTAAAGTCTAGCGTGGCAATTTCAGCCAAAGAGCTAGAAACACTAGGAAATGTCATTAGGACGTATTTTATTATTCCTGTCTTGACTGGCAGGGCTGGCAGTCATAATAAAAAGCTACAGATGGGGTGGATTAAAGAGCAGAGTTTGTTTTTCCCAGTGTTTGAGGCTGACATGTCCAACATCAGGATGCCATCAGATTTGGTTCCAGGTGAGAGCTCTCTTCCTGGCTTACAGAGTTGCCTTCTCCCTGTGGCCTCTCATGGCCTTTCCTCCATGTGTGCACACAAAGAGGGAGAGAGATTTCTGTTTCTTCTTCTTCTTATGAGGCCACTAATTCCATCATGAGGAGCCCACCCTTGTGACCTAATCTAACTCTAATTACCTCCCAAAGACCCCACTGCCACATACCATGACACTGGGAGTTAGGGTTTCAATATATGAATTTTGGGAGGACACAAATCTTCCATCCATAACAGCTACCCTGTAGCTGGTCCCAGAGTCACCCAAACTAACAACTGATTTTGAGATTGTACTTCAATCCAGAACTGTGAACTTCCTCACGAACTCCAAGTTTGACAGGAATCATAAATGGTTGTTTCTTCTTCCAAGGTCAATGTAAGGCTTGAGGTAGACATCATATTCCCCATCATATATAGATAAGTCTCTGAGATCATTGTAATCTTGGGTCATGAGGAATATTAGTCTTGGATATTTCTGTGGACTCCAAATGAGGACACAAGTTAAGAATAGCAGTCAAAGAAGTAGATGGCCAGGTAAAGACAGTGGATTGAATGTATATGTCTAATTTTGGTGCATCCGGAATGACATTAAAACTCCAATTAAAAGTTTAAAAGAAAAAAGCATACCTCCAAGTATGTGAAAAGGAGAAGAATATATCAACAACATTTTTTTGGAAGCTGAAAAGCATATGGATCACAGATCCAACCCAATCCTCACTTGAAAATCATCATTTGGCTAGGGTCCTGATAGGACCAAATATCTCTGTAACTTGGGGTAAAGGGAATATTGAAATAAAGATGATACATTGAAAGCTGTTTAATAAGTATCTAGATACCTAGATCCCTTTTCCATCCCACCCCTCCATAGTATATTCCATCCCCTAGCCCAGAAAGACTACATGGTTGTTATATGGCCAAGAGAAAACAGAAGATCCATAGATTTGGAGAAATCTGTTGAAAGGATGAGCACAAACCAGAAATAGGGGATTAAATAAACATATGAAAACTGAATGATAAATTCTGACACTCTATTGTTTCTCCCTCTGGGTTCTTAGAACACTGAAAGCCAGGGATTCACTCTCTAGGAAGCTGGAATTCCCAGAACTTGAACTCTGAGCGGCCATAGAGGGGAAAGGCCTAAAGAAACAAGCATTGAAGTTTTCCCAGCAAAGACTCAGCCAGGTGACCCAACAAAGAGACATGAAAGAAAGATAATGGCTTCATATCACTGGATCTGAGAGATGAATCTTAATCAGGATTCTAGGAATTCCTTAAGTTTACTCAGATCTCTTCAAGACAGGAAGAACTGGAGTCAAGATTGACTAAAGTAGGTTCTGTGTAAGGCTGGGAACGTATAGAAAATATGGGTCCACACAGAAGGAATCTCATTTGGCACCTGTGGTTCACAGATCATGCTGCAGAAGAGATACAGTTCATGAGCTGATGAGGGTTGTGAAATGGCAGCTGATTGAAAGCACATAGACTGCTATTCCAGAGTCAGCAATCAGGGCTGGACAAAGCTAGATTTCAAAGTAGGAGAGGCATTTTCAAGGTTTCAGTTCCACGACTGCAACCAAGCATCTTATGTTCCCACAGCCTAGGCTTATTTCCAGGAGTCATACAAAGAGACAAAACTGAAGTCCCTAGTGGAAGAGCTCAGAGAAGAAAATGGCATTTCCTCCTGCATTGCAGTTAGTCTGTTAATCCTCTGTCTGGGTAGGTCTAGGTTCATATCAAAAATTAGGTCCAGTTCAGAGCCACATGGAGCTCAGCATGGTGCTATAGTTCAGCACATGACCCAATTTACTCATTCTGTGGGGAAAGATGAGCAGGCCTTGAACCTGACACTCAGTTACCTCTTCAGAGCAGGATGAAGGAGGTGGGGTACAGAGAATCAACTGTGATTCTGGGAGGTACACCAGCAATAAGAGAATGGAAGACAGAGGATAAACCATTGAAGAGACAGATCAACACAGAAGATGAGTTACCAGCTGTGTCAAGGCGAACACCTAGAATGAACTAACACTTGGAGTGGAAAGTTACAGGAAAGATAAGGAAGCTTTATGAATTATTCTCTGAACAAGAGAAGTTCAAGGCTTAGGTCAAATGCTCAGGGGTAATTGTCTATCAGAGCTTGAGTATGACAAAACAAACTGGACATAAGCAGATTGAGGAAGAATCAGAGACACAGTCATGAATTTCAAATACTTAAATCTTCATTTTATGAAAGAGGAGTTAGAATTCTTTCTGGGATCTCTTATTATTACAGCTGAGTATACCCCACTGAATTCTATGCCATGATCAGTTCACAGAGGCAGGATGGATCCCACTCAAAATGTGGTTCAGATGTGGAGCTGTTGCATCACTACACACGTGCTAAGAGGGTATGAAAAGGTTTATTGCCCACATAATGAGGCTTTCTGGGGAATGCAGTGCAAGGTCCCAAACAGGTCTGAAAATGGCTTTAGAAATTGCAGGGAAAGGCGAAGGGTTTAGCTTTTGTTGGAATTAGGCAGTGGGGCTGGAGTGAGCAGTCCTGCTGGCAGATCAGGGCTTGCAGGGTTCAAATTTACTGCTGGTGCCAAAGGAGAAAAAAGCTGCATTTTCTTATCAGCTTGTTCAGATGTAGGGCAAAAGAGGAAGGTAAATGATGGGTTCAAAAGCTCTTGTCAGTCAAACATCAATAATGGAGTCAGATTCTTTATTACAATCCAGCGTACCAAGTTTTGAAATGGCAAGAGTTTTTCTTAGGAAGGAAAATTTCATTTTTGGAGATTAGATGGTGAAGAATTTATATAGGGCTAGCTATTGTCTTCTTGAGATTCTATGACTATATTCTTGCGTGATAAATGAGACAACTTAGAAACATCTAATTATCTCAATCCCTAGATTGAACAAAGATTGTTTCAAAAGTAGAAGCTTGGAGGAATATTATAATGTGCTTTGTACAGCAGCTGATATAACTTTAGTGTTATAAGAGATAAATAATAACTAATCAGATGAGCATTTTTTACCACTATTTTAGTTCCAAATCAGAGAAATTCACAATGAGTTGGTAGCATATGTAAATGTGAACTGGGTTTCTATCACACCAAACCAATCTGGACAATTTAAGAAATGCACTTGATTCAAAAATGTCTTTTAAGTCTGACAGTTCCCAGATGTCAGTTTTAAGGAATATTGCCCTTTTAATACTTATTTGATAAAGTTTTAGAATTATTACTCATTTTTGCATAACACTTCATGTGCATAAGAAAATATACCTTGTCTTGTAATTATAGTCAAGGCCCAGTGTTTTTATTTCTGAGGAAAAAAAAGGGGGAGTTAACACAGATATATCAGAAATAACACCTGCTAAATGTTAAAACAGAGGCACATGAATACATAGGCATCTTTACTACTATTCTTATAAAAGCGTATATATATACTAACTTTGAAAAGATATTTTAAATTTAAATATTATGGCTAAAAAATGTTAACCTATTACTGAAGTTCTAGAACTGAAGGAGATTGAAGTGAAATTTGCCAATACTACAAAAGCGGGTACTTAGATCCAGCTAGTGGGATGCTCTTCTACATCTCCCAATATTTTGGGAGGAGGATTGAATCAGGCATGTGTGTGCTGCATCTGCAAAACTATTTGGTATACCCGTCCACCTCCTCAGTCTTTGTGGTAGATCAAAAATCAGGTAGGCTGATTCCTCATTTCCAGGGTCGTTTCACAGGTGGTTCCCAGGTGACTTGAAAGTTTCAGGCTGTTTCTACTTGGGACTGTCAAGGAGATCTCCTGTGCTGTCTTGACATAATCATTCAGTCCAACAACACGACGCTAATGAAGCTGCATTACTGCCCACCAAACACTGCAAATTGAAATGGCGAAAGCACCAGCCCTAACACACCTTCTGAGTAGTTTTTTGTTTTGGGGGGTTTTTTTTTGCGGTACGCGGGCCTCTCACTGTTGTGGCCTCTCCCGTTGCGGAGCACAGTCTCCGGACGCGCAGGCTCAGCGGCCATGGCTCACGGGCCCAGGCGCTCCTGGACCGGGGCACAAACCCGCATCCTATGCAACGGCAGGTGGACTCTCAACCACTGCGCCACCAAGGAAATCCCTGAGTAGTTTTGATTGTAATAAACTGAAGAGAAAATACTCACCACGTTAACACTTTGGTTAGACGATTCCATAATAATGAAGATCTTCACTTAATTTTTTGTTTTTTTTTTTTAATTGGAGTCTAGTTGATTTACAATGTGTGTTAGTCTCAGGTGTACAGCAAAGTGAATCAGTTATATATATATACACATATCCACTCCTTTTTAGATTCTTTTTCCATATAGGTCGTTACAGAGTATTGAGTAGAGTTCCCTGCGCTATACAGTAGGTCCTTATTAGTTATCTATTTTATATATAGTTCCACTTTTAATTTTCAATGCACACTTTTAGTAAAAGGTACATTTGAGGATTAAATCCTTCTCTGTATATATTTCATTGCAGTTAATGTACCTAGTACTGTTTTTTGTGATTGCTGCTTATTATTGCTTAAAATTTTTTTTCTTTATTCTCCACTTTTCAGCAATATGGCTACTTAAACTTTATGGAGGGACACAGAATAATTTTTCTTTCCAACTCCACTCTTTTTTTTTTTTTTGCGGTACACGGGCCTCTCACTGTTGGGGCCTCTCACTGTTGTGGCCTCTCCCGTTGCGGAGCACAGGCTCCGGACACGCAGGCTCATTGGCCATGGCTCACGGGCCCAGCCGCTCTGCGGCATGTGGGATCCTCCTGGACCAGGGCACGAACCCTCATCCCCTGCATCGGCAGGCGGACGCTCAACCACTGTGCCACCAGGGAAGCCCCCCAACTCCACTCTTGATGCATGGAGTTTGGAAGTAATCACCAGGAAAGAAGGGCAGAGATGGAAAGCTAGATGTGTGAATCTGGGACTGATCCTTGAAACTCTGTATTACAAAATTGAGTTCAATAAAGTGATTATTGGCTTATTTGATAATCCTGCAAAAATGATTGATGATGAACTAAAATTAGAGATAATAAGAAGTTTAATAACCCACCCCAATAAAAATTTACTGTTAGAAATTTTAGCTATATATACTAAGTGAAAAATCTGTGGAAAATACTTAAAATATAAAGGCAAAATTTAAAGCATATAATCTTATCATATAGTAATATCTACTGTTCTCTTCACATTTTGTTATTGAGTTACTAAAGCATTTTCAATTACTATTATTCATTCATAAGCACAAAGTTTTAAAATTTTTTCTTAAGTATTTTAAAACTCTTCGTTCATTTTTCAAAATCAAATGAGTTTGCTTCAAATAAGCAATAGTAACTCTCCAATGTTTCTAAATAAGCACAAGATTTGACATAGAAAAAACACCCAAAGGACATTTCTTTCTTTTTTCTTTCACAGGGACCTCTGGGCATGTTTTTTATGTTTGTATCTTTAACTTGAGGAGAATACATGCATCTTGTGTGAGATCGGAGTCATCATTTTTCTCCGGCATCCCCTTCATCTTTCTGAGCTTTCACTGTGCGTGTACCCACTCACACAAAGACAAGGAGATGTAATGAATTGTGGAAAAGACTTCTTTGTGGGGAAAGAGTGCCACACACGTCTTTGGAATGGAGGGAATTTGACCCCAAGCAGACAGGAGTCACATTCCGTATCAATAGGGCGCTATGGCAGTAACTTTGATCAATTCCAACTATTATGTTCGTTTCAAAGAATAACAAAAGAACTGCTAAACTTTTCACAAGTTTCATTAGAGGGAGGCAGGGTGTTCATGAAGCAGGAACTGGTGTTGAAATTACCAATGCAACATTGTGTCAGGAGTGCCTGCCAGAATCTGCCCTTTGACAATGAGACCGTTCTTGACCTTTGACTAACAAACTGTGGTTCAGTTAAAACACTCTGGAAGTCCTCCAGTTCACATCTGCATGATATTGCATGATATTGCAACTATGTTAAGAAAAGGGAAAGAAAGATACAAAGATATGAACATCCCTTCAGTTATGTTAAATGGTGTAAGATACTTATTATATGATACACTCTTTTTAAAAATTCACTAGCCAATCAAAGACAGAGTAAAAGTATAAAAACACAATTAAGAATAATGAACTCCTGAACAATATATTTTTTTAAAAGTAAGTCTGATGCATGTATGCACATATGTTCATTGAAAATAGGCACAGGGACACCCATGTCAGGTGCATAAAATAAGATCATATGTTAGGTCATAAAAAGACCTCATAAATCCAAAAATGTAGAAGTAATACAAGAAGAATTCCCTGATCATAATATACTGAATCCAGAAATTAATACAAAATAAGAAACAAAAATCCTTCCACTTGGAAATAGTTTTAAGTTTTGAAAGTTAAAATCTTGACATAAAAAATCTTTTAGATCAAAGAGCTGTAAACTAAAACTTAAAAAAATCAAGAAAGTAACGATAATGAAGATACTGTATATATCAGATATAAACCATAAAGAAAAAGAAATGAATAATAATTGAAATAAAAGCAAAATGAATGAGTTGAAATACGAAAAAAGGAGCAGATTAGAACCAATAGCAAAATAATTAATTAGTTAAAATAAAACAATAAAAGTAATCAAAAGCAAAGCTCGTTTTTTTAAATCAATAAAATAATTCAACCTTAGCTATTATAATCAAGAATAAAAGAAGAAAGATAGCTAGTGCACAAGAAAATAGATCTCAAGAAGTATACTTGGAAGCTTATTTCTTGAGTAGTTTAAAAATATTAAAAGACTACTTTCCTAATTACAAGTGTAAAAAATTTAAAATCTGGATGAAATAAGCATTTTCAAAGGAAAATACAATTTACCAAAGTTGACCACAGAATCTACATAAATCCTAAAACACAAAAAATCTAAAAGTTATATATAAAAGAACTATCTCCTAAAATAAAAAACACTAGACTTTGATAGTTTCACAGACAATTTTTCTAAACTTTAAAACAAATAATTCAAGTTAAACTATTCTACAGCACATTAAGATCATAAATTATTTTAATAAAGTGTGAGTTATATTGATATTAAAACATTTAAAAAATCATAAAAAGACAAATCACCAAAAAAAAAAAGCTGACCAATTTTCAATATTTAAGAAAATCTTAAATCAAATAGTAGCAAACCCATCTAGCAGCACATTAAAATAACCATGTATCAAGAACAAGTGGGATTTATTCCAGGCAAAAAAAATAAAAGATAGTTGAATATTAAAAATATCTATCATTATGTTTAATTCTCTTTATAGATCTAAGGCGAAAAAATTCACATGATCACTTTCCTCCATGCCGAAATGGCATTTGATGAATTTTATACTAAGTTTTACTTACAAAGGAAAAACACGCAAAATCAAAGTTAGTGAAATATTCACTAGCACACACTTAGGGTCATGGGTGCCCACAAACGGGTTAAGCCCGGGGACCAGCGCCACATGGGAAAGCAACACGGAGAGCAGGAAGGAGTTGGCTCACCACCACTGAGACTAATGATCCAGGAACTAGAGTCGTTGCAATTAGGGTAGAAATTTATTTTTATCAGAAGTTTAAAAGTACAAAAGAATAAAATAAAATTAATACTCTTTGCAGATGATATGGATGTCAATTGGAAAATCCAAGATTAGTTAGCAATAGAACAAAAATAAAATAACTTCAAAGCATGAAATCATAAAGGTATTACAAATAAATATGGATGCATTTTCGGTAACATTAGGGTGGAGAAAGAAGGCCTTTGTAACCATCATTGGTAGTGCAGAACTCTTTAAAATAAGTGATAAAAGTATCAGAGAGGTTTTGTTGTTGCTGTTGTTGTTTTAATGCCACTAAAAGAAAAACTAATCACAAAGCTATCATAAGCAAAAGAAAGACAAGTGGCCAACCTAGAAATAAAGAGAAACTTTGTGGGAGGCAAAGTGTAATTTCCCAAATATGGAAATACCTAGAAATCATGAAAAGAGCCAACAACTCAACAGAAAACTAGTCAAAGACACGAACAGTTCATTGAAAATCAAATAAAAATATTTCTGGAGAAATAAAAGATGTGCAACCTCATTCACCAAAGATGAAATCTTAATTAAAATACTATAACATTTTTTACCTATAATAGTCATCAAAATTCAAAATGTTTGACAATACCGTCTGTTGGTGGGGTTATATGAAAAAGAAAACACTTTCATTCATTTCTGATGGGAGTATAAAATACCACAACCCATGTAGAGGGCAATTTGATAAAACCTAACAAAATTTAAAATATTTTTATCCAGCAATTTTTTTAATGGGGATTTACCCTACAGAAACACCTAAAGTGATTTTTACATAGAAAGTTATTTTCTTGCAGTACTTTTCTATTAGCCATGTGACAACTAGTCATATCCATCTAAAGGGGGCTGATTAAATAAACTATGGGGTAGTTACACATGTGAAGATTAAAAAAAAAAAAATTGAAGAGGGTTTTAATACCCTGATATGGAAAATTCTCTAGGATACATAGTTAAGTGAAACAACAAAAACATAGTCAAGTTATATAATAGTGTCATATCCTTCATTTAGGGAGATAATGATACATGTTTATATTTGCCTATATGTACATAAAGAAACGCTGGAAGTTTACCCAGGAACATATAAAACATGTTTCCTAAAGGAGTTCAATCAATACAGGGCAGCCAGGGACAGGAGTGATGAATATCTAAATGCATGCCTTTGTTATATCATTTGGATTTTTGAATTCCACGAATGCACTACAAACTCAAAAAATATTTTTTTTAGTTCAATACTTATGAAATATTTTCCCAAAGCTTAGAATATTATAGAATTAGAAATGCTGTATAGCAAGTACTCAATGAATATTTGTTGAGAACATGGATGCATTAGAATAAAAATTCTCTCTTCCATTAACAAACAGAAGGAAGAAAAGAAAGGAGGAGGTTAAGGAGAAACAGATAAGAGAGGGAGTGGGGAATAAATTCCACTTGACTTTTGTGTTCACACATTCTATTTTTATTTGAGGTTAATTTTAAATATAACATTTGTTGTCTTATCAGAAAGCATTTCATCTGAGCACAAGAGTTTAAGTAATGCTGTATCAAACCAAGATGCATTATATCCTGTTATGAATACATATTGTGTGAGTATTGAGATACGGTTTAAATATATATACCCACTGTGCATGCAAGTACCTTGTGCTTCATTTGAAAGAAAATTTGAGGTGGATAGCACTTTTCCTTAATTTAGAGTTTTCAATCAGAATAAAACTTGATAGAAATTTTCTAATTTGGTTTCCAAGAGTTGTATTTCTGTTCAACTTGACTGCATCTTTGATTTATTTCAGCCTCATCTTTCATCTGATGCCTTTAAGGGGATATTCGAAATGTGTTTCATTTTTCAGATTAGCACTTTGTATGTATGTATGTAGAGATGAGAATTACTGTATTTTTATTACTACAGTTAAAAGTTTACCCATAATACAAAAAGTAAATTTCAGGCAGTATAATACAGTTTGAAAAATTCAAACAGTGAAAAATTAGACATTTTGGAGAAGATGGGGGATTCCATGGGTACCTAATCCAGCTGTGAATCTTTACTCGGGGTTAGTTCCAGTAAGTGGTTCCTGAGTGAGCTTTAATCACACTTATTCAATTACCTGTTAACTGCATCCAGCAATGGACAGGGAAGGCTGTAGCTCAGAGGGGTGGAAGTCTGTTCTACAGATAACACACTGTCCAGAGAATATGGAGGGAATAACAATAAGTATGGCAAGCAGTTAACATTCAGAACCCAATATATGAGTGTGATAAGGGTGGGAGGGCAGAGGGCCCTTGATCTGTTGTCCTGCAGGATGTCATCTTCATATGGACAGGTTGGCCATGTGACTTCCATCCTTCTCCTTCCCACCAGGAGTGTTTACTGTGGTGTCCTGGAGCTGATCAGTCATTGTATAGTGAGTATACTCAAGGCAAATAACTTTAATCTTCATAAATCTCTGGATCAAGAGATGCCACACTTAGACTTCATGGAGATACCCCCAACATCACCTGGTGAGGTAGAGACAATGCATAACACCAGAGGCCTGAGCTTTTTTTTAGTGCTGGATTTTTAATATTGATATTTAGTAATTTTATCCTGGATGTGCAAATGAGGTAAAAGTATCAAAGACAGACTATCATTTTTCACTTAAAAAGCAAAACATGACATTGTGGTCCTTAACACCTTGATTCTTACCCTACGGGTGACACAAGGAAAGTCAGGTAAAATGTCCTACCCATATACACTTCAGTCTGTATCCGCAAAGGAATGGAGAACAGTGCATTTTCTCTGTTTATATCCAGTAGAGAGACAGTTATCTGCCTCTTATTTTGAAAGGAAAAGGAGAAAAAATATATAACTTTTGCTCCTTTGAGAAGTGATGGCAAGGATCCTGGATTCTCACCCTGAACTTTTGGAATGCAAATACATCTTTCCAAGGGCCAAATAAACACTGAATGTCTCCAGCTTTTGTGACCTAGAGATGTTGCCAAGTTCTGGACTTCACAGGTTTGGGAATGTAAATAGCCAGGAAAAGAGTTCTCCAGTCTTTGTGGCACCTTGGGACTTAACCTAGGGACCTAGTCCAAATTATTGCAGATCTCCCATAATATGTGAAGAGTCAAATGCTTCCAGGAAAAATGAAAGCAAACAGGGCCTATCTCTGTGTCCTAACATTTCCTCGTCTCAGAGGGCTAGGGCTTTTTAAGGTAGAACTGAGAAATCTAAGGAGTTGTGTTTCCCCACAGGAAGGAGAATTTATATTTTTATGCAGGATGGAGAATATAAGCTTAATATTTGATACCAATATTCCAGGCAGGCATAATCATTAATATTGCTCATTAATATTTTTATTACTATTTCTTTTTTTTTAAATATCTCTATTGGAGTATAATTGCTTTACAACTGTGCGTTAGTTTCAGCTGTATAACAAAGTGAATCAGCTATACATAAACATATATCCCCATATCTCCTCCCTCTTGCATCTCCCTCCCACCCCCCATATCCCACCCCTCTAGAAGGTCACAAAGCACCGAGCTGATCTCCCTGTGCCATGCGGCTGCTTCCCACTAGCTATCTGTTTTACATTTGGTAGTGTATATGTGTCCATGTCTCTCTCACTTCGTCCCAGCTTACCCTTTCCACTCCCCGTGTCCTCAAGTCCATTCTCTACATCTGCTTCTTTATTCCTGTCATGCCCTTAGGTTCTTCTTCTTTTTTTTTTTTAGATTCCATATACATGTGTTAGCATATGGTATTTGCTTTTCTCTTTCTGACTTATTTCACTCTGTATGACAGACTCTAGGTCCATCCACCTCACTACAAATAACTCAATTTGGTTTCTTTCTTTCTTTTTTTTTTTTTTGTGGTACGTGGGCCTCTCACTGTTGTGGCCCCTCCCTTTGTGGAGCACAGGCTCTGGACACGCAGGCTCAGTGGCCGTGGCTCACGGGCCCAGCCACTCAGTGGCATGTGTGATCTTCCCGGACTGGGGCACGAACCCGTGTTCCCTGCATCGGCAGGCAGACTCTCAATGACTGCACCACCAGGGAAGCCCTCGTTTCTTTTTATGGCTGAGTAATATTCCATTGTATATATGTGCCACATCTTCTTTATCCATTTATCTGTCAATGGACACTTAGGTTGCTTCCATGTCCTGGCTATTGTAAATAGAGCTGCAATGAGCACTGTGGTACATGACTCTTTTTGAACTATGGTTTTCTCAGGATATATGCCCAGTAGTGGGATTGCTGGGTCATATGGTAATTCTATTTTTAGTTTATTAAGGAAACTCCATACTGTTTTGCATAATGGCTGTATCAATTTACATTCCAAGGAACAGTGCAAGAGGGTTCCCTTTTCTCCACATCCTCTCCAGCATTTATTGTTTGCAGAGTTTTTTGATGATGGCCACTCTGAATGGTGTGAGGTGATACCTCAATGTAGTTTTGATTTACATTTCTCTAATGATTAGTAATGTTGAACACCCTTTCATGTGTTTGTTGGCAATCTGTATATCTTCTTTGGAGAAATGTCGATTTAGGTCTCATTTTTGGATTGGGTTTTTTGTTTTTCTGATATTGAGCTGCAAGAATTCCTTGTATATTTTGGAGGTTAATTCTTTGGCAGTTGCTTCATTTGCAAATATTTTCTCCCATTCTGAGAGTTGTCTTTTCATCTTGTTTATGGTTTCCATTGTTGTGCAAAAGCTTTTAAATTTAATTAGGTCCCAATTGTTTATTTTTGTTTTCATTTCCATTACTCTAGGAGGTGGATCAAAAAGGATCTTGCTGAGATTTATTTCATAGAGTGTTCTGCCTATGTTTTCCTCTAAGAGTTTTATCGTGTCTGGCCTTACATTTAGGTCTTTAATCCATTTTGAGTTTATTTTTGTGTATGGTGTTACGGAGTGTTCTAATTTCATTCTTTTACATGTAGCTGTCCAGTTTTCCAGGCACCACTTATTGAAGAAGCTGTCTTTTCTCCATTGTATATTCTTGCCTCCTTTCTCAAAGATGAGTTGACCATATGTGTGTGGGTTTATCTCTGGCCTTCTATCCTGTTCCATTGATCTATATTTCTGTTTTTGTGCCAGTACCATACTGTCCTGATGACTGTAGCTTTGTAGTATAGTCAGAAGTCAGGGAGCCTGATTCCTCCATCTCTGTTTTTCTTTCTCAAGATTGCTTAGGCTCTTCAGGGTCTTTTGGGTTTCCATACAAATTGTGACATTTTTTGTTCTAGTTCTGTGAAAAATGCCAGTGGTAGTTTGATAGGGATTGCATTGAATCTGTAGATTGCTTTGGGTAGTATAGTCATTTTCACAATGTTGATTCTTCCAATCCAAGAACATGGTGCTCTCCAAGTTTGTATCATCTTTAATTTCTTTCATCAGTGTCCTACAGTTTTCTGCATACAGGTCTTTTGTCTCCTTAGGTAGGTTTATTTTAGGTATTGTTTTCTTTTTGTTACAATGGTAAATGGGAGTGTTTCCTTAATTTCTCTTTCTGATTTTTCATCATTAGTGTATAGGAATGCAAGAGATTTCTGTGCATTAATTTCGTATCCTGCTACTTTACCAAATTTATTGATTAGCTCTAGTAGTTTCTGGTAGCATCTTTGTGATTCTTTATGTATAGTATCATGTCATCTGCAAACAGTGACAGTTTTACTTCATCTTTTCCAATTTGTATTCCTTTTAATTCTTTTTCTTCTCTGATTGCTGTGGTTAAAACTTCCGAAACTATGTTGAATAATAGTGGTGAGAGTGGGCAACCTTTTCTTGTTCTTGATCTTAGTGGAAATGGTTTCAGTTTTTCAGCATTGAGAATGATGTTGACTGTGGGTTTGTCATATATGGCCTTTATTATGTTGAGGTAATTTCCCTCTATGACTACTTTCTGGAGGGTTTTTATCATAAATGGGTGTTGAATTTTGGCAAAAGCCTTTTCTGCATCTATTGAGATGATCATATGGTTTATTTTCCTTCAGTTTGTTAATATGGTTTATCACATCGATTGATTTACGTATATTGAAGAATCCTTGCATTCCTGGGATAAACCCCACTTGATCATGGTGTATGATCCTTTTAATGTGCTGTTGGATTTTATTTCTTAGTATTTTGTTGAGGATATTTGCATCTATGTTCATCAGTGATATTGATCTGTAGTTTTCTTTCTTTGTGACATCTTTGTCTGGTTTTGGTATCAGAGTGATGGTGGCCTTGTAGAATGAATTTGGGCATGTTCCTCCCTCTGCTATATTTTGGAAGAGTTTGAGAAGGATAGGTGTTAGCTGTTCCCTAAATGTTTGATAGAATTTGCCTATGAAGCCATCTGGTCCTGGGCTTTTCTTTGTTGGAAGATTTTTAATCACAGTTTCAATTTCAGTGCTTGTGTTTAGTCTGTTTATATTTTCTATTTCTTCCTGGCTGAGTCTCCAGAAGTTGTGCTTTTCTAAGAGTTTGTCTGTTTCTTCCAGGTTGTCCATTTTATTGACATATAGTTGCTTGTAGTAACCTCTCATGATCCTTTGTATTTTTGCAGTGTCATTTGTTACTTCTTTTTCCTCTCTAATTCTATTGATTTGAGTCTTCTGCCTTTTTTTCTTGATGAGTCTGGCTAGTGGTTTATCAATTTTGTTTATCTTCTCAAAGAACCAGCTTTTAGTTTTATTGATCTTTGCTATCATTTCCTTCATTTCTTTTTTTATTTATTTCTGATCTGATCTTTATGATTTCTCTCCTGCTAACTTTGGGGTGTTTTTTTCTTCTTTCTCTAATTGCTTTACGTGCAAGGTTAGGTTGTTTATTTAAGATGTTTCTTTTTTCTTGACGTAGGATTGTATTGCTATAAACTTCCCTCTTAGAACTGCTTTTGCTGCCTCCTATAGGCTTTGGATTGTCATGTTTTCATTGTCATTTGTTTCTAGGTATTTTTTGATTTCCTCTTTGATTTCTTCAGTGATCTCTTGGTTATTTAGTAACATATTGTTTATCCTCCATGTGTTTGTATTTTTTAAAGATATTTTTCCCTGTAATTGATATCTAGTCTCATAGAGTTGTGGTCGGAAAAGATACTTGATACAATTTCAATTTTCTTAAATTTACCAAGACTTGATTTGTGACCCAAGGTATGATCTATCCTGGAGAATGTTCCATGAGTACTTGAGAAGAAAATTTATTCTGTTTTTATTGGTTGCAATGTCCTAAAAATATCAATTAAGTCCATCTTGTTTAATGTATCATTTAAAGCTTGTGTTTCCTTATTTTTTTTCATTTTGGATAATCTGTCTATTGGTGAACATGGGGTGTTAAAATCCCTTACTATGATTGCATTATTGTTGATTTCCCCTTTATGGCTGTTAGCATTTGCCTTTACTATTGATGTGCTCCTATGTTGGGTGCATAAATATTTACAATTGTTATATCTTCTTGGATTGATCCCTTGATCATTATATAGTGTCCTTCTTTGTCTCTTGTAATAGTCTTTATTTTAAAGTCTATTTTGTCTGATATGAGAATTGGTACTCCAGTTTTCTTTTGATTTCCATACACATGGAATATCTTTTTCAATCCCCTCACTTTCAGTCTGTACGTGTCCTTAGGTCTGAAGTGGGTCTCTTGTAGACAACATATATATGGGTCTTATTTCTATATCCGTTCAGCCACTCTATGTCTTTTGTTTGGAGCACTTAATCCATTTACATTTAAGGTGATTATCAATATGTATGTTCCTGTTTCCATTGTCTTAATTGTTTTGGGGTTGTTATTGTAGTTTTTTTCCTTCTCTTGTGTTTCCTGCCTAGAGAAATTCCTTTAGGATTTGTTGTAAAGCTGGTTTGGTGGTGCTGTATTCTCGTAGCTTTTGCTTGTCTGTAAAGGTTTTAATTTCTCCATCAAATCTGAATGAGATCCTTGCTGAGTAGAGTAATCTTGGTTGTAGGTTTTCCCCTTTCATTACTTTAAATATGCCCTGCTACTCCCTTCTGGCTTGCAGAGTTTCTGCTGAAAGATCAGATGTTCACCTTATGGGGATTCCCTTGTGTGTCATTTGTTGCTTTTCCCTTGCTGCTTTTAATAATTTTTCTTCATATTTAATTTTTGATTGTTTGATGAATACGTGTCTTGGTATGTTTCTCCTTGGATTTATCCTGTATGGGACTCTCTGTGCTTCCTGGACTTGATTGACTATTTCCTTTCCCATATTAGGGAAGTTTTCAACTATAATCTCTTCAAATATTTTCTCAGTCTCTTTCTTTTTCTCTTCTTCTTCTGGGACCCCTATAATTTGAATGTTGGTGCATTTAATGTTGTAATGTTGGTATATGTTTAATGTTGTAATGTTTAATGTTGGTATTCCAAAACTGTCCTCAATTCTTTTCATTCTTTTTCTTTATTCTTCTGTGCAGTAATTATTTCCACTATTTTATATTCCACGTCACTTGTCTGTTCTTCTGCCTCAGTTATTCTGCTACTGATTTCTTCTAGAGAATTTTTATTTTCATTTATTGTGTTGTTCATCATTGTTTGTTTGCTATTTAGTTCTTCTAATTTCTTGTTAAACACTTCTTGTATTTTTTCCATTCTATTTCCAAAATTTTGGATCATCTTTACTATCATTACTCTGAATTCTTTTTCAGGTAGACTGCCTGTTTCCTCTTCATTTGTTTGGTCTGGTGGGTTTTTACCTTACTCTTTCATCTGCTGTGTATTTCTCTGTCTTCTCATTTTGCTTAACTTACTGTGTTTGGGTCTTCTTTTTGTGGGCTGCAGGTTTGTAGATCCCATTGTTTTTGGTGTCTGTCCCCAGTGGGTAAGGTTGGTTCAGTGGGTTATGTAAGTTTCCTGGTGGAGGGGACTGGTGCCTGTTTTCTGGTGGATGAGGCTGGATCTTGTCTTTCTGGTGGGCCGGACCATGACTGGTGGTGTGTTTTGGGGTGTCTGTGAACTTATTTTGATTTTAGGCAGCCTTTCTGCTAATGGGTGGCATTGTGTTCCTGTCTTGCTAGTTGTTTAGCATGGGGTGTCCAGCACTGGAGCTTCCTGTTAGTTGAGTGGAGCTGGGTCTTAGTGTTGAGATGGAGATCTCTGAGAGTGCTTTTGCCATTTGATATTATGTGGAGCTGGGAGGTCTCTCATGGATCATGTCCTGAACTTGGCTCTCCCACCTCAGAGGCTCAGGCCTGACACCTGGCCGGAGCACCAAGACTCTGTCAGCCACCTGGCTGCTGGGTGACTATGGATTCCACAAAAAGCACTGAATGAAAAGGTGAAAAGCTGAGCAGTTTTCATTAGTCTGTGGAACTTTAATCCAGGGGTTTACTGTCTTATTACCATTTCTGCTCGCCTCTTTCATTCATGTCATAAAACTGTGCTTAGTTGACCTTTGAAGTTGTGGATAGTCATGTGACTTGTGTCAGCCAATGATATAGGAGTAAAAGATTATGTGTCCTTTGCAGGTTGAAAGTTTGTGAAAACAAGCCCTTTAATCTCTTCACCAAATGGTAGACACTCTGACACCTGGTATTGCTTAATGAGGACAATGTGGCATAGAGCCCAAAGCTAATCCTTGAAGCACATACAGAGTGAACAGAAAAGTAAACCCTGATTTTTAAGTCCTTGAGATTTGGCGGTTGCTTGTTATACAACTTCTGTGGAACTATCCTTTCTGACATGTACACTTTTAAAGTAATTGAAAAACTACTATTGATCTAAAAATCCTAGAAGCTGATGTGCCTTGAGCTGTTTTCTCCTCCGGGATATGTCACTCCCTCTCCCCATGTGACATGAAATGCTCGAGAATTTAATGTTGCAGAGATTACAACTCTGGTGTCAGCAACAACCCATGCACTCTGATTTGTTTCTCATCAAAATCTATTGGATATTAATGTTAAAAAGATTGAATTCTGTGAGATCTTATGTCCACTGATTTCCATGTATACATGTACACAGTAAACGTTACCTTCTCCATAAAAATTTTGCTTAGTTTAAGGAAGTCAACATTAGTTCATCTACATGTAAAATGTGGTATCAAACATCTTTAGTTTATTTAGATACAATAAAAATTGATTTCAACATCCCAGAGATTGAATTTGAAGATCCCACAGAATATTTCCTTGGCTTTTTAATGTTCCATAAACATTATCATTCCAAAAGAATGGTCTAAAGATTTCTCAGAAAAAAATTGTTTTCTAAATTTTCTTTAGTGAAAACTCTATTTGTCTTCCAAATTAACCTTTCTTTACTGAGTTCCCATTGGTTAGTTTTATTTACTATCTTATGATGTCCTACAGGCAATTCATCAAAAAAATCCTTTTACATGTCAATCATATACCTATATTTCAAACTCTTGAGTAGGTGGAATCCACAGACTATCATGGCACTTCAAGCAAAGTTCTGTATTAATAAATTGCATTTGTGAAACACTCCAACTGGAAGCCAGGAAATAAATTAAGTGATAAGTTTAACTCTCATTTTCTAATCTCAGATTTTAAAACTGGTATTTTTCATTTAAAGAAACAGTTTTACTAAAAAGAACAACATATATCTGAACTGCAGTGTGGAGAAAAAGAAGTTACTGCTTTTAATATTATACTTATTAAAGTGTTTAAGATTGAAAGTGCACACAAAGTAGGCAATCATTTATGCAATTCAGAACAAAAAAAAGATACTTCAATAGAAATACCCAACCCCTGAATTTGAGCCTGAAGTGTTTGCAAGGCCTCCATTTACAATATCACTCTTTATCTTTGTTGTGCCTTTTTTGTTTTTAAATGAAAGAAACCAGATCCTCTTCCTGATGGTATCAATGAGGTAAGCAAGTTTTGTCACTTTTACCTCCATCCACAAAAAAAATTTCTGTATGGATTTTGTATGATTTAATCTCTGATTAAATTCATATTTTTCAGAATCATTATTTTTCTAAATTTTTTTATTTTCTGAATATATATACAGCACCTAAACATGACTTTATTAAAAGTTAATGACACAAAAATAATAAAATTTGCCTGCTTAGAATAGTTACCCAGTCCAAGCTCCTACTGCTCACCGCACAATAGGCCAATAAATTGAGACACAAGGTGTTGGGACAAGGAATAGTGACTTTATTCAGAAAGCTGGCTGACTGAGAAGATGGTGGACTAGTGTCCCAAAGAACCACTTTACTCAAGTTAGAATTCAGGTTTCTTTTATACTAAAAGGAGACAGGGTGTGGCTGTTTGTGGCAAACTTCTTGGTGCTGGAATCCTTTGTTCTTGCTGCTGTCCACGTAGGTCAGGTCACAGTGTTTCTGTAAACCTCCAAGATAAAGGTTATTCTCCATTCTGCAACTTTTTATCACTATATGAATGGAAGAGCATTATACCTTTAAAGGTCAGAGCCTTGAGAATAGACTATCCTGTATATTGCAGGCTATAGACAACAGTCTTTTACGAAGGAGCAGAGCCAGCTGGACTAAGCACAGGCAACAGAGCACAAGGCTTAGAGCTAAAGGAATAGATCCAATATGGAGTCAGGTTTGTTCTTTTCTGTTATAAAATGACTTTTAACAAAAATTCTGAAGTTTCATAAGGGTATTGATAGATCAAGTTAATAGATTTGGTTTTGGTTTAAGTTGGCTTTTCTTATTAACCCATAGATACATCAAAGTGAGGAAAAAGAGATTTTTAAAAAAAATTAAAAAATAGACTTGGTCAAAGACATCTATTTTCAGAGATGCAAACTTGGAGAAAAATTTAACTTTCATTTTCAGTATGCTATCTATTACAATTTTAAAAACATTTATTTTAATGCAAGTCAAGACCAATTCATCCTCACAGATATATTTAGAGGTAAACTAAGATTTAGGAACATTAACATATTAAGCTTTTTCAGTGTTTACTTCCACTTTTATTTAATCACCACATAAACCATGTCCTAGATTAATTGAATAAAAGAGTGACATGACTGAATTTTTCTGTTTATGTCTAGATGAGTACTATCCCTCGGTTCAATGTTTTAAGACATCTTTATTCATGTCTAACTGGACCTGCTCTTAGGCAACAGAAAGGCCAGCCTGTTGATGAGCAGGTGCTGTGAGTTGATGATTAATAAATTGTAACATATCAAATCACATAAATGTGCTTTGTACATAAAAGCTATTGGATTTGGGAGTAACAAAGACACTCTGGATATTAGTTCGAACCTCATCTTTAATTTTAAAATAATCTAGCTCAAACCAAAAATATAGAGGGGGAAATTTGGTGTCTGCTGTGGAAAGGTCATGGATCTTGTACTGTGAGGATGACTGCAGAGGAAAGATTGAGATCTTCACACTTTGCTCTTTCAGAAAAGGACATCAAATTCTCCCCTTTCAGCACAAGGCTGAGAATGACAGAATGAAGTTGGCAACCTACGACAAAAACTTGTTATAAAACTGTCAAACCTAAAAAAACAACTGTTTAAACTCTAAATCATTCTCAAGAATGAGAATGTAATTGGCTAGATATATATTTAACTATTCCAAATATGTAATATGGAATCTTTTATTTAGCCTCTTGAGACCTCTGTCAAATGATCAGAGATTAAACACAAACAATGAGAGTACTTTAATTCTCTAGGTAGGTGTTTGGACCAAATGTTATATTAAGTTTCTTCTTTAAATTAGATCTTTGATTTATAATGCAGAAGGAGGCAAAGGAGTTTGATTTTTGTTTTTTCCTTAATATCTAAGTTGACCTTTTCTTTTTTAAATCTCAGAAAAGGGAGTAAGAACAGACATCAGTTTGAGTACCAACTTTCCCAACTCTGGTTCCCACAGGCTCTCTTGAGGAAGAGTTTCCTCCCTCATCATGAATGCTCAATGACTCGACTCCACCAAGAGCCCTGGGATCCCAGAGGAAGTTTTGCAACGATACTCTGAGGTTTTGGCCCTGAGGAAGAAAGCAGGAATTTTAAGAGTTTTGACATATTATGTATCATTTTGTTCCCGTTCAACTGTAAGTTTAAAAAAAAACTGTTCAGAAGAAATTTTTCCCAAATAACAGGCACCAAATGCAGCATGGAGACCTCATGCAGGACTTCAAAAGAATAACCATCCTGGGCCCCACCCCTGAGATGAGTGCATGATACCTGCGTTAAACCTCACCGGGAGGGGAGAACTTGAAGGTCGCCCAACACTTTCACATTCCAGGCACCTTGAACCCGGAATGGGACCCCGTTTCCTCACAGCATTGCAAAACTGTTCCTCTCAACTTTCTGAGGGCCTTTGGATATTTTAAGTCATTCTGGATGACATCATATAGCACAGATTAGAAGGCCTATAATAAGAAAAGAGGATAATTCTGTCCTCTCCTCACCTCCTTTCCTCACTACTCCCCAAACCGACAACAAAACAATTGGGGCGATATTTCAGAAAAGGAATGTGATAAGGCCTGTTTCATTTTAAAACAATAGTTGTTGAAGCTATTTACTTAGAATTAAGCGTCATGATGCTATGTTGCTTTCCTTCCAAAGAAGAGAGGCTAATATTGCTTTTTAGTTTGTTTTTAATCTAGCAAGTCACATCTCTGAAAAGAAATTATTGCCATAATGGATGCGAATATATCTGAAATAGCTCCTGGCTCTCAGAAACCAGTGAATAAATGTACATTTTTATAAAGGATAACAGACATAATTAAATTTATTTGTAAAAACAAAAACGCTTATTTAATTGATTTATATGTTTTCAACTGTTGTGCTTCCCAAACTTCGTTGTACTTCGTTGGAGACTTAGAAAAGCAGCACCGTGTTTTGCTTAAAGCAAAGGACCTCTGCCCTCGTCTTCAGGCAAAGTCAACTCTGATTTCCACACGGCTGGGAGAACCAGCTGCTGAGAGCCAAGGCTTTGTAATATCACAGGGACTTTACATCAACAAAAGAATATGAAACATTGACATATTTAGCTGCTAATCTAGATGGTAAAAGTGTGTATGACTTATATGGTAACTCCTTTCTAAGAGTTGTCTTCAAATCCTGTAGAAAATTAAAATATTTTCAAAGAAACTCCTCCCTATTCCAGAAATTTTTCATCTTAAGTACAATTACAATAAATTAAATATGTTTCTATTTCCAATAATTTGTTCAGGAACAAAATGTGAGTTTACATAAAGATCTTGTAAGAACCCAAGGTTATTATAAACATGAACCCCAAGTCCTTTAATCATGCATCTGTCAAATTGAAACTCTGAGGATGAAGTAACAGGTTAAAGTATAATTCAGTGAGTGATGAAAATATAGCCTCCCTTGAATTATATTTCATAAACTGACTACGTATCAACATTAACAATTGTACCAAGATAAATAATTATTCAGATGGGGACAAAGAGCATACAATAAAATATTTGGTATACTGGGCTTCTATTCTCTATATGCTTCTATTTTTTTCTATGACAACAAGTCTCCCTGTGTTACTTCAGAGCCCATCAGATGTCAGAGAGGGCTCTATGTGCTGACTGGCTTTGAGGGCAGTAAGCAATGATCTCTGTGGAGTGATCCAAAGATACCAGGCAGGCTTCCAAAACTTCGCATGTGCTAGCTGATGCTTGACGTTCTATAGAGTCTTTACCCCCCAGATCAGTGATCCTAAGCAGTGGTGCCCTTCAGTGTTTTAAAAACTCTATTTAAAAATACAGACATCCAGGCCCCACCCAGATGTACTGAATCGGAATATTTCGGGGTTGGATAAATTATGTGTGAAAACATTGATCTCCACTAAACACCAAACCCTGTCTCCATCCCATGCATGTTCCTAGCAGACCTCTCACCTAAAGCCATTTTCAAGCATTTGTATTTTAGTGTGAATTACCTGGAGGAAGGTTTGAGGAGGTAAAGAAGAGAAGGGTCCTTCAGTGTAACTGTGGAAAGACCAAGGTACCAATTCCAGAAAAGGGTGGACTGTCATCTCATGTGTTAGGTCTAACAGAAACTTATGAGAAAATAAAATATTACAGGACTTAACGAAGTGAACAAGCCCTCGGCTTACCTTTATTTTTTTACAAAGAAACTATAAAACAATAAATTTTTGTAATAGTTTGAAAGACTTTCAAAAATCACCCACTAGAGGAAAAATAAATGTCAAGTGGAAAAATTAGAAAAAGCCCCTTACCTACAAATTGACAACAATTAAAACATACAGAAATAAATATTTTACAGTGCCTTGAATATTTATGAAGCATCTTCCACATATTTTATATCATTTATGCATCAAAACAACTCTTGCTTTGTAGAATTAGGTGTAAGTAGATAATGACTAACACCATTTTACAGATGAGGAAATTCAAAGAGGTTACATGGCTTTGCCAAGGTCCCATCACCAGGGTCCAAGAGTCTGTGCCTGAATCTGTTTGCCTAATGTTAAATAGTCCACTTATTAAATCACAGCACTCCCTGGAAAATAAGTAGAATTTGATCAATTAGGATAATATTCCTGTCTCTGCAATCTAACAAAATATATGGGCTATGTCTTTCTCAAGGGAAAAACATTCTTCTTGGGTCTCTCATCAAACCCAGAGAATCATCTTGCTAAGTGTTTCTTAGCTAGGTTCCCAACTTTTGTTAGTGGCATGGAGAATGTCTGGATTCTCTTCTGAAATTCTTTGCCATTGCAGGAGGCTGGGAGTTGTGTCAAACCCCCTCCTACTGCCTCCCTATCATTACAGCATAGGGAACATCTGTTTGACTAATGTCACCTAGTGTCCCAGATTTATCTGGGGAGTTCCATTATCTGCAATCTGTACCTGACAGAGGTGAGGTCAAGGTCAACGTCTAATGTTTATTCTGCTCTAGCTTCTACCTCTCCCTCTTTTATTCTCATCAGTCTAGCAAAATATCTATTAACTGTGTTATCTTTACAAAGAACTAACTTTCAGTTTCATTGATTTTCTCTCATGTTTTTCTCTTTTCCCTTCAGTTGGTTTCCACCCTGATTTTATTGTGTCCACCTTCCTCTTACTGGCACTGGAGTTGCTGATCTTATTTTTCTCCCTTCTTGAGGTAAGAGCTGAGATCATTGATTTTAGACCTTTCTCCCTTCTCAACTTTAAGTGCTTCAAGTCATAAATTTTCCTCTAACCACAGACTCCCTTTGGCTGTTTATTTCCAATTTAATTCGGTTGCAGTTGGGGAATACACTAGTATGATTTCAATACATCTGAAGTTATTGGAAACTGTTTTATGTCCTAGCATAGGGTCTACCTGAGAGAATGAGTCACTGCAGTGAAAATGTGGATTCTGCCATTGATTGAAAAGTCCTCTATGTGTCAGGTCAAGTTGGGTGATAGGGTTATTCAAGTCTTCTGTATCCTTATTGCTTTTTTCTTCTGGTTGCCTTCTCAATTACAGCAAGAGGAGTATTGAAATCTCCAATTAGAATTGTTGAGTTGTCTGTTTCTCTTATGATTATGTAAGATTTTTCTTGATTTATTTAGGGATTCTGTTTACATGCATCTACAGTTGCTAAATCTTCATGATGTATTGGCTTTTTCAATGGGAAATGTCCCTTTCTGTCTCCAGCATTATTTCTTGTCTAAAAGTCTACTTTGGTATTAACATAGCTACTTCAGGTTATAGTTGCAGTTTGAATGGTATATCTTTTTACCATTTTTCAATTATTTATTTCATTGGATATAAATAAAGTATTTCTCTTAGAGAAAGCTTTCTGACTCACTTTGGTAATCCCTGCCTGTTGATTGGAATGTTTAGTCTATTTACATTTAAAATAATTATTGTTAAGGTTGGATTTACATTTTGCTATTATTTACACATCTCATATCTTTTTTGTTCCTCTTTTACTGCCTTCCTTTGTGGTAAGAAGAGCATGATTAGTTTACCATATTACTTTCTCCATTGATTTTTAATTTTACGTGTAATACACACAGAGAATACTTAATTATTCATTGACTTTATTTTTCTTCATCAGCACTTTGAATGTGTCATTCCATCCTGCCTGTCAGTCTTTCCTATAAGAAGTCAGTTGTCAATCATATTGTTGCAAATCATTTCTGTTTTGCTGCTTTCAAGATTTTCTCTTTGCCTTTGGCTTTCAGCAATTTGACAACGTGTAGAAGTGGGTTTTTTTGGTTTTTTGTATTTACCTTATCTAGGTTTCATGAGTTTCTGAGGTCCCTGGGATTCTATTTTTCATCAAATTCGGCAAGTTTTAGCCATTACTTCTTCAATTTTTTTTCTGTTTCTTTTTCTACCTCCTAGTTGGATATAGGAGACAGTTGGGATTCATAGCTGGAATGTATGTCGTCTCTTCACTGTTTTTCAATCTGTTCTCTATCGTTTAAATTGGCTATTTTCTATTGATCTAACTCACGTTCACAGTGATTCCTTCTTCCTCCATCTCAAATCTCTTCTTGATTCCCCTCATTCCAGTTGTGACGATCGACTCTTGATTTTATTTTCTCTACTGATATTTTTTATTTATTCATTGTTATCCTCATTTACTTTTACTCTTCAAAGTGTCTACTTTAATCCTTTGAACATACTTACAATGGCTGAATGTAAGTGTTTGCTAAATCCATCAGATGGACCCATTTAGAGTCAGTTTCTACTGACAGCTTCTGCTTCTGGAACTGAGTGTGAGCCATACTTTACTAATTCTTTGTATGTCCCATAAGTTTTGTTTGAAACTGTACATGTTAGATGGTTTATTGTAGCAGCTCTATAACAATTCCCTTTTTATTTTTTCCGAGGTTTATTGTCTGTGTGTAAGCTGCAGAATCTACCTGTTCCGTGGTACACAGACTGCAGAATCTACCTGTTCCGTGGTACACAGTCAGATGTCTCTGCTCAGGTTTTCCCTCCGCATGTTCGTTTTTCAGCCTGGCTTCTTAGGTGTTGCCTCCTGTGCCTGCATAGCTAAGAGGTGAGCTAATGCTTTGGACAGAGGTTTTGCTCAAATACCTTGAACACATAAGGTTGCTACCCTCTGCCAATTTATCTACCTGTAGTTTGAGAAAGCATTCAAAGTTTCAGCCTGCTCTCAAGTCTCTTCAGTCTTGCTTTAGTTTGCTTGTTTTCTTTTTGTGCGTTTGCTTGTTCTGTTTTGTTCTGCTGGGTTCCGTTAGACTTCTTCTGCACACACATAGCTCTCACTCAGCCAGGGGGCAGGAGGCTGGCTTATCTCAGCACTTCCATAGCCCCCTCATTTCCAGAATCTCCCCATGAAACATCTGGCTGGAATGTATTTCCTGCTGATTCCCACTTGAGTCCATCACCGCTGTTAATCAGCAAAGCTGGGGATTTTGCGTCCTACCCTGAATTGAAATTCAGTCAATCTGCCCCCTTTGACTGCAGAGCCACAGGTTTTTTGCACCCAGCCCCAGCTCACGAAACTAGAGCTCTTGTCATCCAAGCAGGGACTGGGGGTGGGGGTGGGTTGAGCAGTCTCAGGAAGATGGTCAGAGACTCCTACTGTCTTCATCCAAAGCTCTCACTGGCGTTTAGGGATTAATACTTCTTGAAATGTTAGCTGATTTTGGTCAATTTCCAGTGCCTTTAAATGATTGTTTTTGACAATTTCACACAGTTTTATAGTCTTTTATTGTGGAGATGAATTGCCAAGCTATTCACACAGCTATTATCCCACTGATGTGTCAAGCTGCAAAAGGCAAAATCATAGAGACAAAAAAAATAGGTCAATGTTTTCCAGGTGCTTGGGGTGGAGAGAAGTCCTGACTACAAAGGAGGTACCAGGGGACTTATTGGGGTGATGGAAACATTCTGGATCTTCATTTTGATTTTGTTCACATGACTACATGCATTTGTCAAAACCCATAAAATTGTCCATTAAAATAGGGTGAATTTCTTAAGGTAACTGATACCTTAAGAAACTTGCTTTCACAATAACAATAATCTAGTCTGTGGAGTCAGACTACTTAGGTTCAATTCCTAATTCTGCCTGTGAATATATGAATGACCTAGGACAAGTTACTTAACCTCTGTTTCATATCCCAAGTGAGTATGACAACTATATTAGATTCCTATTGCTGCCAGAACAAATTACCACAAACTTAGTGGCTTACTACAAGACAAATATATTACCATAAACTTCTGGAGTTCAGAAGTCTGAAATGGACCTCATCAGGCTAAAATGAAGGTGCTGGCCAGGCTCTGTCCTTGCTGGGGTTCTGAGGACAATCTGCCTCCTTGCCTTTTACAGCCTCTAGGGGCTGCTGGCATTACGCGGCTTGTAGCCCTTCCTCCATCTGCAAAGTGCACAGAAGAGCATCTTCAAATCTCCCTCTGACTCTGATGCACTACCTTTCCTCCACATTAATAACCTATAAGGGGAAAGAATATATATAAATACATATATATTCTTTTGCAGGTTCTCTCATTATATATACCTGAATCATTGTGCTGTACACCTGAAACTGACAAGACACTGTAAATCAACTATACTTCAATAAATTAATATTTAGAAAGAAAGAAAGAACACTGGTGGTTACCTTGGGCCCACTGAATAGCCTTAAATCTCCTTAATTTAAGAGCTGATTGATACCCTTAATTCCATCTGAAACCAGGCCGCTTGCCATGTAATATATGATGTAATACAACACATCCACAGGTTCCGGGGATTCAGAACTGGACAACCTTGGGACATCTGCTACAATAATAGTACCTATGTCCTGGGCTTGTTGTGAAGCCTGAGTTGTAAATGCAAGCACCTAGAACAACACCAGCACATACAAGTGCTCAGTGATTGGCTCTATCATTATTATCATTGTCACTAAGCAGCTCCTGATGTTGGGGTCAGGCACGGAGTAAGCAGGGAGTGTGGGACGAGGTCCACACAATCCTGCCTGGCCCTCAACAGGACCGAATGTGAAAATGTCAATATAGTAACTTTCACTCAAAGGCAGGAGTTGTCATGAAGCCTGCATCCTTCTTGCTTTCTGTCCTAATGTCAGAACTATGCAGAAGCAGATCCTTGTACAGGTTATAGCCCCCTTAGTATGTGAGGGAGAGAAAATTTTAAATACTTTCTAATTTTCGGGTCCTCAGGTCATAACCAAGGTGAATAAAGTGACTGCATATCACACAAAATGGGCTTATTCACAGAATTCCATAAAACTCAATGAAACTGCTTTTGATGGATACATAGACACAAGCCTGCCCTCAGGCACCGTGAACTTCTTTATTATACCCAGCAGAATACGTCATTCTCAAGCTTGTGGACACTGACAGACTGGGACAGGAGCAAGCCAGGTGTACTTCTCAAACTTCTAAGAGATCAGTTAGAATAGAAGCCATTATTGTCAGTATAAGGTTATGCTAACCAGCTAATCAAAAGAGAACTTTAAGGATTCAAACGTAGAAACTTTTATTCCTTTCTATATTATTGCTGTTTCATGAAATAAAAAACTCTCATGTTTTTCAGATTAAAAAGTATGTATTTCCCATGTATATATTTGGCCCCTATCATGTTACGTAGAAGCACTCTTATTTAGTGATTACATAGAGCTACTTCAAAGTGACTAAAGGACATTAAGGCTAATTTGGCTCAGTAAAATCAAGTATTAAAAATGTGTTTGGCATAAGGAAGTTAACTTCTGAAAGAAATGCAAGTTCACACCAGACTAGCAAATTTTAAACAAACATATGTTATACAACCGCAGCACTGCTCAAAAAATGCACGGTTTTAAATGTCACATTAATACATAAAACACTAAAATGAATAAAATAGTAAAATAAATCAAGAAAGCATTTATCTTGGGAGATTATAAAAAATGAACTTATGGCAAGTAAGTGGAATTAATAAATATAAAAAGGCTCTAATGGATTAAAAATCATTAGATTAATAGAATAAAAATAAATCTAAGAATCATTTTCTTTAAAATACAAAAAAATAGGTAAACCATGAATCATTGAAACAAGAAAAAAAGAGTAAAAGCATGAATACAAAACATTGAAATGTTTCTGTGGCAATAACCACGGACAGAGAAAACCCTAATAAAATAATGAGAGAGTATTTTGCACACTATTCTGCTTGATAACAATGAGAACTTGTATAAAATAAATTATTTTCTGGGAACATATACATTAAAATTAAACCCAGAAAACTTATACAATATTACCAGACAAATCACTCTAAAAAATTTCACTATAAAGCTATTCTTTCCAAAACTCAAAGGATCAAACAGTTTCACAGGGATTTCTACCAAACTTGTAAGGTAAAATTAACTACAATGCAATTCATGCTCTTCAAAAAATAAAATAAAGTACAATGGGGAAAAGAATGTAAAGAACTCAAATACTCTTTAGGAAATAATTATAATATGGATTCTGAACCCAGAATAACAGCAGAAAGGAAAGCTGAGTAAAAATCATTCTCACTGAATGATTATGAATGTAAAAATAAAAGTAAATAGAATTCAAAAAGCACGTTAAAATAATAATACAGCATAAGAACTGTTATCTACTCTAAGAACTCAAGGATGGTTAAACGTTAGTATATCTATTTATATAAATTTGAAGATTAATTGAGGAAACAATAAATAAAAGTCATATAAATGCCCTTCATACATATTTAAAGGGCATTTACCAAGGAGCTAACATAATTACTAGTATCTCAATAATCTGACATTTAAGTTACCTGTATAAATCATGCTTAATTGGGAAACATTAACAGCATTTTAACTGAAATCAAAACTAAAACAAATATATCCTTTTTCCTCATTTTAATTAACGCTGTTTTGAATGTATTAGTCAGTGCAGTTAGATCAGAGAAGAGAAGATATATGAAGTTTGAAATTTATTTTATCATGATATTTAGATTATATGATTGCTTTCCAGGGGAAAAGAATAAAAGAATCAGCTGAAAAAGAATTATAAGCAGTAAAAATAGTTACTAACTTTGAGTGGAAAATTAAATATACAGAAATCAATAATCTTCACATCACTAAATAACGGCCAGTTGGAAAACATAATTCATTTGAAATAAAACAAAAAAAGTAAAATATCTCGGAATAAACTTAAGAAGCCTATAAGATGTACATAAATAAAGACTTAAATGCTACTAAAGAATGCAGAAAGAAGTTTGAACAATTATAAGGCACATGTTTTCATTAAGGAGAAAGACTTCACATCATAAGATGTTAAATCTCTTCCGTCAGCTTACAAAGTTTTCAAGATTACAATAAAAACACAATAGTCATTTCTTTTGGGGACTAAACACACTGACCTCAAATTTCACAATGAAAAAATAATAAGAATATAACACCAAAAGCATGATCCATGAAGATATATATGATAAGCTGGTCTTCATTAAAATTTTAAAACTTCTGCTCTGCAAAAGACAATGTCAAGAGAACGAGAAGACAAGCTACAAACTGTGAGAAAACATTTTCAAAAGACACATCTGATAAAGAGCTTGTATCCATAATATACAGAGAACTCTTAACACCAGCAATAAGGATGCAAACAGCCCACTTAAAAATTGGGCTAAAATCCCTAACAGATATCTCACCAGAGAAGATACACTGATAGCAAATAAGCATACAAAAAGATGCTCTTATGTTATCAAGGAAATGCAAATTAAAACAATAAGGTACTACTACACAATTATCAGCATGGCCAAAATCCAGAACATTGACAACATCAAATGCTGCTGAGGATGTGGAGCAACAGGAACTCTCATCCATTGCTGATGAGAATGCACATGGCACCTACAGCCAATCTGGAAGACAGTTTACAGGTCTGGTTTTTGTGTTGTGTTTTTACAAAAGTAAACATACTCTCACTATAATACCAAGAAATATGTCCTTTGTTACTCACCCAAAGGGACTGAAAACTTATGCCCACAAAAGCATCTGCACATAGATGTTTACAGCAGCTTTATTCATCATTGCCCAGACTTGGAAGCAACCAAGATGTCCTTCAGTAGGTGGACAGATAATTAATCTGTGGTACAGCAGACAATGAAATACTATTTAGCACCAAAAGGAAATGAGCTCTCAAGCCACAAAAACACATGGAGGAAACTTAAATGCATATTACTGTATGTGAAAGAAGTGAAAGTGAAAGCAAAAGTGAAAGAAGCCAATCTAAAAAGGCTACATATTATATGGTTCCAGCTATATGACCTTCTGGAAAAGGTGAAACTATAGAGACAGTAAAAGGTCAGCGGTTTCCAGGGTTTGGGGGTGAGGGGGAGAGATGAATAGACAGAGCACAGAGGATTTCTTAGGACAGTGAATCTACTCTGTGTGATACTAAAATGAAGAACGCACGTCATTATACATTTGTTCAAAGCCACAGGACATACAAGACTAAGAGTGAACCTGACGTGAACCCTGGGCCCTGGGAGATGATGATGTGTTTCTGTACGTTCACCAACTGTAACAAATGTACCACCGGGTCAGGGATGTTGATAACGAGAGAGGCTATGCCTGTGCGGGGGTAAGGAGTATATGGAAAATCTCTGTACCTTCCCCCTCAATTTTGCTTATAAACCTAAAACTACTCTAAAAAAATAAAATCTTAAAAGAATTTAATAAGAGAGTTCTTCCCATACCTAAGCTGTGGAAAGCTGAAAAGAAGGCTTCTCTTATTTTAACAACAAGAAAAAGCCAGAAAAAACTACAAAATCATACATTTTCTTAAACCTATCAAAGAGCTGATGTCACAAAGTAACACCAAGTAGACTGGAAATCCAATAAGGGGCAGGGCCCCAGGAGAGAGAGGGACGGTATGAACTGTCTCATCTAGGGCAGAACACAGGAAGATGCTAGGACCACCAGACAAGAAGGCAAGAAGGGATCTTCTAACATTTTAATAAATTACTGAAGACTGAGTATAGGCTAGTGTGACACGATGAAACTGCTGATAGCCCCAGACACAAGAAGAATTTGCCTTTACTTACAAACCCTTTTCCACAGACTTCCAGCAGGTACACAAGTGAAAGCTTGGGGACAGGGCAGGAGACAGGCATGGAGGAGAGGTTGGAGGGGGGATCCCTACTCCCTGCCACCCTGGGAAAGGCAAACCCTGCTCCCCTGGCCACCCCCTTGTCTCTTCAGAAGCAAATGCCTTCAGGAGAGAAAATGACACTTGTCAGCCCTGGGGCTTAAGTTAACATCCACTGAGGAGTTCCCTTCAGCAGGCTCATTAATAGACTTATCCAGGCTGAGGAAAGAACCAATGAGCTTGAAGATGGGTCCATTGAGGAAAGAACCAATGAGCTTGAAGATGGGTCCATAGAAATCAGCAAAACTTAAGCACAGAGAGCAAATAAGCACAAAAACAAATAGAACAGAGCATCAGAGAGCTGTCAGGTAACATCAAATCGTCTACATACTTGTAATGGAAGGCTCAGAAAGAGAACAGACGGTACAAGACTGAAGCGATATTTGAAAAGATAATGGCCATAATTTTCCTAAAATAATGAAAGACAGCAAAACTGAGAGTCAAGAGGTTAAGAGAACCCAAAGCAGGATAAAAACATATAAGCCATATACAGAGACATATCACACTCAAACTGCTGAAAAAGATTAAAAGGAAATTTTGAGGGTAGGCAGAGGAGAGAAAGACCCACCACATACAGAGAAATAATGATGAAAATTACTGCTGCTTCTCATCAGAAACCACGTAAGTGAGAAGATAACGAGTGTTACCCTTAAAATTCTGGAAGAAAACCCCCCAAAATATGCTTTTGCACACAAAAAGTTAAACAAAAAGCCAGAAAATTAGACAAAACTTTGGTATGGGAGCTGGTCAAAAATATTATGGTACATTCATGCAATGGAATATTTATGAAGCTGTTACAAATAATGAAGTGCTAATGGGAAACAATCTCAAAGGTTTACTATTAAGGTAACATAGCAAAGTTCCAAACTATGTGAAGAGCATGGTACTATTTGCTTTATTAAAAAACCAATATATAAGTTAATACTTGCATATACACAGACTAAGTCTGGAAGGACACAGAAGAAAATGGTGATGGTGATTGCTTCCAGGAAAGGTAACTACATAGCCAGCTGACAGCAGTTGGATGGGAGATTTACATTTTACAGCATATCATTTATTTTAAATTTTGTAGTCTATTTGCATTAGCAATTCAAACAAATAAATAAAATGCATTGTTAAAGAAAACTTAACACCAATAAAATAATTGTCTACTTTGAAGTCAGCAATGAACTTACCATAGGCTATATTAGTGCCAAGAGTAAAATCTAAGTATTTGTGATATTTTGATTAAGGTGACAAATGAGAATAACAAAAGCAGGACTGCTATGAAGTCAGAAAGTCTAAAACATGTCCATGCTTTATTTAAAATTTATTTTATATTCAAACACAGCTATCTTTATCCATACTTGCAACTCTAAGTTTTTATAATATTTAATACATTACAATGCTTGGAAGTAAAACGAAGACTTTGATGAGTCAACATTTCATTTAGAAGTCAGAATCATTAGTAGGGTGGTAACAATCCCTTTTAGGACACACACCAGCATTTTCTCTTTTAAATAGCCAAGGATCCCTAGGTGCTAAGGGGCTCAGTGAATTCCCCGTGACAATGCCGAATGCATCGATGTGCAGATGTACTGGGAAGTGTCCCGTGAAAGGACCTTCCCAGTGTGAGAATAGATTCCAATTCCTGTCTCTCTCTGGAGTACTTTTGTTAGAGCTTCACTTTAATCTCAAAAGCCATTCACTTAAATTGTCCTTGATACATGTTACCCATTGCTCTCTGGTACACTTTCAGACTTCCATCAACTGGCACTCAGAAAGCTCCGAATCATTAAATTGAGGACAATTTCTTTCCTAAGTCTCTCTATTCACCTTACTTAACAGATAAGGGTAATTCTATCTCGCACCAACCCAGCAAAAACTTTATAAGTACATTTTCGATTTCTAGAGCAGAATTATAATTAGTGAGGACTTCAAAGACAGCCTTTACTCAGGAACTCAACACTGACTTATCTTGAACATGTTGTGATCTTGTTGAAAACAATACTATGTGCTCTTAAGAAAGTGTACAGAGAGAATAAGAAAAGAAAAATGGAGAATAATGCTAATGCAGATTTATACTTCCCCAGATCTGACTCCCAGAGAATTAAAAGTATAAGAAAGATTAACTACTCAGCTAAAAAAAGAACATTTTATTTAATCTTAAAATGTTAGTAAGATATTCAAATATTTCCTTGCTTAATAATTGAGAAAGCAACTGCTAATGTGGATAGCCACTGGTAATGTGATTTAATTTACAGAATTTAGGGAGACAATACCATTAACTTTGGTAATATTTTCAAAAAGAAATACTCCCATATGTCTAGATAGATAAGTTGAAAACACAATGTTATTCCCAACTTTTGCACATAATGAAAACAATAAAAATTAAAACACAGCCAGATAAACAGGAATGAATCAGTACTGATTTCTTTTCCACACGGAAGGGAGGTGAGGTAAGCTGTTGTGTTTTTTCGATTTTTACCTGTGGTTTTTTTCAGGCATTGGGATGCTTTCCCGTAAAGGGAGAGGCAGAAAATATCTTAGACTGTGTAACCCCAATGGCCTCTGTGACAGGAACCCAGCCCTGCCGCTGGAGTGCTATAGACAGCAGGTCAGCTAGCGGGCCTGGCATGTTCGAATAAAACTTAATTTACAAAAGAGGAGGCAGGCCAGATTTGGTTTGCATCGTGTGGTAGTTTGCCTACCGCTGATCTGTGTAATTAGACGTGAATGATTCGTAAAGGTATAGTGAAAAACAAATAATAACCCCAAGTCCCAAATCTCATCAGCCACGTGTCTTTTGCGACTCCATAAGTGCAGCATCTGATGTCACTCGATACCACTTTATTACCACACATTCATCTCCTTTCCTCTCGGATACACATTAATTATAAATGGTAGAATTGGTGGATTATGTTTTTATTTCACAATGTCTTTTCCGATCTATGGTGAGGATCTCACAAAGAAAACCATATTGTTTTAGCAAATACTTTACAGAATCCCGGTTCTCTTATTGGCTATCATGGAGAATGCTGCTCTGAACTAGGAGGTACAGACATCTTTGCAAGTTAGTGTTTTGTTTCCTTTGGATGTACTCCTAGAAGTGGAATTGCTAGATCATATGGTGGCTCTATATTTAGTTTTTGAAGAATTTCCTTACTGTTTTCCATAGTACCTGCACCATTTACATTCCCACCAGTGCACAAGGGTTCCCTTCCCTCCACAGCTTTACCAACACTTGTTGTTTTTCTTTTTGATGACAGCCATTCTAACAGGTGTGAGGTGATACCCCATGATGGTTTTAATTTCATTTGCCTAGTGACTAGTGGACATTAAGCATTTTTTCATATACCTGTTGGCCCTTCACAGATCTTCTTCTAAGAAATATCTATTTAGGTTCTTTGTGAATTTTTTTTTTTTTTTTTTTTTTTTTTTTTTTTTGCGGTACGCGGGCCTTTTACTGTTGTGGCCTCTCCCGCTGCGGAGCACAGGCTCCGGACGCACAGGCTCAGCGGCCATGGCTCACGGGCCCAGCCGCTCCGCGGCATGTGGGATCTTCCCGGACCGGGGCACGAACCCGTGTCCCCTGCATCGGCAGGCGGACTCTCAACCACTGCGCCACCAGGGAAGCCCTCTTTGTGAATTTTTAATTGAGTTATTTGGTCTTTTGCTATTGTGCTGTATGAGTTATTTATATATTTTGACTATTAACCCCTTATCAGATATATGATTTGCAAATATTTTTTCTCATTTCACAGGTTGCCTTTTCACTCTGTTGATGGTTTCTTTTCTTAAGGCTTTTTAATGCTGTCCTCTCTTTTGATAGCATATGCAATACACAGAAATTGTCTAGGTCATAGGATAGTGAGTAGCACAAACTAGATGCAAACACATGCTAGTTTTATTCTGCTCTATTTCTTCACCATCTATAACAAATAGCAGTCTCTTTGCTATAGTTGTACAGTTACAAAAGTTTTCCCTATGACCAGCATGGCTAATAAACATATCTAGATAGCTAAGCGATACATTGAGAGAATTTTTGGCAACTCATATATTGATTAATATTTTGTGGAAAAAGATCTTTTAAATAGCAGAATAATTATATATCCCGGTACATTGTACTTAAGACTGTCTATTCTAGACTACTGCAAAATAACTGATGAGCAAGGGAAATTTCAGTCGTGTTTACGTAACATCATATTCCCAAATACCTTATCATTATTAACAAGCTTTATTCTTTCAAGTTCTCTGAAGCCTTTAGAGTTGGTAGTAATACAGTTGACCCCTGAACAACACGAGGATGAAAGGCACCAACCTGTATGCAGTCAAAAATCTGAGTATAACTTTACAGCCAGCCTCAGCAGCAGGGGTTCTGCATCCCTTGATTCAGCCAGCATTGTCTGGTGTAGTGCTATAGGCCATATTTATTGGAAAAAATCGGCCAGTAAGTGGACCCACACAGTTCAAACCCATGTGCATTTTGCAAATACAGAGACGGGCTCCCAGGGGCTAACTGATGTCTACAAAATCAGACAATTCATTAATGATAGAAGCTAAATTAGAACCCAGATTTTCTTCCTTTCTCATTGGATGTACAGTCTATTAAATTCCAGAACAGTTAATAGTCTTGAGGTAATCATATCAAGATATTAATATCAACCAGATCACATAAGACAATAATATCAATCATATCACATAATAAACACTATAAATGTGACTCTAAACCCAGCACATTGAGGTGTCCGCCAAGGGTGAAGCGGAGAGTTAATTCAGAAAAGCTTATTGGGACACAGCGACAGAAAGGTCAGAAACATAGACAAGAAAAGATCTTTTACAGCAATTAAACTACTAACAGTTTTAAAGAGAGAAGAAATAAGACCTGGTTTTTAAAGCACAAGGCTGACAAGAACGGGACTGACCCCAGATGGTAGGCGGGGACCAGCAGAGATCTGAGACAGCTTCTGCCTCTCCTGCAGGGGGCTGGAGCGAGTACCCTGGCTTCTCCCTAGGGAGTCAAGGAGGCCCTCCTGTCTATCCTTTCTGGGAACTCTGGGGCCTTGATTCACCATCGGGAGAAAAGTCAAACTTATTTTCAGCTCCTACTGCCTCTTGGGCAAAGGGGCAATGACATCGGTATATACCTGCCACCCAGCCTGATTGGTTTAGTCCCAAGGAAAGACAAGGCAGTTTGCCATTGTTTGGGGATTTGTTCCTAACAATGAGGAATTCTTATACAAGCCATCCTCTCTCCCACTGAATAGAGGATCACTGTCTCTTTCAAACAAGGTTTTGCATTTTCCATGCATGACGGTTTTTTAGAAACAAGAGAAAACAGTTCCTCTCCATGTAAAACAGGCAACTTTCTGAAGAGGAAAACAAAATGTATTCTTCATGGAAAGAATTTTGGTAACAATAGAACTTTGAGTTCTTTCCAGAAAAACTCATGTGTGTGTGTGTGTGTGTGTGTGTGTGTGTGTGAGAGAGAGAGAGAGAGAGAGAGAGAGATCAAGTCTTGCAGGGAGAAAATGAGAAAAATTCAGTAGTCAGAGTTCTTAGACACCATGATACAACATTACAAAATACCTTAGTAGACCATTTTGCCTTTATAAAGACTAGACTTTTAAGTAGTTCTGTGCAACTATGTGGAATATAAAACCCAGACAAGATGCTTTAGCCTGGCTACCCGGTTTAACCATGCAGAAGCCTGAAGCATCACACTTGTTTACTATGGCCCTATGTGTAGCAGCTCAAAGCAGAGACAATGGCTCCGCATGAAAGCCATAACAGTTAAAGGAGTATGGCATATGCAGCCTACTCTCAAATTGTTCAGATAAAAAACAAAAAAAAAAACACAGTGTGTGTGTATATGTGCTTGTGTGAGAAAGAGACAGAGAGACAAAGGCAGAGAGAGCAAGAGAGAATAACAAAGTCAATTATGCAAGATGTTAAAAATTGGTCAGTCGAGGTCAGAGACAGAATATCTATCATTTACTGTTGCTGAGGACCAACCAGAAGACTTTCCCATCACAACATCTACTTCTCGTCACTTGGAGCAGTGATAATTTGCTAATTCTATAGCAGGAAAGACTGTCAGTGTTTAAGTGAAATTCTTCATCTTTGACCATGGGTTTGTGGTATACGTTTAGTGAGGGGTTATTTTTTTGCATATTTTCTCTTTGGTAGATGTGTGACAGTTTAATTGCTACTCAGTTTTCAGATTTATTGCCTGGTCTCTTGTGCAGGATGTTCTTGTGAAATGAACATTCCTGGGCTTAAATATCTGAGCAGAATAAGAACAGCTGAATAATCGCTAGATTACATCTCTAAGGTCCTTTATCCCCCAAAATCTCTTTTATATTTTACTTCCTCAATTTTCTTTTTAATTCCGAATGAATTTAATTATCTCCCCTCAGCATTTCTCTCTCTAGGGAGGAAAAAGCAATGCATTCATGGTCGTGATTAAGGTGAAGTGAGGTTTGTTGTCATGCCTGTTCTTTCCTACATAATTTCAATTTAATTGAGTCTAGAACTGAAAGAAACTTATTATAACAGGGATTCTAAAAATACTAACTCATGCCTAAGATTGCTTGCATTCTTATAAGTAAAAGAAAATTGTTGAAATAATTGGTTTGTTGCCAGTCAAATGCTTTCAATTTTTGTTACATCTCAGCACTGGCTTTGTAGAGTCATTGTTACACAGTTTGGCTGCAGTGCTAATCTGGCATTGGCTAAAAATATCCAGCATCAGGAAGGAATGATGTCCTGGGACAAACATAGTTGGCAACAATCTTTCCAGTGGTAACCAATGTTTGTTTGTTTTGTAAATCATTGGCTACACAATGTAAAAGGCAAATGTATCTCCTCTTCCTTTTCTTTCCCAAGAATCTGAAAGGAGCTGCTGGCAAATGCCGCTGAGAGGTAGGCCTGTGACCTCTGCCAGGCACTGGGTGTAGCGGGAATTCGCAGGGTGGGAGAGGTTAAAGGGCAAAGGGCTCACAGACCATCCTTCAATAGCTGCAACCCTGCGGGAAGTCTATGTCCAAGGGTTTCATTCCTCCTTTCATCAGTAACACTCACAGACATCCTTGGCCATAATAGGGAGCCTGCTTTAGGGAAAAGAAAAAAACATTATTATTTAAAAGTGTAATAAGGAGGAGGGTCTGGTGTCTAACCTCTGGGTCCCTGAGTCTGCATCCCTTCGGAGCACAGTGATCTCTGCCAGCCCCAAGGAGGCCGTCAGGAAGATGCTGACAACGGGGACCAAGCTCACTGCTACGAGAAGGACCAGGAAGGACCCTAGGACCACTGAGCCCTGCAGACAAGCTAGGGAGCCGCCTCTTCACTGTGGAGGGCCAGCCGTTGAGAACCCTCTTCAGCCCCCTGCCCCAGACCTGCCCCTCTTGCCAGATGGAGGGGCAGGGGGGAGGGGAGGCACTCCCTTCACCCCTCTTGCCAAAGCTCTCTCTCCCCGCAACCTTCCTTCTCCCTCCATCCCTAGTGGCTCTAAATACTCCAGTTCCTCTTGGGCTGAAGCAGACCACGTGCACCCCAGGAACCCCAGTTTGGGGTGGCCTTTACTTTATAAAGTATGCAATTATACTGATACCTTTAAATAAAATCAATGGTAGGTACTAGGATGAACTTGAGCAGGGTGAAAATCATTTTTTTAATTCACTGAAAACTCACCAATTAAAAAATAGCTTTAATTCACTCATTCAATAAACATATATTATGTACTTATTATATGCCAGGTTCTGTGGTCCACAAGGCAAGTCTCTGTGCTCAGGAAACTTGCAGGTAAAACACTTAAGGAAAATTTTACCCCTTAAGTATTAATTTTTTAAAGTAAAAAGAGATTAATTTGTGGTGGTTGAAATTTTTTAATGTGTGTTTTTATTGTGAAAGACAGATTTGTTTAAATGATGAAAATGCCAAGAATATAATTTAAAAAATTTTTTTTACAAATTACAAGTGATACAATTCTTGAAGACCCTTTGACAATTGTCTGGAAAAATATACTAATAATGTTTTTTCTAAATCATTTTTCTAGTATTTTCATTTGTATTGTAATTTACTTTGCCACTCTACAAAGAGTGTTAAAAATCAAACGTGTATTTCCAGGGATCTGCACGGTCAATAGATTAGAATATTGCTGTTTTGCAGAAAATATTTTTATTTCCTGCTGTGACATCCAGCCCGCTTCACGTTTTAAAGATTCAGACACGCAGCTGATTTTCACAACGCTGTTAATCTTCCTACAGAGACATCCAGGGGAAATTACCAAGTCAGGGTAGGAAAAAGTTAGCGCCATTTAAAAAATGACTTCTATTCAAACAATATTGTCATTGTCTAAAGGCCAAGGTCTTCTTGGAACTGTAAAAGTCTTCATGATATCAGGCCCTACTGTTTGTTAAAGCAATAAGCAGTTCTTGCTTTCCAAAATACGCTCTATGTGTTTCTTCTCAAGAAATGCTATCCTTGAGGGAGAAGATGGCATTGTTTTAAAAGTACTGCTTAATGAAATCATTTTGCTATGATTGATTTTTAAATAAATATAAAACGATACTGATACTTTTATATAAAAAATCAATGTTATCCATTAGGTTGAAGTAGAACAGGCTCTACATTAAGAGTGGAAATCATTTTTTTTAAGTCAGCTAAAACTCACCAGCTAAAAAATAGCTTTAGGGAAGCCACCCTCATTAATTTTTTTAAAAAGTCTAACTCAACCATAAAATGACAACCCAATTAAAAACCAGGCAAAGAATCCAAATTGGTATTTCTCCAAAACAAGTTATACAAACAGTTAAGAAATATATGAAAAACTGGTCACCTCACCAGCCATCAGGGAAATACAAGTCAAAACAGGAAAATCCCCTCCCACGCCTCCACCAGGATGACTACAGTTTTCACAGAGTGTAGCCTTTATGGCCAGAGCTCTGTGGAAATACATTTTTTGTTTGTTTGTTTTGTTTTTTGTTTTTTGCGGTACGCAGGCCTTTCACTGTTGTGGCCTACTCCCGTTGCGGAGCACAGGCTCCGGACGCGCAGGCTCAGCGGCCATGGCTCACGGGCCCAGCAGCTCCGCGGCATGTGGGATCCTCCCGGACCGGGGCACGAACCCGCGTCCCCTGCATCGGCAGGCGGACTCTCAACCACTGCGCCAGCAGGGAAGCCCGGAAATACATTTTTTAAAGTTTATTTAAATATTAAGTTATTAGGGCTAGTATTCTCTAATACTGGTGTTAAAGTACTGCAATTAGAATGCTATTACCAAAAACATTGGAATACCTCTGTATTCCTGGGTAAAATTCTAAATATATAGGCTAATAACAGTATAAGTTTAAAATATTCTGATAAAAATGAGTAGTATGAATTTGAGAAATTAATATTTTAAATACTTGATGGAAATACTTTGGCTTTGCCTCCTAAGTAAGAATGTCTGTCTGCTTAACGTCTTTACAACTGTGCTCTAAAGAAAATGGAAGGAAAATTAATTCTGTTCCAAGAATGATTTAAGAAATAGGGAAGCATCTTAGCCAGATGTGATACTGAAAGCATGGTTGTCTCTTTGCAACTCTGCACTGAATAAAATGTCGGAAAGAGAACAGTCACTTCTGAGACAGGATCTGGCAGCCTTTCACTACCACCACAGAACTGTTTGAAAGCAGAAACAGAGGAATTTGCAAAAAGCAAGTGCAATAGATAAAAATTAGAAGCACACTGGTAACTAAACTGAGCGAACTAAAACCAGCAAAAGTAAATTGGGCACTGAATCTTAGAGGGAAAGATTCTGAAATTTTCACACACACAAAAATGGCTCATGAAGGTATTTGTTTCATAGAAAGTTTGCTTCATCAAGGACCACGAATCATTCATAAACACTTAACTCATGGAGAGTTTCCATGGAGACACAGAAAGCCCAACATGGAAACAATTTTTATAGGTTCTTCACCCACATAATGGGCAAAACTGTCTAGAATTGTGGTTACAGCTCAAGCTATAATGGCCACAAGCAATTCCATAGAAAAATCATTTTATTAACAATAAGGAAATAATAAATCACAAAATTCTAAAGCAATAGACCACAAACATTCATGAGTTGCTATGCAAAATGACATGTCCATATTTCTTAAAGTGTAGACTATTGATAAAACTATTGATTCTGTTTCTTTCCTTTAATATATTTTGTACAATTCACTGTGGTTGAATAAAACCAACATTAGCTGTTGTTATGGTACTTATGTCTTCAGGACACATTTCCTACGAAATAGTTTATGAAACTAAACTTATGTGACGACATTTTTATTTATATGTATGGTGATACATACAAGGAATAAAAGGTATTATTACAGGGCATGGATGAAATGCTATTTGATGCTAGTTACTCTTAACCTGTATTAAATAATCACTGCTGGTCTCTACACTTCCCTCCTCTTTCATTTAGTGGAAAGAAAATTGCAGGACTATTTTGTGCTACCACCATAGTGCTTCCTAGATGAGAGGATTACTACAACTATTTTGCTTCATCTTTGGATTTCTCTAGCCTATATCCCCTTTCTATTTTGGAAAGAAAAGACATTCTTAAGAATGGATCATTTGAGTTGACACACTGCAATTCTCTTTACTCCCCGTCCCACCTCTAATATTCCTGAATAAATTGAGAACTAAAATGCTGTTTTATTTCCTTATAAGAGTCCCAGTTATACTATCTATGAACAGGTAGGATCTGGTGATTTATTCCACTGTTTCTTGCATTAACTCCAGAGGACTAGAATTATGAAAAAGCTTACCTTTTCCCCTTCATTAGATCCATTGCTTTCACTGACAAAGAAATCTAGTGGTAGCAAGAGAAGCAGCAGGGCTGCATTTTTAGAATAAGAATAATGAGAGAAGTAAAAAAAAAAGAGTAACCAAAGGGGGGGGGGGGAAACTCTTGAAAGGAAGAGGATAAAAAAAAAAAAACAGAAGATGAGAAGAAAGGTTCTAATTGTAGGAAACTGAGTTGAAAATGATAAAACTCTGATACAGGAAATACTTTAATTTAGACACTATGTTAATATTTAAGAATTGCAAGCATCTACTTTTTTAACACACTTTTTAGGACTTTGCAGGTCCAAATGCATTTAATCCGCATAGCCCATACTGAGTAACACATGTCCACGTGGTGAAGCCCATCACCACAACCAAAATGACGCATAGATCCAGCTCCCAAACTTGCCATCCCTTTCTCACTTCCCCCTGCTCAGGTAAACACTGATCTGCTTTATGTTACTATAGACTAGTACAGATTAGATTACTATAAATTAGTGTGTTACTGTGAATATAGCTAGAGTTATATATAAGTCGAATCACAACGTACATGTTCCTTTTCTGTCTGGCTTCTTTCCCTCAGCAGAGTTATTTTGAAATCATCCATTCTGATACATGTATGAATAGGTCGTCACTTTTTCTTACTTACTCATGTTCTATTGTATGGATGTACCACTGCTTGTTTATCTATTCACATGTGATACACATTTGGATGGTTTTCTGTCCCTGGTTATTACAAATCAAGCTGCTATGAACACTTGTGTACAAGTATTTGGGTAATTTTCTCGAATAAGTGGCTAGGAACAGAATGACTAGATCATGTGATAGCTATATGTTTTACTATTACAGATATCGCCAGATTGTTCTGTAAAGTGGTTGTATCATTTTACATTTTCACCATCAGTGTATGTGTGCTGTATTCCTCTACATCCTTGCCCACATTTGGTGTGGTCAGCCTTTTACATTTTTGTCCTTTTTGCACAGTCTGTAGTGACATCCTATTGTGGTTTTAATTTTCATTTGCCTAATAATTAATGAGTGAGCATTTGTGTGTGTACTTATTCGCCATTTTTAAATCTCCTTTTGTGAATTGACTCCAGATCTTTTGCTTATTTTTGATGGCTTGGTTCTTTGTACTTATTGAGTTTTGAGGGTTCTTTATATATTCTGGATACAAGTCCTGGTATATGGCTTGGCTTTTCTTTCTCTTAAGAGTGTCTTTGGAAGAGCAGATTTTTTTAAATTTTGGTGAAGTCCAATTTGTCAATTTACTCCTTGTGGATTATGCTTTTGGTAATGTATCTAAGATACCTTTGCCTAACACAAGGTCACAAAGATTTTCTCCTATGTTTACATCTAGAATTATTACCACGTTAGGTTTGACATTTAGGCTTATAATCCATTTTAAGTTAATTTTGTATATGGTGAGATATAGTATGGACCAATGTATTTTGTATCCTTTGTACCTCTGTATGAATTTTAGAATCAGCCTGCCAATTTTTACAAATCACCTGCTGAGGTTTTGACTGGGACTTATTTTATGACTGAGAATGTGAGTTATCTTGGTAAATATTCCACATGCAATTGAAAAAACCTGCATATTATTCTTTTGTTGGGTAGAGTATTCTATAAATGTCGAATAGACCAGGTTGGAAATAGTGCGGTTAAGTTTTATTACATTCTTGTTAATACTGTCTCTTCTTGTTCTGTCATTTACTGAGAGAGGGGTATTGAAATTTCTGACCATAGTTGAGGACACTTCTACTTTCCCTTGCAGTTCTATCTGTTTAGCCTCATGTGTCTGTTACTAGAGGCATAAACGTTTAGAATTCTTAAATGCTTTGGATGAACTGATCCTATAGTATTAAAATTGTCATCAAGTTTGGAAACATTTTGGCCATGATTTCTTCAGACGTTTTTCCTGCCCCTACACTTCTCTCCATCAGGGACCTGAATTACATGAGCCTGCTTGAAATTTTCCTACAACCACTGATGCTTTTCATTTAATTTTTCCTCTCTGCTCTTCATTATGTATAGTTTCTGCTACTATAGCTTTAAGTTCACTGGTTTTTTCTTCTGTGATGAAAATTGTTAATTCCATCCAATGTCATACATTGTAGCTTTAGCCTCTAAAATTTTGAATGTAGTCTTTCTCTACTGAACACGTTGAACATATGGAAAACAGTTATAACTATTTGAATGTCCTTTTTTTGCTAATTATTACATCTGTGGCAGTTCTAGGTCATTTTTGATTTTCTGATTATTCTCTTCACTCTGCATTATGTTTTCTTACTTCTTTGCATGCCTGGTAAGATTCACTTTAATAAAAATCTTTAAAAAGTGAAATTTTGCCTTGTTTGGGGCTTTATTCTAGGATTCAGTTAAGGACTTGGAAATAATTTAAGCTTTTTGAGCTTGCCTTTCTGATTGTTCAGGCAGATCCAGAGAGGTACTCAGTCTAGGACTAATAATTTCCTGGTACTTGGGCAGGAGCTATCTTGAATTGTGAGTTTTTCCAGCATGGCTGCTGCAAACGGGAACTATTCCCAAGCTGTGTAAGTGCCAATCACTGTTCCTGCTGACACTTTTGGTTGGTTGTTTCCTTAGGCTTGGATGGTTATTTCTTCCCCTGCACTGACCAGTGCTCTGATGACGACTCCAAGGAAAATCTACTCTTTAGATCTCCAGGGAGCGAACTCAGTGCAGCTCCGTAGTCTCCAGGGCTCTGTCCTGAGAACTCCAGCCTCCTTGGTCTCCCCAGATCAACCCTCACATCCAACTCTTCAACTCAGTAATCCACTGGGCTGTACCTGGGTCTCCCCCCTCTCCCTGCTGTGACCTGGGGCAGTAAACTGGGGAAATGATAGGACTTGCTTTCTTTTCGGGGATCGTCAGGTTTTGAGTCTGATGCCCAGTGTCTTGAAAACACTTTTTACGTACTGTCTGTTTTTTGGGTGGTTGTTTTTGGTTTTTGGTTTTATCAAGCAGGAGGGTAATATTCAGTCACTGATACGATATCTTGTGCAGAAGACGAAGTTATCCCTCATCTTTTAAAAACAACTAAAGGGAGAAAGTGTTGAGCGGTGTAGTTCTGTTGACCATATCGTCGCTAGAGTTTTATCAATAAAAATAAATATTAACAATTAAAAACAACAACAACAACTAAAGGAACAAAGGAAAAAGCAACAGACAGTTAAAGAGACAGCGGGGAAAGGCTGAAAATGTCCTCTTCCTTAAATGTACCCTATCAAAAGCTTGTTTTGATAGGGTACAGTACCTGATAGCTCAGATCTCTGTTGCTGTTGTTAAAAATTATCTTAAACTTAGTGGCTTAAAACAACACAATTTTATTATGTATAATTCTACAGGTTAAAAGTCTGACACAGGTCTCAGTGAGCAAAAGTCAAGATGTTGGCATTTCATCCTGGAGGCTTTAGGAGAGCATCCATTGTCTTGCCTTTTCCAGCTTCCAAAGACCACCCACATGCCTCAGCTCGAGGCTTCCTTGCTCCGTCTTCCAAGACAGCAACCTCTCTGACTGTTGTTCTGGAGTCCTGTCTCCCTCTGACCACAGTAGGGAAAGATACTTTGCCCTTAATGACCCATTGTGAGACTGTGCCCACGTGGAAAATCCAGCATTCTCTCGACAACCTCAAGATTCTTAACATAATCATCTCTGCAAAGTCCCTTTTGCCCTGGAAGGTAAAATATTCATAGGACTTAAGGGTTAGGAGATGGATATCTTTAGGGGATCATTATTCTGCTACCACAACTAAGATTTGGTGACGTAAGCTTTAGTATTCTATTCATTTTAAGCGATGAGAATGACATTCACAGAAATCCTTTTAAAAACATTCAGTCAAATACAAAGTTCTAAGAAAAGAAATTTGCTAGTTTTTCCTTTCCACCCAGTTGATGAAAAAAATTACTTGGTCTGACTGTTTTCTCTACCCAACCTACTGCTAAGCCCTCCTTTATTGGCCCGTAATACTGGTTCTTTCTCAGTCACCAAGATTAAAGTAGTGAAGTCTAACATGCAATGAATTCTGTATATATATTTATATATCGTTTTCTATATATTTATATTAGATAGAGACACAGATACAGATCTATTTCACGGTTCAGTTTCACTTCTTAGCACTTATTCCTAAGAGTCTTCTCTAAAATTGTTGTGTTCGTCAATGTTACTTCTCAAACTAATTTCAAAAGTAATGTCAGTAATATAACAATAGTATTTATTAAGCACTTACTATTATATAAGGATGTAACCTAAGTAACTCTTTTGGCATATGTAGTAGCTGCTATCATTTGATGAGCGAAGAAATGAAGCAGAGAGAGGGTAATTTGCCCAACGTTTCTGAAACAGTTTGCATGGAGGTCAGACCAAAGCCACGACACCCTGACTCCTGGGTCTGTACTCTTTTTTTTTTTTTTTTTTGCGATACGCGGGCCTCTCACTGTTGTGGCCTCTCCCGTTGCGGAGCACAGGCTCCGGACGCGCAGGCTCAGCGGCCATGGCCCACGGGCCCAGCCGCTCCACGGCATGTGGGATCTTCCCGGACCGGGGCACGAACCCATGTCCCCTGCATCGGCAGGCGGACTCTCAACCACTGCGCCACCAGGGAAGCCCTGGGTCTGTACTCTTGATCCCTATTTTCACCGCATTTTAAGTTCCTGGAAGGCAGGGATCATGCCTTAATATTTTGTTTAAAGCATCTGGCACAGTGCTTCAAACACCTGGCACAGTGCTAGCTAGCACTTAAGCGTATAACATTTACCTGATCAATTAATATGTACTCCTTTCATGTCTTTAACTTTTAAGCAATTTAGATAGATTTGGTGTCCCCAAGGTGCTCCTCTGATTTCCTTGGGAGGAGGTGGGTGAGGAAGAGGTGACAGAGAGCACAGCATATAACTACCGTTAGTTTACGTGTTGGTACAATAGACAAACAATGTTATATGGTTGCAGTGAGAGCTAGTCAGCCACGCAAAGAGCCTCATGACAGCTCACTGAGATCTGCTGTTCTTTGTCTTCATAAACACACGTATATACACCGGAATCTGGAATACTAGGCGTGATCCCTACCTTTTCATCTTAAAACAGTTCAACTTTGAAATTGTTTTCACTAGAATGGTAGAAAGCAGAGTCACAAAGTTCACAAACTGTTGACCCTGTGGGCAGTTGTGAACAGCTTCTAAACCTAGGAGGAAAAAAGGCTCCCTTTCTGCTGATTAGTGAGAACATTTATCTCAAGGCCAGAGTCCTCAGGTTTCTCAAAGCTTGGTTTCCATCAGTGAGGAAGGAAATAGCTGACTACCTAAACTTTTTTTCTATAACTTGGATTTATTTTAGTCTCATCATCCAGGACTAAATGGCTTGGAAGAAGTTTCCTACCTCTACTGGTTTCCTAGAGCTGCCAAAACAAATTATCACACGCTGGGTAGATTAATGCAACAGAAATGTATTGTCTTGCAAATCTGGAGGCCCTAAGTCTGAGATCAAGTTGTCGGCAGGGTTGGCTCCTTCCGAAGGCTCTGAGGGGACATCTGCTCTGTCCCCCCTCCCAGCTTCTGGTCACAGCCGAGCATCCTCAGTTCCTTGGCTTGTAGATGTTTCCTTCCAACCTCTGCTTCCATTCTCATAGCGTTTTCCTATGTATCTGCATCTGTGCCCAATTTTCCTTCTTCAAATAAGGACATCAGTCGTATTGGATTAAGGTCCCTCATCATGACCTTAACTTGACTAAATCTACAAAGACTCTATTTTCAAGTAGGATCAAATTCACAGGTGACGGAGAGTCAGATTCTGACAGACGTTTTGGGGAGGACACAATCCAAGCCACAGCACTGCCCTACCTGTTGAAGAACTTACATGTTAAGAATCACTTAAGCCAAGATTCCACTTAGACCTAATTATATGGATACGTTACAGAAGTCAGTGATTTGATCATATGACATCGATTATATGTGGAAACTAAAAAACAAATGATACAAATGTACTTATATACAAAAGAGAAACAGACCCACAGACATAGAAAAAAACTTATGGTTACCAAGGGGAAAGGGGGGAGGGATACATTAGGAGATTGGGATCAACATGCACACACTACTGTATATGAAATAGATAACCAACAAGGACCTACTGTATAGCACAGGGAACTATTGTAATAACCATAATGGAAAAGAATCTGAAAAAGAATGTATGTATATTCTTTTATATTATATATTTATATATTATATTCTTTTATGTATATCCCCATATATATATATCTGAAATTAACAGTATTTTCAATCAACTATACTTCAATAAAAATTTGATTTAATTTAATTTAAAAATTATTATTAAAGAAAAGAATTTGGTTTCACTCTGAAGACCATCACCTCAGGCATCAAAGTCCTCATGGAAATCAAGGAAAATGTTCAGTTCAAACACCGTCCGTTAAAATATGAAATGTATAATGTCTAATCCTTCTTTCCTCAGTACCACTTATGTATTATTCATCAATCATGCGAAGCTTGTATTCCTTTTTGTCCTGTATTATGTGGTCACCCCCAGGTTCACCTACATCTGATGCGAGAGCCACTTAGTCAGAAGCTATGTAATGGCTCCCTATGTGCTCAACACCAACTAAGAATCAAGAGGCTACTGAAATTGCAAAGAACGTGATGAGAGAAGGGGTCAACCAGTCCAATCTTTTCACGGTGCTCAGAGGAGAAAACTAAGACCCAGGGAGGGTAGTTGTCTCTTAAGTTAACCCTCTAGTTAGTGACAGAGACAGACATCTCCAGGTATCCATTGTACCTAATCTATTCTTTCTTCTTCCTTTTTTTAAAAGAAATTTTTATTGAAATATAGTTAATTTACAATGTTGGGTTAATTTCAGGTGTACAGTAAAGTGATTCAGTTATACATATACATATACATGTATCCATTCTTTTTCGGATTCTTTTCCCTTATAGGTTATTACAAAATATTGAGTAGAGTTCCCTGTGCTGTACCTTAGGCTCTTGTTGATTGCCTGTTTTATATAGAGTAGTGTGTATATGTCAATCCCAGACTCACAATTTATTCTTCCCTCCTCCTTTCCCCTTTGGTAACCATAAGTTTGCTTTCTATGTTTGTGAGTCTATTTCTGTTTTGTAAATAAATCACTTGTATCATATTTTAGATTCCACATATAAGTGATATCATATGATATTTGTCTTGCTCTGCCTGAGTTACTTCACTTAGTATGATCATCTCCAGGTCCATCCATGTTGCTGCAAATGGCATTATTTCATTCTTTTTTATGGCTGAGTAATATTCCATTGTATAAATATACTACAACTTCTTTATCCATTCATCTGTCGATGGACATTTAGGTTGCTTCCATGTCTTGCCTATTGTAAATGGTGCTGGTTTCAATTCACTACTACCCCACGATGCCTGTATAACTCACAAGAATACATGTGGGGTAGTGTTGTCCCAATTTTTACTCTCCTTTGCTCTCCATCCCTGATTACAGACAGTGTGGAGGAGAGGGCTCCTGATTTTGTCTCCAGGAGAGGAATTCCCCCCTCTGTGTTTCACTCTGAGGACCTAGAGTACATTATGATATGTGAATATGGCAAACCTTTGCTATTATCACTCTTTATCTAATAAATAATCTGGTAGGAAAAGCCAAAACCTCATTCAGATTCTATGCAGCTGCTTAAACCATCTCAAAGTCGTCTTTCTTCCCCAAACTCTCCTGATTCTCAGCATTTCAATTTGCTCAAAAGAGCACTGAAGGGTTTGCTTGGGCAGCTGCTAATGTCTAGCTCTGGATATAAAAAAGACAGTTACACAAGCAACAATCACATTCTTCATCAAGGGCGTGATTTACACCCTTGAAACTGGGCAATAAAAATTCAGACTGATTTTTTGTAAGTTATGCCTTCCTGCCTGCAATTCACTCATCCTTTCTCCAAGTTTCATTTTCTATACAATCCGAAATCTCAAGCACCATTGTGGCTTTGCACTTGCAGAAATAAATTTTAAAAGGAAGCGTGATTAATTTTGCCTTGATCCCTTTTTAAAGCCAAAGAGTAAATACGAATTTCAGTGTGCAAGTGTCTTTGCAGCACTAAACATATTCACTGATTAAGTAAGGCAACCACAGTCCAGAAAAAAGAAAAAAAAAAAAAAAAAAAAAAACAGAAAAGGGAAGGATTTAGAACCTACAGGGGAGGAAGGAAAAGTCAGTCAAAATTAAAGGTAATTCAGTTAGTTACTGAGCCAAATATCTCTTAAAATTTTTGCCAACCATAATTTTGATAAGAAAAATTAAGCCAATAAATTTGAACAATATAATCAATCTACAAAATTAGCTTGGAGTCCATTACTTGTATCTTTAACAGAGAAACATGGTAAAAATTTTTTCTGGCAGTAGTCAGATAATTTTATTTTCAATCTACATAAATTCCACCAAAAGCAACTTTGTAGAGACACAATATAGCATAACATTTAAATCAAGAGCTCCAAAGTTAGGCGCTTCCTTGAGTTGAGGCCAGACATAGCAATTTACTAGCCGTATGACCTGGACAAATGAATTAACCTTCATAAGCCTTCCTCAATTTTCTTTTGTCTGTGAAACAGAGGTAATAAATAGTCCCTGCCTCACAGGAATGTTGTATAGACGTAACGGGATAATGTATGTAAAGTACTTGTAGTAAGTTCTCCATAGATAATTCAGTATTATCTGCCTGCAAAAGCTGTGTCAAATAAGGAATTTGGAGCATAAAATATGGAAAATGACAAATAATGGGTAAACTGCAGCAAGATGTTAGCAGTGGTTAACATCAGAGCCGTGCAGCTATGACTGATTTTTTCTTTTTCCACTTCCCCAAAGTTTAAATGCAATTATATTATATTTAAAACGGAATATGATTTTATAAAAGTCATTAGGGCATATGTTACAATGGAAAACTTTAAGTTATTCTTTTTTTTTTTTTTTTTTTTTTTTTTGCCATATGCGGGCCTCTCACTGTTGTGGCCTCTCCCGTTGCGGAGCACAGGCTCCGGACCCGCAGGCTCAGCGGCCATGGCTCACGGGCCCAGCCGCTCCGTGGCACGTGGGATCTTCCCGGACCGGGGCACGAACCCGCGTCCCCGGCATCGGCAGGTGGACTCTCAACCACTGCGCCGCCAGGGAAGCCCTAAGTTATTCTTAATATTTTTTCTATGGAAACTTTCAGTCTCTAGAAACCAGAATCTTCCTTACCCCCAAGCCCGTGCAACACACACTTCTCACCCCAAGATGAGGCTTTACCAAAGTCTACACCCCACAGGGCACATGCAGAGAACTCACAGCATGGCATTGATTCAGCAGCCCTTTACCACTGAGTTCAGCTTTAAAACATTTCTAGAATTAGAAACTCATGTTCTTCAGAACTCAAGAAAAATAGAGCTGATTCATTTGTATAAAATACATATTGATGTTATCATATCAAAATTCTGGATTTACATTAACCATTTCCTTGCAATATATTGTCCAAATGTGATTTTACTAAAATTAACTGCTACTGATTGAATATAGCATTAAGGAATTGAGAAAATAAATATTTAAGTTGGGGTTAGCTTTTTCAGTGTCAAGATTATTCATGTCAAGTTCAATATTTTGAAGTCTAACTAAAGAATACGTGGTTTTAGGTGGAGAGAAAGGGGGTAAATCTGCTCGTTTATTTTTTAGCAAAAAGTAATTCAGAAATAATTTATGGCAGCTTGTAGAAATACATTTAGTACAGCAACTATGTCCACTTAAGAGAAACTTGTTTGGAAAGTCAATTTATAACTTACAGTTAGTGGATTTATGAATAGTTCATTTTAAAAGTGCGTAAAAGCCATACATCTTTAATATGTCAAAGCCAGTCATTTGATTTCTTATCCTTTATGAACTTTGAAGCAATATTTTGTTAAAAAGGGGAAAAAGTTATACATAAAAGTGGCAAGAGGCTTTTCATAAAATTTCCTAATAAAGTTACAAAAGATGAGAATTTGGCCATGACTGGTGAAATTTAATTTGGGTTTATTTTCTATTTTTTTTCTCCTGGTAGCATTCTAAGAAAGGGGCTTATTTGCTCCCCTGGAATTTAAAATCATGAAACATCAGCATGTTGTTTGCATAAGCTTCTCTGGAGATGGGTAAACAGAGAAGACACAGAGGATGCTAGCAAGCATTCAGTGTGTCCCCGGCAACATTCTCTAGAGGTGAAACGAGGTAAAAATAAGCATCCACAATGTCATGAAGCGACAAATAAGACATAAAAGAAATCGAACAACCTGCTGAGACTTTGCCCCAAGCCTCTTCAATCTTTCACAATCTGTGAGAAGAAGGCTTGGCCATAGACACCTCTTGAAAATGTAAGCGGAGTTTTAAGCATTGGCTGCACATGACGTCTTTTTTTTTTTCACCTACAAACAGGAGCCACCTCCTTATCTATCTTCCTGAAACTCCCAACAGGACCACATGAGTACAAAGTGTGAGTAACCCTGAAGGCATGTGTACTCAAGAGGTGCATTAGTCATACAGAGTGAAGTAAGTCAGAAAGAGAAAAACAAATAACCGTACGCTAACACATATATATGGAATCTAAGATTAAAAAAAAAGGTCATGAAGAACCTAGGGGCAGGACAGGAATAAAGACGCAGACCTACTAGAGAATGGACTTGAGGACACAGGGAAGGGGAAGGGGAAGCTGGGACGAAGCGAGAGAGTGGCGTGGACATATATACACTACCAAACGTAAAATAGATAGCTAGTGGGAAGCAGCCACATAGCACAGGGAGATCAGCTCGGTGCTTTGTGACCTCCTGGAGGGGTGGGATAGGGAGGGTGGGAGGGAGAAGCAAGAGGGAGGGGATATGGGGATATATGTATATGTATAACTGATTGACTTTGTTATAAAGCAGAAACTAACACACGATTGTAAAGCAATTATACTACAATAAAGAGGTTAAAAATAAAATAAAATTAAAATTTAAAAAAAAATAAAGTGCTCTTCACTTCCTGCAGAGATTGGTGATAGCAAACTAAATGAAAAAGCATTCTTGAACTGTTATTGTTTTGGCCATCATTCTGAAATTTTTACGAGATCTAATGCAGATACCTCTGAGTAGGGAAGGTGAGACAGTCAGAGATTTATGCCCATCCAAGAAGCAAATGTGTGATTCATGAATATTTTTCACCTCCAAAAATACTGAACAAGTTTTCCATTAATTTTTTAAGGGATACTTTCTTTTTTTATTGAAGTATAGTTGGTTTACAAAGTTGTGTTAGTTTTAGGTGTACGGCCAAGTGATCCAATTTTATATGTTTACACACACACATATATATTCTTTTTAAGATTCTTTCCCATTATAGTTATTACAAGATACTGAATATAGTTCCCTGTGCTATACTGCAGGTCCTTGTTGTTTATCTATTTTATACATAGTTGTCTGTATCTGTTAATCCCAAATTCTCAATTTATCCCTCCTCCCCCCTTTCCCCTTTGGTAACCATAAGTTTGTTTTCTATGTCTATGAGTCTAAGCCTGTTTTGTAAATAAGTTCATTTGTATCATTTTTTAAGATTCCACATATAAGTGATATCATATGGTATTTAACTGCAAAATATTCTCATTCCCCTGAAGCCCTTTTCTTTTTTAAGGATTTATTTGCAGAATGTTGAGAAACCTGTCTTCTGTTCTTGGCAAATAACTTTGATGTTAGCAACTGCAGAAGCAACTGCCTGTCCACCCTGCTGTCCAAAAAGAATAAAAAAGCACACCAAGGTCAGAGCTATCTGAAAAAATCCAGTCATGACAGATGAAGAAAATTACAGAAAATGGGAGACATACAAGAACGGCAGGAACCAATGATTCTGTTGCTGGGTTACATTGACCTCAGTGGAGAAGGAAAGGCAGCCCACAGTGTTTATTAGGGTTCGTTTCACCATGAGTTCCTCACCTGGAATTGTAAAATTCTAGCAAACTGATCTCTAATTAGGGCAAAATCACCCCACTTAATTCCAGCTTCGTGAAATGTTGCAGAAGTTTTCCCACTATTCGTTGAGATAAAATATTTTTTTTTACTATGAGTAGATCCAAACTCTAATCTGCAAAACAGACTATTCACCTTGAGTAACAAGCAACAATAGAAATTCATCCAATATCAAATGGCTGGAATTAAATGAGAGACCTTTGCTGTTACAAAAGGTATCCCTGAAAGTAAAGGTGACTTGTGTTTCCTCTGGCCGCACACATCAAAGGAAATGCCACACAAATGCTGCTTTTTTGCAAGTTTGTTTAGGTATGTCTTCAAAGGACTTGGATTCAGGCAGTGGGTTAATCCTTAGCAAAAGAAAAAACATGAACATGTGTCAAAGTTATGGAGGATCAAAGCTAAAATTACCAAGTGATTAATTTGTTCTAATGAAAAGTAATTCTGCAGAAGCATTTGGAAATCCAATGGTCTATAAAAGTGGTAAATAAATGCTTCCCGACCAACTGTGGCATGGGATTTAACTGTGATTTTAGCACTTTACTAATGATCCCTTATGCTGATCTGGTATTGCTCATGTCAGCTTGGCTGTGAAGTTCCAGGTTGCAGACGCAGCCTCTGTGTTTGGAGATGGGGAGAGAAAAGCCCACACAGAGACAAGTGAACATGTGGATGAGCCACGACAGAAGCACAACTTGTATTTCCTGCTAGTAAGCTCAGACAGGCAAATATCCTGACCCAGATTTAAGAGTTCTAGGAGGTGGCTGTCACCACTGGTCCCCCAGGCAAGGAGAAGTTCTAGTTTGCACAGGTGGTCTTGTCCCTTCACCTCTGCTCCAGGGTGTGGGGATTGAGGCCGCTGTGAGCACATGCCCAGCAGCTGAGGTGGGAGGGGTGATTGCTTTACTTCTTCATACCCCTACCTCCTCCTCCCTGGACTGAAGGGGAACCTCATTTTCTCCAGTTTGGCTGAGAAATGACTGGAGATATTCCTAAAAACTTAAAGAAAATAAAATATTTAACAAGGAGGCATTTCATAAAGTAAAATTTTGACCCAAATGTAACTAATATTTTGGCTCGTATGTAATACCTAGTCCCTAATTATATTTATTAGGGAGTCACTTGATATTTTAGCTCTAGTTTTTAGAGAGACCACCTAGCACTAGATCCTAGACTTCTCAGTGGTGGAGACTTGACTTTATCCATTGCTGTAATCTCTGCAGTGTCCATCCAGAACAGGGCCATAAACAAGACCCGTTCCTGTCCTCAGCTCTCAGCACCATACTACACTGACATTTCCTCACCTCTTATAATATGGAAAGCAGATCCCATATACATCAAGAAGACATAGTCTATTCCAAGGCTCCCTGTGCAGGATTTACTTATTTTCTTTTAGTCCCCACCTCCATCCATCTTCTCCAGCCCAATTCTTTTCCGGTTATGTTTTTTGTGGTTTTTGTCAATTCTACTGCCATTGAGTGATTAGGTGGGTAACAGAGAAGATGCAGGCATGAAGGGCAGCAATAAATACATGTCTTTGGGTTGATTGAAAGTCATCAGAGGTGGCAGAACAAGAAAAGTCAAGGAAGGTATGGCATATAGAACATAAACCAAAGTGGTGCCTCAGGGGTGTTTGATCATCCACTAAACACAGAACAAGAACCCCTAATATGAAACACAAAAATCTAAAACTTACTGTACAGTTTGGTCTTTATTTTTCTGAGGGCCAGAAACCTACCATCATGTGAGATATTTACAGGCACTAGTTAGAGAGCAGAGCACAGCCTGAGGCTTTCTGCTGGGAACTTCTCTAAAATATCCCCACTAACGTTAAAGGAGCTTTCTCATTAAAACCCCAGGAGTTTCTGTTTTTAAGGCCAGAAATAAAAAAGAAAATTATTTTTCAAGTTTGACTCTTCTCTTTGCCAAATAAGGATATTCTTTCATAGAATACACTGGAAGATTGATTGGTATGTGAGGCTCTGAGCTTCATGAAATCTTCAGTCAAATTCCAGCTAGGAAGGGTCATTAGGAAAATTGCAAATCCATATTGTTTATATTTGAGTTGTTAAATACAACTTCACAACATTAAAATCTGTACCATGGTGATAGGTATCATCTGAAAATGCATAACTTACCTAATGGATCATTCCATTAACTACGATAGGAGAAGAATTCAAGGCACTCGACTTCCCTATTGGTTTGGTCATATACTGCTCAAACAAGTCCAAACGTATTAGTTATTCTTCCTTGTCATGTATAGATCTTACCCCAGGGCTGGGGTGGGAAGAAAAAGAGGGGAAAAAAATCCAAAAGATAAGGTAAGAAAATTAGATTTTCTAGGTAAATTTCAAAATGAATTCATTATCTTAGACCATGTTTCAGTATATACTTGCCATCTCTAAGTTATCTCCACACATTTTTTTAAAACCACTCCAATTGGACTTTTACCCCCACTACTCCAGTGACACTTTGCTTGAAGGTCATTAATAAGTGGTCATTTCTCAGTTCTCAGACACAATTTCTCACCCATTTGCAATGTCCTGTTGTTTTATATTTCTTAATTAAAATTTTTTTTAATTTTCATTTTTTAACACCTTTATTAGAGTATAATTGCTTTACAATGGTGTGTTAGTTTCTGCTTTATAACAAAGTGAATCAGCTCCACGTATACATATATCCTCATATCCCCTCCCTCTTGTGTCTCCCTCCCACCCTCCCTATCCCACCCCTTAAGGTGGTCACAAGCAGCGAGCTGATCTCCCTGTGCTATGCGGCTGCTTCCCGCTAGCTATCCATTTTACAATTGGTAGTGTATATACGTCCATGCCACTCTCTCAGTTCATCCCAGCTTACCCTTCCTCCTCCCCGTGTCCACAAGTCCATTTTCAACATCTGCGCCTTTACTCCTGTCCCATCCATAGGTTCTTCAGAACCAATTTTTTTTTTGATTCCATATATATGTATTAGCATACGGTATTTGTTTTTCTCTTTCTGACTTACTTCACTCTGTATGACAGTCTCTAAGTCTATCCACCTCACTACAAATAACTCAATTTCATTTCTTTTTATGGCTGAGTAATATTCCATTGTATATATGTGCTACATCTTCTCTATCCATTCATGTGTCAAAGGACACTTAGGTTGCTTCCATGTCCTGGCTATTGGAAATAGTGTGCAGTGAACATTGTGGTACATGACTCTTTTTGAATTATGGTTTTCTCAGGGTATATGCCCGGTAGTGGGATTGCTGGGTCATATGGCAGTTCTATTTTTAATTTTTTAAGAAACCTCCATGCTGTTCTCCATAGTGACTGTATCAATTTACATTCCCACCAAGAGTGCAGGAGGGTTCCCTTTTCTCCACACCCTCTCCAGCATTTATTGTTTGTAGATTTTTTGACAATAGCCATTCTGACCGGTGTGAGGTGATACCTCATTGTAGTTTTGATTTGCACTTCTCTAATGATTAGTGATGCTGAGCACCTTTTAATGTGTTTGTTAGCAATCTGTATACTTTCTTAGGAGAAATATCGATTTAGATCTCATTTTTGGATCGGGTTGTTTGTTTTTTTGATATTGAGCTGCATGAGTTGCTTGTATATTTTGGAGATTAATCCTTTGTCAATTGCTTCATTTGCAAATATTTTCTCCCATTCTGAGGGTTTTCTTTTCATCTTGTTTATAATTTCCTTTGCTGTGCAAGAGCTTTTAAGTTTCATTAGGTCCCATTTGTTTATTTTTATTTTATTTCCATTTCTCTAGGAGGTGGGTCAAAAAGTATCTTCCTGTGGTGTATGTCATAGAGTGTTCTGCCTATGTTTTCCTCTAAGAGTTTTATCGTGTCTGGCCTTACATTTATTTCTCTAATCCATTTTGAGGTTATTGTTGTGTATGGTGTTAGGGAGTGTTCTAATTTCATTCTTTTACATGTAGCTGTCCACTTGTCCCAGTACCACTTATTGAAGAGGTTGTCTTTTCTCCATTGTATATTCTTGCCTCCTTTATCAAAGATAAGGTGACCATATTTGCATGGGTTTACCTCTCGGCTTTCTATCCTGTTCTATTGATCTATCTTTCTGTTTTTTTGCCAGTACCATACTGTCTTGATTAATGTAGCTTTGTAGTATAGTCTGAAGTCAGGGAGCCTGATTCCTCCAGCTCCATTTTTCTTTCTCAAGATTGCTTTGGCTATTTGGGGTCTTTTGTGATTCCATACAAATTGTGAAATTTTTTGTTCTAGCTCTGTGAAAAATGCCATTGAAAGTTTGATAGAGATTGCATTGAATCTGTAGATTGCTTTGGGTAGTAGAGTCATTTTCACAATGTTGATTCTTCCAATCCAAGAACATGGTATGTCTCTCCATCTGTTTGTATCATCTTTAATTTATTTCATCAATGTCTTATAGTTTTCTGCACACAGGTCTTTTGTCTCCTTAGGTAGGTTTATTCCTAGGTATTTTATTCTTTTTGTTGCAATGGTGAATGGGAGTGTTTCCTTAATTTCTCTTTCAGATTTTTCATCATTAGTGTATCAGAATGCAAGAGATTTCTGTGCATTAATTTTATATCCTGCTACTTTACCAAATTTATTGATTAGCTCTAGTAGTTTCTGGTAGCATCTTTAGGATTCTCTATTTATAGTATCATGTCATCTGCAAACAGTGACAGCCTTACTTCTCTTTTCCAATTTGCATTCCTTTTATTTCTTTTTCTTCTCTGATTGCTGTGGCTAAAGCTTCCAAAACTATGTTGAATAATAGTGGTGAGAGTGGACATCCTTGTCTTGTTCCTGATCTTAGTGGAAATGGTTTCAATTTTTCAGCATTGAGAATGATGTTGGCTGTGGATTTGTTATATATGGCCTTTATTAAGTGTGGGTGGGGTTTGGGCCCAGCACATTGAAGGATGTCTCCGAGCAGGTCTCTGAGTGTAGAGGTGGGGCCCTTGGTAGGGTGTAGGGGCAGAGCTTGGGCTCTGCACAGCAGGAGGGAGGCTCCAAGAGCAGAGGATTAGGCTGGGAGCCCAACAGGCTCACCAGTGCCCAAGTGGACAGGGAAAGTGCTGGCCCTGTTCCCTTCCATTTCTTTGAAACCCTCCCCCACTGTCTCCCCCATCTCCCCTGTCCCCACTGGACCCCTAACAGTGGGTGGGTCCCTCTGGGTGTAAGAACTTCTCTCCTCCCCCAGCCGCCCCTCAGGAATGCCAGTCCCATCCCATCTCCACTTCTCCTACCCCCCACTTCCCACCACACCTCACGCCCCACATCCTACCCGGTTGCTGGGGGTTCCTCCCGTCCCCTTAGGAGTCCGTGGTCACCCACCAGTGCCTGGTTGGTGCTCTAGTTGTGCAGAGACACAAATTCTGTGTCATCCTAATCCCCCATCTTGACTCCACCCCTCAAGAGCAGTGATCTTGACAATAAAATTAAATGACCTACATCAACTTACTTGAAAATAAAGGCTCTCAAACTGAATTATAAAACCATAGTTATTTGCTACTTAGAGAGATTCATCTAAAGTCATATAATATAGAAATGTTAAAAATAAGTATATAGTAAAATGGAACAATGATATTTATGTTACAAACACCAGGGCATAATAAAAAGTACACAAAATAAAGTCTTTGTGAGACTAAAGGAAAAATCAATAATAATATGAAGAGGCAATTTCTAACAAGACACTATTAGCTGATGGTGGGAAACAAAACAAAATTCTGAAAGTCTTTGGGAGTTTTTTTTTTTAACTTTAAAAGGTGACATTAAGAGACACATATGAAATTTTCTAGGATTCAGAGAATATACCCATTTCAACTACTCATGCAATATTTACCAAATAGTTTGGGATACAAAGAACATTTCAAATAAAAAATAAATGTAAAGGCTATGTTCGATTGTCATAATTTGATAAAATCTGGAAAAAAATGTTTTCATGCAACAGAGTTGATGCCTTATCAATAAAATAAAAGGGAACTTTAAAAGTCAGACAAGTTACGTGTCTTAACACCAAGTGAAAGATCTTGGGTGGAGGCTGAGGATCTTTGATTTGATTTGATTTGAAATAGAGAGAAGGCCCCAAGATCAAATTATATATATGGAAGCAGAAGAGCTTTAGTCTTGGTGTTAGGTGCTCTATGCGCCCAGAAGAAAAATGTTATATTTAGGTGGGTTGCTTTTCCTCTCTTTCCACTTGTAGGTGGTAAATAGCAAAACCACACAGGAACAAACTTATTCAGATATTAATCTCCAAAATATTCTTTTTTATTGAAGTATAGTTGATTTACAATATTGTGCTAGCTTCAGGGGTACATCCTAGTGATTCGGTTTTTTGCAGATTGTATTTCATTAAACGTTATTACAAGATATTGGGTATAATTCCCTGTGCTCTACAGTAAATCTTTGTTGCTTATCTATTTTATGGACTGCAGTTTGAATCTGTTAATCCCAAACTCCTAATTTGTACCTCCCCCTCCCTCTCCCCTTTGGTAGCCATAAATTTGTTTTCTGTGTCTGTGAGTCTGTTTTGCTATATACATTAATTTGTGCCATACTTTAGATTCCACATATCAGTGATATCATATGGAATTTGTCTTTCTCTGTCTGAATTACTTCACTTCGTATGATAATCTCTAGGTCCATCCATGTTGCTGCAAATGGCATTATTTCACTCTTCTTTATGGCTGAGTAGTATTCCATTGTGCTTGTATATCTCACACCTTCTGAAGCCCATTTTCTGTTACTGGGCACTGGGGTGCTCCCGTGCCTTGGCTGTTCTGATGCCCTTGATCCGCCTTCTCTCACTGTTGGCGCTCACCCAGGACGGGTCTTACTGCCTCTTGCCATCTGTCCCTCTTCCCTTTACTAGATGATATCTCTTTTTAAGATACTTTGTTTCATTTCAGTGTTCTGCAGTTGCCCTACACTGTGCCTGTGCTGAATGTATTATTTATCTTGCTTGAGATTTATGTTTCAGTTTTTCTCCACTTTGAGAATTTGTGTCTTGAATCGATTTTGGAAATTTGTGAGCATTGCTTCTTCAGTTATTGCCACTTCTCTCTTCTCTCTGTCCTGTCTTTTTGGAATGCCTCACAGATACGTGTGGGTCCTTTCTGTACTATCTTCCATAAAGAAGTCATCTTTCAGCTGTAATCTGTGATATTTCCTCAGCTCTATCTTCCAGTTTCTTCAGTTTCTGTAGAGCAAGAGTTTACTGTCTGATTTCCATTGCGTTTGCAGTCACTTATTATAACTGTCATTTCAAGAATTCCACTCTGTCCTTTTTTTCCCCTGGCCTCTTGTTCTTCTTACATACATATATGTATATATTTAATATTTTTAATCATTTTCCACATTATTAATTGGCTTCAGGTTATTTATTGTTTCAACTGATTAAAGTTGGCTTCAGGTTATTATATAGTTTGGCTATATAGTTGGCTTCAGTTTATTTATTGTTTCAACTGATTAAAGCAATGATTCTCCTATTTGTTATTCCTGTAAACTTTTCTTTCATGGTAAATAAGTTCTTCATATTTTAATTTAAAATTTTGCACTTCTTTGAGAGGGGCTTGGTTTTGCCCAGGGTCTCATGTGCTGACTTGTTCTGAGAATGACCCTCCAAGGAAGTTTTGCATTACTTCTTCTGTACATCCTAAGAGTACCCCAAGGACCACCATTTATATTAATTTCTCAGCTTGGCAATTCTGGCCTTCTCCGATGCTGCAAAGTTAGCCTCCAAACCAGAAGGGGACATAGGTTCAAGCTTCAGATTGCTAAAGGGAGACTTTTTCCTGACACCAGACATAAGAGCTTCCTTGTCAAATGCTGGATGATGGGTAGATATTTCATGTCCACCTTTCACTAAAACTTCAGGTTTCTACAGCCCAGAGTTTATGAAAGAATGTTTTTCACGCAGAGTTCTGAATCTTTTCCTTGTACAGCACCTACATATTTGTTAAAATTCAAGTTCCATGTTCTCTTCATGTAGTAACTAACCCCTCCACCTCCAGGGTCAAGGCCACAGCATCAGCGGCTCCGTGTTTACTAAGTTCCATCCCTTCTTATTTTCATTATCATATAATAGTCCTATTATATCCTAATAATATAATGAATTTTATTATTATAATATAATACTGTTGCCTGGGCATTTTCTTTTTTTTATTTTCTCAGTGACACATTTTGATAGTTAGATCTTATCAAGCATTTCAAACATAGCGGGAGAGTTTCTGCATTTTTTTGATAATTAAAAAAATTTTTTTTCAATTTGCAGGAACTGAAAGCCCCTAGGTGATTTCTTCTGCTTTCTTCGATTTTGAATTTCATCTACACTTCAACAATTCCCGAATTAAATTTCTAAGCCTGTTGTTCTCAATCAGTGGCGGTTTTACCGCCGAGGACATTTGACAATGTCTGGAGACAGGTTGATTGTCACAGCAAGAAAGAGTGTCACTGGCATCTGGTGGGCAGAGGCCAAAGATGCTGCTAGACATTCTACAGTCTCCAGGACATTACCTTGGTCCAAAATGTCAAAGGCACCAGTGTTGAAGGACCTTGCCCATCTCACACCTCTCATCTGCGTTTGACGTCTCCACCTGAATGCACAGTGACTTCTGTCAAACAGAATATTCTTTTTGTCTTCATTCATCAAAGTTGTTTCTCACTTTATCTTTCCCATTTGAGTTAAGGGCACCATAATTAGCCTGATGGCTCAACTTAGAAACCCTGTGGTCATGCCTGAAATCTTTACAGTCAATTAGGTGTATTTCACCCTCTAAATACACTTGAATTGCCGTATCCACTCACCCCATCACATCCGTCACCTCTCACTGGAGCTACTCGGTGGCCTTCTGTCCTATCCCCCTCCCTCCAAACTGCCTGTCTCCTGCTTGTATTCCACACGGACCACAGGGCGACCTCACTGCATGTGTGATGAAATCCAAACTCCCTAGCAGGCCTTAGGTCCGGTGTGGTGGTCTCACCAATCACCTTCTGTACCTCCCCCTCATTCACTACATTCTAGACAAATTAGCTTTCCCTGGTTTCCTGGAGGACGCTGCGCACTTCTCCAGCTCCGAGTGGGAATGCTGCACTCCACGTGCGGATGCTTCTGCCTGAGACGCTCTTTCTCCAGTTCGCAGGGTAAGTGCCCCTTAGTCCTCTGATCCCACCCACATCCCTCCTATGGGGGCCCTCGTTTCTGCCCTAATCTGTAACATAGCTCCCCTCTCATAACTTTCACTGCAGTTGTCATTGTTATTGTATATATTCTGCCCTAAATATAAGCTTCAGAAAATCAAGAACGGTGTCTGTTTAGTTCACTACTTCTTATTGGGCCTGGGATATGGCAGGTATTCAGGAAACATTTATTAAAGGAATTAGTTAATATGTAACAGAAATTACCAGGAGTGATCGCTCACTAACACTGACTGAAGGGCTTCTACAGATCTTGAATTTCGAAGGACTTCAAGCTTTAGGTGTATGTGACTGAACATATACTATGAAACAAGTTATACACAGTTACTAAATGGTTAATGCATTATGTAATGTAAATACCTGTATGCATACTATACATTATACATGCATGTGTGTATACATTATATAAATATTTATGTGTATGCACATATATTTTTATAATGTATATATTTTATGCACATGTATATTAAATATATACATATCTATGTATGTAATATATGTAGACAGAAAATATACGTTATATGTATGTATAACCATATATCATATAATGCATTAAATCTGTATGTGATACAAGGTAAATATATTTTATAATTTGGTTTTAATCTCCAAAGCTAATATTAACATTGGTGAAGATTTTGTGTAGCTGTGACATTGAAGACATTTCTCTCTCACACATTCATCCATCCCCTTACACTTCGACTGTCTTGGTTCTGAATAGCTCACTGATTTTTTTCTGTTTCATGAGGTCCTATATCCAATACCAAACTTTCAGAAGAATCACCTTATTTCTTAGTCTCTTGTTTTCTGTGGATCAAATTTCAGCTTCCAAGAGTTCATCATTTGGATTTTTATATCTTGAAATACAGGAGTAGCATTTTGCTGCTCCTAGCTTCAACTGGGAGCAAGTGAAACCAGGTGCTTCAAGTCCTTTTTGGAATGTCATAGGGAAAGACACAGGGAAAAATAAATCAATGCTGTACAAATGCATGTCTTTTTTTTTTAAACATCTTTATTGGAGTCTAATTGCTTTACAATATTGTGTTAGTTTCTGCTGTATAACAAAGTGAATCAGCAATACGTATACATATATCCCCATATCTCCTCCCTCTTGTGTCTCCCTCCCACCCTCCCTATCCCACCCCTCTAGGTGGTCACAAAGCACCGAGCTGATCTCCCTGTGCGATGCAGCAGTCTTGATAGAAAGAATTTAAGGAGCTTTACTTTTCAACAGTAGCTTCTTGTAAAATGGGTCCTGTACTAACCAGTTCTTTGGGAATGGCTTCTCATTTTTACATATGGTGATGGAACAGATTTGGTAGTCTATCAGCTTCATAAGAAAGAATGTGGTATTCTAAAAAAGCACCTCATCTCCCCCTGAAACACTGGACTGAGCCATGAATTTCATAATACTCTGTGCATCGCGCGCTCAGATATCCCACTGGCCATGAGCTTTGATGTTGTTTCATGGTCACAATGACATACATGGCTGCCTGGAGAGTCCAGGTTCTTAAAACACTGTTCACGATGATAAAGGGAGAGACATCTATGTTTACCTCTCAATCTTCCACAATCTAAAGGGAAAGATGTCTATTTTTACCTCTTAATCTTCCACAATCCTCAATGACTTCATATAAGCCAACCAGATAGATACTGGATTGTTGAGTATATATTGGGGACTTAACACCATTTTTAAGAGTGTTGTCACTCATACAACTGGCAACAGGAAAGCAAAAAAAATGTTTCAATCAAAGCAATGGTAACAAAAATTTTACAAAGGATCACTTTTTGGTCATGAAAATAAACTTTTTTATATGACTCTCAGTGAAAGTAAAAATTCTTTCCCAGCACAGAGCTGATTTTATATGAGTTCAAATCTGTTCATTGTTTTTTCAATCTCTTGCTTCAAAACACACTAACTAATCAGTTGAACAAAGCCCTAACTGGCTATTATATGTACTTGCAAACTAGCAAATTCAATTTTCGACATAACAACACAAAGTAAAATGAAGTGGAAGGCTGTGATTTTAAGGGGGCTTAATCCTCCTTTGTTCTGTGAACTTCAGCAGCTTTCACGCCATAGCGGTCTCACAGCCTTTTGTTCAAGTTCACAACATCGAATGTAAAGAATGGCTTTACATTGTGATTTTCTTACCCGAGGAATCCAAATGCATCAAGAAAAATGTTCATCAAGGCTTGGAACAGAAAGAGGTATTTATTTTACATGTGCCCGAGTTCTGTGTAACTCAGCATCACGGCAAATAGATTGAGATTGCAGTTCTGAGTTGAAATTCTCTTTGTCTCCTATGAATCAGGAAGCCCAAACACATGGCCCCAGATGATAACACTTTTAAAGAGTAGGTAGCCATCTTGGGGAACAATGACAATGACCATTTCACACACATGAGTAGAACCAGACGTGTGAGGGCTATTGCAAACTTGAGCCGCTGACGCTCTTCTCGATTAGATGGCTCTTAGTCAATGTTTCCACTTAAACACCTGGCCATGGTTTCTGCAATTTATCTCGGTGTGTATAAGAGATACGAATTCTCTCAAGGAAGTGAGTCACTGCGACAGAGTGGTGAGAGGCCTTGAATGAACTTGGGAAGGCTGTGTGGCCCGATTGTCTGTCATAAGCACAAGCTGTGAAGTTGGGTGGATTTGGATATGAATACTAGGTTGTCACTTCCTGGTTGTTCTTAGACAAATTATTAACTTCTCCATTCTTTCTTTATCTCATGTGACAGAGTCTAGAGGACTAAAGTATTTACTATTTTTGAAGCGTATCACACCATGCCATCCTCACAGTGTGAACCTGATATGGGTAGCTATCTTTTTTTTATTTTTTATTTTATACTGGAGTATAGTTTATTTACAATGTTGTGTTAGTTTCAGGTGTACAGCAAAGTGATTCAGTTATACATATACATATATCCATTCTTTTTCAGGTTCTTTTCCATATAGGTTATTACAGAATATTGAGTAGAGTTCCCTGTGCTATACAGTAGGTTCTTGTTAGTTACCTGTTTTATATATAGTAGTGTGTCTATGTTAATCCCAAACTCCTAATTTATCCCCCCACCTCCATTTTCCCTTTGGTAATCATGAGTTTGTTTTCTATGTCTGTGAGTTTGTTTCTGTTTTGTAAATAAGTTTATTTGTATCATTTTTTAGATTCCACATATAAGTGATATATTATGATATTTATCTTTCTCTGTCTGACTTACTTCACTTAGTATGATAATCTCTAGATCCATCCATGTTGCCACAAATGGCATTATTTCATTCTATTTTATGGATGAGTAATATTCCATTGTATATATGTACCACATCTTCTTTACCCATTCATCTGTCAATGGACACTTAGGTTGCTTCCACATCTTGGCTATTGTAAATAGTACTACTGTGAACATTAGGGTGCATGTATCTTTTTGAATTATAGTTTTGTCTGGGTATATGCCCAGGTATGGGATTCCTAGATCATATGGTAGCTCTATTTTTAGTTTTTTAAAGAACCTCCATACTGTTCTCCATAGTGGCTGCACTGATTTACATTCCCACCAACAGTGTAGGAGGGTTCCCTTTTCTCCACACCCTTTCGAGCATTTACTGTTTGTAGACTTTTTAATGATGGCCATGGTGGGTAGCTATTGTGATTAAATTAGGAGATCTACCATACTGTTTCATGCCACAACCCTCTAGAACTCACAAAATATAAATGAAAAATTTGTACCAAATGAGCCTACATGATGACCAGATCTCCAACTGTATCATTCTCCCATTATTTGTCTTTTGCTTTATCTCATGCTCTTTTCAGTTGATTTAAATGGTGTCCAGTACTTATTCAAGAAACTTTTAAAGAGCTGAAAGATAAGACAAACAAACGGTTTGTGGAAGTATTCATAAGGCAAAGCTGATTTAGCTGTCATCAGCCCAAGCAGTAGAAACAAAGTTATTAAATTTCTTAAGAGCAACAACGTAGGGGGAAAAAGGATACAGCTTTGAGGGAAGCAGGAGAATAGGACAGAATATCAAAGGCTGTGTCTCTCCATCTCAGAGAAGGAGGATAAATCAATGTTAGTGAGAAAGGGGAAGAACCAATGGAGATTTTACAAATATGAAATGGTGGTATATGGCAGAAAAGTATTCTGATAGTCAGATATTGCACTGAAGAGGCTTTTAGACAAAATAAAATAGAAGGTTGCAATTCACTGAAAACAAAATAGAAAGAGAAGAAGACGGCTGATAGTGGAGAAAGAGATCTGAGATGTTGAAGGGAGTTGAAGGGGATTATGCTGCAACAAAGGGAAGTAGGCTTACGGGACTGGCTTCTTGAACTTCACTGTCTGGTTCCCATTATGCTTCCTCTTCCAAAAAAAAAGTTATCCATTCCTTTCAGGGCAGAACATTTTGCCAAGTATGCTATTTAAATACTGATTTTAGAACATTTCCTTGATCTGAAAGCACACTACCAAGATTGGCAAAAATCCAAGCTCTTTCTTCCTGGAGTCCTTGTCAGGATTTATAGGAGGAGTGTTTTTCTACCAAAGATAAAATTGAAGAAGAACAGAGCGTTAAGTGCACAAAACACAATTCCTGATAATAAAATGCATTGGCTGGAGCTATCATGAAGGATATTTGAGAACTTATGTAAGAGATTCTGATTCATAAATATATCTGAAAAAATAATATTTCTTTTTTTAGTAGGAACATTTGAAGAACAGAAAGGAAAGTCTTAAAAAACTCTCTATAAAATTAGTTTTTCTTATGTATGAAAAAAATTAGCTAATGCCTCTGATTTCCATTATACCACATATAGACACATATTAACTTTTACAGTTTCATGATCAAAGATTTGAAAATGGAAGCTGCTGAAGAAAAATGTGTTCCCTTATTTTCCTCTGCTGGATCCCAAGATCTAAGGCAGTGCCTGACACACAGTTGGCACTCAAGAAATATTTATTACATGAATAAAACAATAAAACTTTAAAGAAATCAAGTTAAAATAAATTCTGTAGTCACCACCAGCTCAGAGATAATTGGTCCAGAAAGTTCTGAGATGTGGATTTAATCTCATGGTTTGGGGCATCCCAACCTGAGTTCAAAGTCTCAATTCTGATAATAGTAAATCACTCAGTTTATAATCAACTGTGAAAAGAAATCAACCTGTTCATTAAGAAACAAAAGAAAGAAAACAATCTAGCTCTTTAACTGGATTTATTGTCCCACGTGTGTGGTGTGGTGTGTGTGTGTGTGTGTGTGTGTGGGACTGTCAATGGCTCTGAACCTTTCTCAGTGATACAAACACAGGTAACCTTCTCTGGTTGACATAGTTCCCTTTAAAGACTACTACTGGTGTGATGACTACAGGTGCAGAAAACGCATCTAAGCCCACAGCAGCCTGTTTTACATACTGTTTCTGGAATATCTTTTCAAGTTATCTCCCATAGTCATGAGTTTTCTCAGAATGGTTAGTCAATACACTTTGAACCTTAAAATATATAATGACCCACAATTATGTATGAAAAACACTTCAAAATTAGACACATCCTGCCTCACTCCTTGATTCCCTTGTGCCTAAGTAACTTCCAGAGCTTTTAGATCACTTCTCCACATCCTCCCTGACACACTTGCCAGTCTGCCCCAACAGTCTCTTTTCTCACATGGTTCTCCTTCTGAAGAACGAGAAATGGGAGAAAGGCATACAATTATTCTTTGGAAACCACTAAAATGAATAAAGAAGATGGCAAATGAGAAAGAATGATGTCTCTAGTATAAAGCTATAAGATGACCATCACCAAAAGCAGAAAGCAGTGTGTTGATTTCTTTGAAAATAAACAATAGGGCTCTAAGAAACCTAAGAAGGAGAAGATGGGCTTATGCCAGCAAAGACACTGCTGTTTTGAAATGAAAGAGACAGAGAAAGCAGGACAGAATGAAGAAATGCTGTCAAACTCACTAACTGCAGATCATGGGATTTCTCAGCCTGCATGATTCTACAAGACAGGACCATAGATCTCTTCAGTTATGAATGTGCACTACTCCTCAAGAAAACAGAAGGATGATGCTGAGGGTGATTCAGAGATCATCAGGGCTGATACTCTCACCACAGTCCCAAGGGACAGAACTAGTTCCTTCAGTTCTCACTTGGCCAGGATACCCCAAACCTGCTGCCATCCCAGACGTCATGTGGGCAGGACCTTTCAGAGAGCTGCAGGGGCAGAGCTGTGGGGATGACGCTGCCACTGTTATGACCCTGAAAGGTGGGACACTGAGCCAGAGAGGATTATTCTCAAGACTTTAGAGCCAATGAGAGTTGCCTTTCTAGGTTTTGGACTTACTTGGGACCTTGTCTCCCCTCCTTTCTTTCCTATTTTTCCCTTTCTGAATGGGACTGCTTATCCTTGACCTGCCCCATCACAGTATATTGGAAGCCCACAACTTGTGTGGTTTCCCAGGTTCAGAGCTGGAGAGGAATCTTGTTTCAGGATGAATCATACCTCAAGTCTCCTGCATATGTGACTTAGATGGTATTTAAATGAGACTTTGAACTTTAGAGATGATGCTGAAACAGTTTAAGACTTTTGGGGCTGTTTGCATGGAATTTATGTATTTTATATGCAAGAAGGATGTGAACTTTGAAGGGCTAGTGCTATAGGCTGAATTGTGTCACCCCAAAATTCATATGTTGAAGCCCTAACCTCAATGTGATGGTATTTGGAGATGGGGTCTTTGGGAGGTTTAGACAAGGTCATGAGGGTGGAGCCCTCATGGTGGGATTAGTGCCCTTATAAGACACATCCGAGAGCTTGCTTCCTTTCTCTCCACCTGCACACCCCAAAAAGGCCATGTGAAGACACAGTAAGGAGGTAGCTGTCTGGAACCCAAGAAGAGAGCCCTCCCCAGACACTGGCCCTGCTGGCACCTTGGTCTTGAACTTCCCATCTCCAGTACTGTAAAAGGTAAATTCCTATTGTTGAAGCCACCTAGTCTGTGACGTTTTGTTACAGCAGCCCAACCTGACTAAGACAGAGACCAAAACCCTAACCTAGATGTGCTGCCCAACAGATGAGGTAGAGGGGGAGAAATAGGGAAACAGCAGCCGCTGCTGAGGACGGCACATGAAAATACACAGAGGCGGCCTGTGCTCTACAGCAACACTGGCCAACAGACCTTCCACAATGATGGAAATGCACTCCATCTGAGCTGATATGATAATAGAGTATCCATTAAACACCTGTGACTACAGAGCATTTGAAATGTTGCTAGTGTGACGAGGAAATAAGCTTTTAACTTTATTTCATTTGAATTTAATTTGAATAGTTACAGAAACTATTTCCTACAGTCTTGAAGGATATTTTTAAAACCCTTTGAAAAACTAGTTCGACTAAAAAGAATGAAAAAATTAATAATCAATAAAGAGTTAATAAAAGCAGCAAAAGATGAAAGCTGAGCTTTCTAAACAGGAAATTTGAAGATAAATTCGTTAGTGGAATTAACACTGAGAAGTAGTAAGAAGTAGAATAGATGCCCCTGAAATAAAGTCAGAGACGTAAAGAAAACCCTTGAGAAAATAGTATCTTTTGTGAAGGAAAAAAATATAGAAAAGTAAGCAAATAAGGAAAATACAATTGATTCAGAGGCAGATTCCATACACACATCATAAATATCTCCGTACCTGAAAACAGAACAAATAGAACTAAAAGAATATTCAAATATATATTGTAAAAGTATTTCTGAAATGAGGAAAAATATAAATATGTGGATTTCTTGTTGTGTTCCAGGAAAATTTGATATAGAATGACCAACTTTAAGACATGTCCTGAGAATTTATTAAAATTAAAGAATAAAGAAAGAATTCAGTGTGCATCAAAACTGGAAATGCAAATCACCTACAAGTCAGACTGAAAAAAAAAACAAAACTGCAGGCTGGCCTCTGAAATCTTATCTGTAATGTTCAATGCCAAATGATAGGGTTGCAATGTCTACAGACCTCCAGCGACATTTTGTTTTGAAAAAAAATATATGAAATCCAAATTTCCTAACACCAGGCTGTTGTTTAAACACATCAATAAAACAGAGTGTTATTCACAAATGAGCAGGTCTCTGTGAATATAGAACTCATGAGTAAGTCTGTAAACATCATCTGATGAAGAAACCTGTCAGCAAAGAGATGAAGCAGGAAAAACAAAGACGTCAGGAATGAGGAAGCTGTAACTGATGGTGGACAGGGAATCCATGCACACAAAGCAATAAAGCACCTGTGACAGGTGGAAGCCGGAAGGTAAATAGTAAGAAGATCAACAATGTGAGCACGATGATACATATTTCAGAAGTTGGTTTGGGAAGGAAAGAAGTGGGGGAAGAACACTTGAGAGCACGGACATCTTCATCTGTCATAGGAAGAAATCACGACGTGTTTTCTAAACTTTGTATTAGAAGAAGACCTAACTACCTTAGAAACCAATCAGAGGTTTTCTGTTGGTTGCAAGTATCAGAAAAACAACCAACCCAGATTAAGTTGAAGCAAAAAGGTGAATTAATAAAGGACACTGAGCTATTTCAAGGAGACCAAGAACTGGAAAGCATCTCCATGGCAACTAAGGCAACGGCAGCAACAGGACCACAGGCACCAGCCGCCCCTCCTGTCAGCTGTCAGATCCTCTGCGGGTTCCCTTCCATCTTTCCTCCTTTCTCTGTAATCAGCTTTCTCCGGCTCATGTAAAGTCTGAGTAAGATCTCCAGAATATTGCCCATTATCACTTTAGTCCTGGTCTTCCTCCTTTTCAGGTCTAAAATTCTGAAGCACGTTTTCTGATTGACCCAGTCGGTCAGGTGTTCAATTCTGAACCAATCAATGATGATAGCAAAGAGAGCTGAATAAAGAGACTGTGTTTGCCCAGTGGAAGTCACACATACATCCCTTAACCTCTCGACTATGGCCTGGGGGCCCAGGCAGAGGGGAAGTGAAATGGGGATGGGAGGGGTCCCCAGCAGAAGAGGGTTATTGAATGGACAATAGTAGACATAGGTTGTATTTGCCTCAAATATAATCTGAGCCACCACTTGTACCATTCACCAAATAGTTCAAGTTATCACTTCCCAGACTGCTTTTGTCCAATGACTTGTAACTGCATATACCAGCCCTTCAGAACGTCCCTTCATTCGGGCACAGCGATGGATACATCCAGCCTGCTCATCGGCTTGGGTCCCAGGGTTTAGGAAACACAAAGCCTTCCTGCCAAGCCGGGATGGGCATTTGAAGGAGAAATCGACATTTGTGGTTTCAAGCCATGGAGATTCGATGGCACTTTGTTTCTGTGACATTACTTAGTCTATTTTATTGATATTCCATCCTTTTCTCGGATTTCCCATGTGATTCTGCTCTGCCCATTGGCTGCTAACTGCATGCTGGTCCAACAATTCCCTCTAAGGCACTTCATTACTCTTCCCTCCTGCTGTAAGGAAACACCCTCCGCAATATTTGACTTTCTGTCGGTGGTGGTGGGGGGGAGGGTTGGTCCCCTGGGCTGTTAGAGTCCTGATGAGAGCATGTCTTCTTTACAGACCTGTCTTCTTCTCAAAGGATACAGATACTGGCCTCGGGGGCAGAGGAAGGTAAAGCAATTTTACCACCACTCATTCCAAAATGTTTGCGCTGACGTTTAATTTGTCGTGTGCTCCTAGATTTATTCCTCACCTAAAGTCTGTATTTCATAGCCCAAGATATCTCTTCCTCCTGACTCTCCTGTGGCTTATTTCAAGATCCCTTCCCCCAAACCATCAAACCTCTTGGGGCTCTGATTGATGTCATACAACATGGCAATCCATTCTAATGTGAGGAATTTGACAGATAACATCTTCATGAACTGAACGTAAGAAGACAGAAGAAAATTAAAGGTTTACCTTCTATGGGGGACCTTTTAGCAACGGACTAAAGCAGTGGTTTTGAACCAGGGGATGATTTTGCCTTTCAGGGGATAGTTGACAATATCTGGAGACATTTTTGGTTGTCACAACTTGAAGGCATGTTACTACTGGCAACTGGTAGGTAGCCCGGGACAAAGTCAAGATTTAATTAGGAATCTATGTCCTTAATCAGGAAGTACCTGCTCTGGATGCTGCCATGTCACTCCTCTTTAAACATAGTTCATCTCTACTTGCAACTAACAATAAAGTAAGGAAATGACACAAATGGTACTGCCACGATTGTCACCAGAAGTCTTGGGAAAGTCTTATATTTTAACTGTCACTTGTTACCTGATGAAGAGAGAGGAAGATTGACTCTCTCCTAGGAGATGCTATAAATTATTTCAAAATTCTCTTATGAAAGACCTGAATCTCGCAAGTTTCATTGTAATGTATTCTCACTAAGTTAGAGCAGATATCTGACTCACAGTTTAATTTTTTAAGTACTAAAAGGCAAAATAATAATGTTGACCTCAATTTGTAATACTCCTGAGAAACTGAAATGAGGATACAGAACAAGATCTCTTGTTCTCCTAAACAGAAGTTGAGCCAATAACATAGAGTACTTTATGAGCCAGATAGTGTCTCGTGTCCTGGAGCTAAAGAAAATGTTGGCACGTTTTGCAAAATCACAGCTGTTTCAGTCTCATTTAGTTACTGGTCCACTCCCTGCAGCCCAGTTTGCCTTTTGAAATATAGCTCAGCTAGCCATTCTGCAGCATGTGATAAAAGCCCGTGAAAAGGGAGGGTTTTTCTGTTTGTTTTGTTTTTAGCTCTTTGTCTCAAAAGCCTTAGAAATCTTGACAAGTGCTGCTAAGAAATACACACTACTTTTTTTAGAAAGAAGATGCATAGAGATTTCTGAATGTGTGCAAAATTGTGCATATTTTTATCAACAAATTAAATGCACTTTGGAAGCATGAGTGTAAAAGGATACCTTTCTAAGGTGAAAAAAAAATGTTGAACCAATTTAACCATATGAAACGCTGATGTAAGAAAGGATTTCTGTGACTTCATTCACATACCATGTGAATTTTTAGGCTACAAAACAAAGTGTGCCAGTAACCCGACTGAGTCAGACCTTTCAAGTAGATGATCAAGTAATAACTTTTAATAAATTAAAGGATTAAATGAAAATAAACTTAAGCTGTTGATCAAATGGTAGCGTTCAGTTCGTAAAATTATGTGACTCTGTTTTGAAAGTGGTTAAAGTTTCAAAATTTTAAAATCATGACTCTCAAGAAACTACAAATATTTGGTTCTGCAGTCAAAAATTTATTAAAGCAAAATTTTCAAAAAGGTAGAACTGCAACTCCTATGCAAATGTAAAATGAACATATGTCAAAGATTTTATTCAAATAATTAACTAACAAGGGAACCAGTAAGATGGTAAGATCATTTTAAAGAGTATTTCAAAGCTAAATATTTACAGGCTATGTTAAGATAAGATTGTTGGACTAGATATAAAAACTGGTTAATGTCCAACAGGGTAATAAACTGTAAAACCATTAGGGTTGTCTCTTCCACCAGACAGAAATGATTTGCATCTCCCTGGGATAAAAATTGACAAGTTAACCTCTGCTTTAGAGCACTGTTAAATAGTCCATTCAATAAAAAATCAAGCCCAGCCTTGCACTGAAAGAACACTTCTGGCTATTTCCAAGTGTCTGGAAACTTCTCTGACAAGTCGAATCACCTTTCATTCATGAAAGTTCTTAATTCTTGATGGCACTATTTAGTGTTTAGAGAAAGGTCTTCATCATCTTTATTTGACCCATGTACAATTCCCATATCATATTTTCAGACTAGTGCCCTAAATGGGCATTAGTTGTTCTGTGCTAAGATAAACATTAGAATTTCATAAGACAGTGTGTAGATGAATCTACGACTAAGTTATTTCAGTCATTAGCTGTAATTTAATGTATATTTAAAAGTACAATGGTATGAACAGGCTATTACACAAGTTCAGGGATTATAAATATTTTGAGCATAAGTCTAAAACACTTTATAATAATAAGCTTAATAAATATGAATACTATAAAGAAAACTTTAAACATAATGGTAAGACTCACCCAAAGCAAAGAAAACCCTAAATTAATGTTTTCTTCTAGTTTATGATACCTGTTACCTAATTTTCATACCACCTAAAACAATGCTAAATGTACACCAAGAGAAGTCATGAAATCACTGTTAATGATATCAAATACATGCGTACACAAACACAATCCAGTATAATTTTTGACTATTCAGTCATTTCTTTTATCACGAATGAAGGCAGCAAACATTCTCCTAGACTTCACTTCTGAAAAGCAGCCCATCTACAAAAAAACAAAAACAAAAACAAAACAAAAGAACAACAAAAAAACCACCTACAGAATAAAAAGCACGCATCTTTCATCTCTAATATTTTTATTATACATTTTTTAGATATTTATTTTCATAATATCAGCTAAAAAAATAATCACAGAAGAATAAGCTTTTGTATGTCTGCCCAGGTAAACTGCTCTATTTCAAATTTGTCAAGTTACAAATAAACCCCATAATGTGCAACGTGAACCAAACCACAGCATAGTGAGTACACCTGAGAGGCACAGAGTGTTCCCTTAGTTCCAGTAAGAGCAGAGTATTACTTAATACTCAGTCATCCGTTATTCAAAAATAATACAGCATGAATTATTCACTGATTCCAAAACAAACTACATTGTTGAAAAGCAAAGGTGACTAAAATAAACATGTGTTCCTGGACCTTACAATCAGACCCACTAGTGGGAGGACCAAGCTACCCCGAAATGGTGTAGCTTGAGATGCAAAATTAAAGCCGCTTCTGAGGACCATGGAATTCCCAGCATCGATTTCACAAATTTGGATAAGATGGTATATTCCATAAAAAGCATTTTAAAATGCAAATATGCCACATGGATAAGACAAGGTATAAGGCAACTTGACAAAGAGTTATTTTAAAGTAGAGTCTGGATCTCCAGACTTCTGTTAGGCCAATTTTTCATTAATGTGCTGATTATTGAGACATAAAGCGATCTTAAAAAGCCCAAATCCAGCAGGCAGAAGGACTCATGAGCGTCCAAGCGTACACTGAATGTGTAGGACCAGGGGAGGCGCTCAGGGCTACAGAGGGGACACTGAAGAGAAGATCGTCTGAAGACCAGCTCTCCAAGTGTCAGCCAGCAAGGGAAGGTGCTGAGAATAGGGCTTGAATGCGACCCTAGAAAAGTTATAATTAGATGATTGAATGATTCCTTTTCCCTTGGTCTGTCTTCTCTTGTGTTCAACATGCCATTTTGACATTCTGCCCCATTCATTGGTGTAAATTATAATCTATAGATACGTTAGCCTTTATCAAAATGTCTTCAATAGTTCTAATTTACAGTGATATTGAGTGACCCTCGATCAGAACACAGAAAATGGGGTGCACTTTAGGAATAACACGCAGAACTGAGAAAACAGATAGAATGCATTATAAACATTCTTAAATTGTATTTTTAAACTGAAAGGAGAAGTCAGTAGAGTAGCTTCTTAATAAGGGATGGGGCAGGGTAATAATGATTTGTTCAGGATTTGAAATCTGTATGTGACCATCTATCAAACACCATTATGTGGACACCTTCAAGGACATGAGGACTCAACACAGGAATACTATGTGTTCACGTCCTCCTACCTCATTAAAAAGTTGGTAGAGTTTGGAGAGAATTATTTGAGCCTAAATAATTTTGGCTGTTTCAGTTCTAGTCATGTGCTTTCATTGAGGAGAATTGATCAGCGTTGGGTTTTAATTGATGTTGTTCATATTTTTCATATTAGAATAAGCCAAACAATATATTTAAACACATTCAGTGTCCGGTCCTATGGTCAATATCTGGACAATATCAATTAATTCAGCTTAAATATAATTACACAGAACAAATTAGAAGAAACCCACTGTTATTAATGAAATATACAGAAATTATAGCATATCCTCAGTAAAGATGGCAAAAAGTGTAAAAAGAGCATCCACTTAACAAAAAGATACTCTATAAGTATAGTTTCACATGTGTAAATACCTTATAACTGCTGAATGTCTAAGCCACTAGACATAAGTTGGAGCGAAACTGAGAGAGCCAAACTACTTAACGTATAAATCTTCGGATATGGATGGTTTCTATACTGGCAACAAATACCTTTCTAAAAAGGAATGGAAAATGCGATTCTTGAGCTCAGGATCACAGAGCTGGCTGATCATTTATAGGTACAATAGAATATACACTGGGGGTTTTACAAATAAACCACCATTTCTCCTAAGAATTACTGTAAGCTCTGAGGTTTCTGCAGATCATACGCCTCCAATTTCCAACATAGAGTTGCCTGTGCAAAGTGTTGAGACTGCTCTATGTTCTAACAATTAGCAACAGAAGGACATCCAGAACCGTTCCCATCAGAGCAGCAAATTGTTATAGGAGTCACTACGTCTGATTCACACTAAACGACACGACAGATATTTTAACACGGCTAGCTGGGATGATAATTGCAACCATTCTGTGCCCAGATGTTGCGACTCACAGGTCATGGCGTTGGAGGAAAATGTACACCTTTTGTAGCGGTATAACTGTAAAAGCTTTTAGAGTCTGCTTATAGTGTTCGGGTTCATCATATATACTTGATTAAATTCATTTATTTTGTGTATTCATCGCTACTGCCTCATCCCTGAAAGGACTTGAGGTTTGTGTACTTGACCCCAAAACAAAAATGCATAAATATATGTAGAACTCTAGCCACAAGACCTTTTGCTACTCATTCATAGGTAACACTTTGGCCCCATGTGCAGTGATGTAGGTGAGCAGGACTTTGGCTCTCTGTTCAACTACATCGATAAGCTTCTCAATTCCTTGTCTACCTCCCTGACTCTCCCAGTAAACTTTATCAAGAAACAGAGACTGAAGGAGTTTCTGCCGTAAGTGCTGGCTCTTCAAAACAGAAACTGCAGATTCAGGAAACCTAAAAAGAGAAAATGATATTTCATTCTTCGTAATTGCTTGGAAATATTATGCCTTACCCAATGGCTCTGCCCTTCATTAATCTGGCAGAAATCACACTATCAGATAATACCTTGAGAATCAAAACGTTTTTTGTCACTGTCAAGCTGACACATCTCTTAATAATTACATACTAGGAGAATAGGTTTCAAGGGAACTGCATTTTCTATACCATTGAGAACTTGACATAAATACCAATGTCTAACTTAAGGTTATAATATGTAGGCAAAGAGAGGCATGGAATGAGAATGGATTCCGATAACCCGGAAAAATACTTTCCTCAATCTTAAGCTCCATTGCACCCATAGAAACCACTTGAATCAGTCAAGTAGAATGGTAACCTTGTAAGTGTCAACATGGGGTTTTATGCAAGGAAATATGAGAAGAAAAATGCTGACAATTTCAGTAGAGTACTCTTCTAGAGAAGAAGACGCATGACTGAAATTAATGAGAAATAATCCAAAATGTATGTAGTAAAAAGAAAGAAATCATTCCAAAATGCCCAATTAAATAAAGAGCTGCCTTTGGTTCAGGTAATACTTCAGGATTTCTAAGAATCTGGGAACATTCTACTAAACCGGAATACTAAATTGTTTTCAAATAAATTTAGCAAAACTCAAGTTTGAGACCCAGGGCATTCCACAATGAAGCATCTCTCTGGAAAACCCGAGGTCAATTTAGAAGGATCCTTGCTGAATTACCTAAAGAGAGTGCATTGTGATTTCCGCTCTTCATTTAGGAAGAATAAAGCCAGGGGTCTAGCATATACATTATCTGAAGGACTTAGTAAAATTTCTGGTTCAAAATTACCTGCAATGTTTTGCTGAATCTCCAATTTGGCCTCTCTCCAAGCTTTCATTAAAATGCTGATGAAAGCACAGTACAAATTTTGGGGTGTAATAGTAAACTTGGTTGTTCCTTAAAAGCTAAAACAGAACATATAAAAACTAAAACAGAACATATACTTGTTTCAAGAGTACAGTCTGCCAGGAGTTTCAGGCCTCTAAGCACCTTCTCCAAAAGTCAGTGGAGCAAGCTGGGGATAGCACTGAGGGAGCGTGAATACAGCAATCCACGTGCTCCAGCATTTCTGATGCTGCAGAGAGACCAAAGGCCACAGAGGTGGACGTGCTTAAAGGATGCTAATCAGATGCTCGGAGCTTCCCGAAGACATGTCCTATATAAGTTAGTGACCATAGTACTAATTAAGTAAGAATTTTTGCTCTATGAAGTGCTAATAATCCACGATTTATAAATTCTATGGCCCTTGAACTAATTTAGCTGTGGCGGAATGTACGAGATGAAACTGCTAAAACCATGGATCTCTTTAGCGACTAATCCTTTTCATAAAGGAAAATCAAAAAAATTACCTGACTTTGCATTACACTGATTAATAGAAATATTCTATGCATAAATCTGGTTTAGCAAAGTCTTCATTTTTGCTGTTGAATGGGTAAATTACATATTCAAAGAAGATTTAACTTTAAACTCATTACTCCTCATAATGCATTTAAGGTTAAATCCTCTTTGAAACCATAAATAAAACGTTATTCATATTTTTATGAAGGTATAGGATAGATGGATTCTCCAGGCACACACTTAATTCTAAGAGGAAATGCAGGGATTTAAAGAAGACCCCATAATACCAACTCAGTGAGTGATGTCTCTAGTATGTAAATTTGCCTACACATAAAATTTCCTGAACGTAGACACTTAGAAGAGAGAATCTAAGAGAATCCACATATTCTACCTTCAGTCCACAAAGAGATGTGAAGAATGAATATTAACAGGGAAAGACACAACAAAAACTCAAGAAAGTGGGGCTCCTGAAACTCTCATTGTCTCTAGTGTCAAAAGACCATAAAACTCAAGAAAGTGGGGCTCCTGAAACTCTCATTGTCTCTAGTGTCAAAAGACCATAAAACTCAAGAAAGTGGGGCTCCTGAAACTCTCATTGTCTCTAGTGTCAAAAGACCATAAAACTCAAGAAAGTGGGGCTCCTGAAACTCTCATTGTCTCTAGTGTCAAAAGACCATAAAACTCAAGAAAGTGGGGCTCCTGAAACTCTCATTGTCTCTAGTGTCAAAAGACCATAAAACTCAAGAAAGTGGGGCTCCTGAAACTCTCATTGTCTCTAGTGTCAAAAGACCATAAAATCCACATTACCTAATTCATGGAGCTAGGAAGAATTGTTGAAATATGCTTCAGAGTTTTATTAACAAGAGAAATAGGAACAGCAGAAACACCAAGAGTCACTGCAGAAAAATTACTGGACTTGGACTTGGAAGACCTGGCTTCTTTTAGGCTCGCTCTTGTGTCCCCAGCAGTCACTCAGTTTCACAAAAGGCCGGTTGACTGTTTCACTGAAGCACCCTTCTGTCTTCAGGTTCAGACACACACCCCAGTTTCTTAGCGACCCTGATTTCTCACTAAGGGACAAAGACTATGAAGTGTGCTTTTTGGGGGGAAGCACTGAAATGTAGCCTCAACCTCCATGGTTGGGGGCGAACAGCTCAGACCCTGCAGTGAGGTTCCTGCCACTATGGAGTGTCTTCGTTTCCTATATTTCCAAATACTTCTTGAGTGTAAGCTCAAGCTACTTTTCCCCATAATCTATGTCTATGGAAGGATTTTCAAATGCTCCGAAACCCTCCTACTTGAATTAAACAGCCATTGTCTTTGGCTACCATGTCCTACTCAGCCGACTGGCTCTGACTTCCCATGCGCTGATCAAAGTCACTGAGTTTATTCTGCCTTTGGACATCCTGCCTTGTCAATATCAGCTCGTCTGTTAGTTCTCCGGTCCTGTGCCCTGGTAATGGAGCCCCTGTCACCTGCTCACCCCTGCTGTGCTGCTTCCTATTCCACAGACCTCCATGTGACTCCAACTCCACCCACGTGGATTTTCACAGTGAGGGTCAAGCCACGTGATGGAGGTGAAACTCAGTAGGACCTTTGTAGGTTGCACGGGTCAGTGATGGTAAAACCTGGCGGCACCCTTATTCTGTTCCCCTTGGGTTTGGTTCCCTTCTCTGGGCTTCCATTCCCAGATTCTCTTTAAGGGCTAAATTATCAGACACAGGATGTGGGTCTTCTCCAGACCTTACTACTTATTCAAGAGAAATGTAATGTCCTGCAGATGTTACTACCTCAAGAAACTTACTCTTTGATGCCTTCTAACAGTTTGAAGTTCAAGTTATCTTCGCTTCTGTCAAAGAAACCCTTGTTGTCTATAAAGACCAAGTGCCTTGGGTCCTGCTTTCGCTGGACAATGTGGGCTAGAGCCACAGCATCCTGGTTGTCGCACTTCAGCCTCCGTCCACTCTGTACACAGGCATCTTCCTTCCGAGGTCGGAACCCACAGCAGTTTATATCCAAGCGATTATAAATCTTAAAAGGGAAAACAAAAACAATTCTGAGACGCTGAGTAAAAACAAAACTTGGGAAAGTCAGAAGATTTCCAAAGAATGAGCGCTTTCTAAATAGTTGACTTGCCAGAATCTAATTGGGGCCAGGCTCATTTAATTAAAGGCAACACTTAAAGTCCAAGGTTCATATCCTTCTCACTCAGCGATGGGTCTAAGCATTGCCAGATCTGCTAACAGCTCCAAAGGCAGGTCATCCAAGCTAAGCATCTCCACCCTTAATATTCAGAGTTCCCACTGACATCATACACCGATGCGTGGCCAGAAGAATCTCTGCTCTGATGCTACTCGGGACAGAAGATAGAAACCATTGTACTTCGACACATCCAGAAAACCTGAGTGATCTCAGAGGCTCTAAAAGTTTACTGCATCCCCTAACCTCTCTGGATTTCAGCATTGCAGTGTCTAACGCGAAATAACAGAGAAGAAGTCTATTGAAAAGATGCGCGATCCAGTAATGATAGCCAAGAACACTCTATGTATGGAGCCCAGAGTTAGATTTTAAATAAGTAAGCAGAGTGAGCAGAACAGTTGGGCCTACTGGTGTTTATTGTGGGTAATAGGGCTCCTACCCTCTAGAAGAGGGCAAACAGATTAACTAGGAAAGGGAGAATTGGGTTACTTCCATTTCTTTGGGGCAAGGGAAGAAATAATATTTATTAGTCAGGTTAAAGAAAAGCCCAGGCTCGGAGTTAGATAAATTTAAACTCAAGTCTCTTCTCTCACACTTTTCAGCTCTGCGACCTTGTATAGATTCCTTTACGTTACTGACTGTCAGTTTAATTACCTGCATAATGGGAATGAAACTATTCACCTTGCGCATTTAGTGGGAAGATTAATGAAAGTATCTGGATACACACCAGCCCTGACCCAGGCTTCTAGAAGATACTCAAAAAAAAAAAAGAAAACTGTCATTACTATTGTTGAGACACAACACACACACGATATGAAGTGATTTACCTCAGAAAAAGCTTCCAAGGCAAAAGGTAATTTCTCCATTTCAGTGAAGGAAAACTGAGCCTCAGAGAGTTTAAATAATCTGCTCTGCTACTTAAATATTAGTAAGTAGCAAATTTAAGATTCAGACACAGTTGTGTTTGTCTTCAAAATGCCACGATTTTCCCCCAATACGTCACGTTGAATAGTTTAAGGCTAGTCGAAGATTGTACATACGCTCAAAATTCAAAAGATGGCTCAACACAGAGTGTCATTTTTATTCTTTTGTCACTAAACTCCCATCCTTTCTCTTCTTCCTGGGTTTTTGCAGATCCTGTGGGGCTGTGGCCACTTGCTAAGGAACGGATGCAGAAAGAGTAGTACCAAAATTGAGCCTACTTTGAAACAACTCTTCATTCATTCATGCAACAGATGTTTATGTAACATCTTCTACCCTCTAGCAGTGGGCCAGGCACCAAGGCAAATGTCACCCATGGCCAGCACCCCTCCACCAGCACTACTTCCTGAGGAAAATGAAGTGGTTTAATCTTGTCTCACTACCACAGCAAACTTTGAGAACTGGACAAAGGACCCTCCTCTCTGTTTTCTGCAGGTAAGTAGACTTGGTATCAAATAGCACACTTTGGGAAACAGGAATTATAAGAGAAGTTAGCATAGGCCAATTTTCTATGAGGTTTATATAAAAGCAGTTACATGGGATGGGGCGGCCCATGAACCACAAGCACTTGGACAGTTCGGAGGGTACAGTGCTGGTCGAGAAACAGTCTACAGATCAGGGAGGGCTCTGGCAGAACTGGCTCCAGGCAGCTGATCCATAGGGTCATGAACCTAACCAGTGGTTTATCCAAAAACGTCACATCGGCTGACTCCAGGGCATGGTGAGTTCCCGGGGCTGGTTCAAAGTTTCTCAAAGGTGGGCAAGAATGCCCAACCACAGGACTGCAGGTTAAATGAAAAAAAGCATAAGTTGGAAACGATTAGAAAAATGTACTGAGCCCTTTCTTCTCAATTTGATTTATTTTATGTAGCACCCTGACTGCCTTTGACTATAAGAGAAACCAAATGATACAGAGAGATTGTATATGCTCACCAGTTTTTGAGTTACCATTGGGGGGTCAGGGAGAAGGTAAAATTAACTCTTCTAGAGAATGCTTCTCACCCGATGTCCCCCCTTTGGGGGTGGGGTTTTAAAATTTGCTTATTGGACTCGAGAGGATTTTTGAGAGTGGGCTGACTATTTTTGAGGGCTTGTCTATAAAATTATATTGCCAATGTCTCTTTTTTATATACATTAGCTAATAATTCTCAAAGAATCCTTTTCCCATCATCTTCATATGTTTTTATCCGATTATAATGACATTATATACAGGGGGGAAAACTTAATCCTCTTTCATTTTGGCTACAAAATCAAGGCGTGTTGTGTTGGATATGTGTGTTTAGAACTTAAATTTTAACGACAGATCTACCAGCCAGGTCTTAAATGGTGCTCTGAACCCTAAGCTCTTTCTTCCTTTTTGATTTCTAGTAGCGGGAAAGGACCAAGACATATAGCAATATTTCTGTTGTTTCTACAACAAGGACACGAGTATCATACATGCTATTGCTAAATAACAAGCACGTTAATGTTCAGGCCTAACTTTTAGAACTTCTGCAAATATTATACTTTTCTATTTTTAAGCTAAAAGAAAGCATTAAAAGTTAAAAGTGGGACAGACCGACTTAGGGCACCTTTTTACTATCTTCTAACACTGGACTGTTTCGAACAGTGCACTTTTAAAGTGTTTTGTCTGATCTCATTTTGAATCACTCAACAGTCTGTGATGATTTCACCACTTCCCTGTCAGACTGTTGTGCTCTTAAGTCTCACAGACCTTGTTATTGAAACGGGGTGTGTGCGTTCAGGTTAACTTCTCTTCCAAAAATGTTTATCGTTCCTTTTTTTCAGATCTATGCATGTACCCGGTGGGTATGTTAACACACGTTGAGTGTGTGTGGTGTGTGTGCGTGTACACCTACGGATAGAGAATCAGATTGCAAGGCTTTAAATACTCTGAGTTTTACTTTGTTTTTCTTAGCATCCAACTATAGTAAATTATGTCTTTGTATTAATAACCTTGTCTAGCAAGGGCTTAAGCAGCTCTTAAATCTTGTTCCTAGCCCTTCCCAGAATTCTGTTTATAGTCTCCCTTTCAAATTGACATTCAATATACCCAAAATAATTTGACCACAAAACCATAATCCACTCCCTTAAATTCAACACCGTTTTGCTTGGCATTTAATTTAGTTATATATTGAATATATTTCCACTTACACTGAGCAGAGTTTACCCACTTTTTCAGGCCCAATAAAGCACATCCTAGACATCTATATTCCATAATTATGGTTTTAATATATGTCCTTGTTTGGTCCACACATTAAAACAATCATTTCATTTAAGTGTCGCATGATCAGACCCCATAGTTACCATCTACATGTCTATGTTCTTCGGTAATAGTCCTACAGAGAAGACTGCTTGAGGGTAAATCTTGTCAGCTAAGCAGTTAGGTGTTGATCACCGTTATTGCAACTTGTTCAAATTCGCATCTTCTTACTCTTTAAAACAAGGAAAATCTTTTGCAAAATTGATCTTCCGAACGTGAAGATTCCTGCCAATGATGAGTTTCTATAAAATGACTCTTTCCTCTTTTAGGAAAATCTATCTTTTCAATGTTTACCTAACTAAAATTATACTCAGAAAATTCAGGTGTTCCTGCCAGATATTTTGTTGTTGGGGATATTTTTAGATATCTTGCCTTCTTCTCAAGTTTCTTTTTTTAACCCCATTTTCCTTTTGGTAGTGTGAGTTTTGTCTGTAAGAAAAAGTATCATAAAAGCGACTCAAGTTATGTGCACAGAGCCCAGACCAGGATGTCTCAGCTGCCCTGACTAGCTCTCTAAGGCCCAGTAGAAACCTGCAGAAATCCAATCACTCTCCACACTTCTGCACCCCACCCTTTCTACCTGTGTCTTCAAAAAGGGGATCTGTGGGAGTTTCTTCTTATCTCTTTTTCCTCAAAGCAAAACAATTAAATGATTAATTTTATTGCCTGAACAAAGGCAATAAAAATATTCTAAACATGCTGGTAATACAAATAATGAAAAACATAATAGCAGTCATTTACTGAGTGTTTGGTGTGTGCCAGGAATTGTCCACTTAATTCCTTACGTGGCTTATTCGATCCTCATAGTAACCCCAAGAGCTAAGTGCTAACAAGAGTCCCATTTGATGAATGAGAACTGACTCAAGGTCCCTCAGCTGACACATGACAAAAGTCAGGCTTCCAACCCAGATGTCCATCGCCCTGTGCTTCTCAGGGGCATCCTCCAACACGGTGCTGCAGAGACGTGAGTACGTTTGTGCAGAATGTTAACTGACCCCACTTCACTAAGTACTGGTCACAGGTTTCAGCAGAAACGCAAAGAACTTCAGTGCAAGAGTTCAGGGAAAATTCATAAAGGAGTGGATATTATAGTTGGGTTTTAAAAGACAGGCAGTATTAGCTAAAAAACATGCAAAGGCGTGAAGGTAGCAAATCCAAAGGCATCTTTAGAGAACCTGAGGGTACGTTAGACCAATGCTTCTCAAGTGGTCTGCCATGAAAAACCTAGTGGTTTTGCCTTTTCTCTCCCCAGGCCCCATATTCCATGTGGCCTGTTGCTTTGTTAAAAGATGATAAAATAGAGATTATCGTATTAAGCGAAGTAAGACAGAGAAAAACAAATATCATATGATATCACTTATATGTGGAATCTAAAAAAACGATACAAATGAACTTATTTACAAAACAGAAACAGACTCACAGACACAGAGGACAATCTTATGGTTACCAAAGGGGAAAGGAAGGGAGGGATACATTGGGAATTTGGGATTAAAATATATTATGTTATTATGTATAGTATGTATAAAATAGATAAACAACAAGAACCTATTGTAGAGCACCAGGATCTATACTCAATATTTTGTAATAACCTAAATGGGAAAAGAACCTGAAAAAGAACATATATACGTAAAACTGAAGAACCTAGGGGTAAGACAGGATTAAAGACACACCCCTACTAGAGAATGGACTTGAGGATATGGGGAGGGGGAAGGGTAAGCTGTGACAAAGTGAGAGAGTGGCATGGACATATACACACTACCAAACGTAAGGTAGATAGCTAGTGGGAAGCAGCCGCATAGCACAGGGAGATCAGCTCGGTGCTTTGTGACCACCTAGAGGGGTGGGATAGGGAGGGTGGGAGGGAGGGAGACGCAAGAGGGAAGAGATATGGGAACATATGTATATGTATAACTGATTCACTTTGTTGTAAAGCAGAAACTAATACACCATTGTAAAGCAATTACACTCCAATAAAGATGTTAAAAAAAAATACTGAATCACTTTGCTGTACACCTGAGTCATTGCAAATCAACTATACTTCAAATAAAAAATAAAGAAAATGTAAAAATGTAAATAAAATTTAAAACATTAAAACTGCCCCTTTACAAAGAAAACTGCGTTTTATAAAGAAAGTTGAAATTACACAATAAAACATGTAATGAGTGGAATTGAACAATTCACTGTAGTAACTCATCCAACGCTTGGTACAGAGCAGGCACTTGACCTACGTGTACCATTGACAGAATTCTCCCGAGAGCATCCACTTTGCATTTGGCTATTTACAAAGCTCCTCCAAAACATTGTCTTCTTTGGGAAGACTCAAATAAACAAAATGATTCCGGCAGAGTAAGACGTGGGTCTTTTTAGAACAGCATCCAGTGGATGGAGTGGGAAAGATGGGCAGGGAACAAAGAACAGGGCTGCCTGTCCTCCTCGTTTGCTTCTGACTGGCGTCTTTACGTGGTTCAGTTTCACTAACTGTGGACCACGGAGTCTCACAGCCCACGGGGAGTCCATGGAACACCCTGCATGCAAGAGGCATTTGAAAAACAACACGCACATGTGACAGAAATAACAATAGTATTGTCATTTGCAGTTTTCTGGAAGATTCCTTTGAATTCCAGTGGTCTCACTTGACACCTCATTTGTTTTTAGAAAATGCACGGAGAGAAAACTTTCAGTACATATTTTATCTCAAAAAGGCAAAAAAACAGTGAGAATTGTCAGCCCCACCCTAGGAAGAGAAACACAAGCATATGGACTTACTTATTTGCCAGCTAATAACTCACGTTGGAAAATCCTCGTACTTGGATTTGTCTTGATGTCAATCAACGCACTGTTGCCATGTTATCAGTGGAACCAGATTTGGATCCCTGTGGTCTAGTGGTGTGTGGATCTCTACTAGATCACAGAGAAGGGCGACCTCAGACAAGCACCCCGGCCCCTATGGTACTTGTGATCACAGACCTAGGCCCATACCTTGGGAGCTCAACAAAGCAAAAATAAAAGCATCCTTCTCACCAGTCTGCACCTGTAGAGCTAGGGAACTCTCATCTCATGAAATAATAGGTTTCATTTTTCTTCTGTGCTACCATGGTAGCAGCTAGCCTGTTAGATGAGTATGCATGCAAATGTGACCAGCAGAGTAGCTGGTGAACGATGAGAAAAGTAAAAATCGTTTGCGGTACATATATCTAACTATGGGCATCGGTTCCCCCGTGCCTCGGCCTCTGTAAACAGCAGTCATGGCTCTACACCGCCTATCCTCCAGAATTCCACACTTAAAAATAACTATCAGTGTATACCAATTCCATGCAGACTCTCCAGTTTCTGTCCCATTACTGAATCATAAGTAAAGAGTAACAGTGTTTTTTTATATATAAGTAAAACTTTTTAATGCTACAATACATTTGGATCTAGTTCTACAGATGCAGTATTTGAATTCATGTACCTCTGAATAAATACCAGAAGTCAAACATCATTCTGCCACAGAAAGACTCTGGAAAGAGTCACTTGTCACCAGGCAAGTGACAATCTATTTTTAGAGAAAGAAAATTCACGTTCTGTAATTTGCACAAGCAGAGCTGCGTGAAAATAGCCTGTCAGGAATAAAGACGCAGACCTACTGGAGAACGGACTTGAGGATATGGGGAGGGGGAAGGGTGAGTTTTGACAGGGCGAGAGAGCGTCATGGACATATACACACTAACAAACGTAGTAAGGTAGATAGCTAGGGGGAAGCAGCCGCAAGGCACAGGGATATTAGCTCGGTGCTTTGTGACAGCCTGGAGGGGTGGGATGGGGAGAGTGGGAGGGAGGGAGACGCAAGAGGGAAGACATATGGGAACATATGTATATGTATAGCTGATTCATTTTGTTATAAAGCAGAAACTAACACACCATTGTAAAGCAATTATACCCCAATAAAGATGTTTAAAAAAAAAAAAAAAAAAGCCTGTCAAAGGCACACCCACCTTCCTGTAAAGATTTACAAAGAGCACTTGACTAAGAAAAACAGTAAATATTTTATGGAATTCTGATTTATAGAATGGATTTACTTGAAGCAAATATTTAAAACAGCAATAAAATAACCTTAATATAAGTACACTTTCTTAAAAATACTTTCAATGGAATGAAACAGCATTTTAATGATTTAACATTAAACAGGGTTGCCAATAATTTTACATCTCAGGGAACAGTTCATTCAAAGCTTTCCCCTTGCGTGACTTGACGTGTATTCATTTTTAGCATGCTTATGGAATTTCTGTTTTATTTTCCTCTATTATGTAGTATTTTATTATAAGGATAGTGACAAAAATGAGTAAAGATAAACTAAATGACTGTAGTAAAACACAATGCTGATTTTGCTGACAAAGATTCTGTGTTTGACCAAAGTCAGGCTCCTGGACTTGCTCCGAGGCTTTTCACGCCCTTCCTTATAAAATCAAGTTTTAGCAAGAACCCTGCAAAGTCAGTTTAACCAGGAGCCCTCACCCTTACAGCTACCTGATCACGCTTAATACCTAACCTGCGTCCTCAGCTTCCACCATCCCAAAGGTGATGTCTGAGCACCTGTCTTTAGCAAGAATCTGGTTAGGTCACTTTACCTGGAACTCCCCTTCCCCCAGATGTTTGCTCTTAGCCATTTTTCACCCCATGACCCCGACTCTGTCCCCCCCCCCCAGCTATACGTTCCCACCTGCACTGCTGTATTCTGGGTTCAGCCCCACCTCTCTCCCCATTGTAAAATCCCACTGCAGTGATCCCTACACCTATTTCGATGATCCTGAACAAAGGCTGACTTACCATCGTTAACAAGCACTTTAACAATGATTAACACAACCTAAGTAAAAATACCCCAAAGTTATTGAAACTTATTTTTTATGGAAATCAGCTCTCTTTATAAGAAAGATAGACTGATTATTTTCTGGTTCTTTAAAAATAAATGCTGCTTGAGAGTAGAATGGAGATTGCCAGGAGCTGGGGAGTCGGGAAGATGGAAGATGCTGGTCAAAGAGAACAAACTTTCAGTTAGAAGATGAATACGTTCTGAGGATCAGACTATATTTAATAATACTGTATTGTACACTTGAAATTTGCTAACAGAGTAGATCTTACACATTCTCACCACACACACACACACACACACACACACACGGTAACTTTGTGAGGTGACGGAGGTCTTAATTAGCTTGACTGCAGCAAAGATTTCACAACATATATGTAACTCAAATCACCCCATTGTACACTTTAAGTATATGCATTGTATTTGTCAATTATACCTCAATAAAACTAGAAGGGAAAAAAAAGAGAAAATAAATAAACAAATTCTGCTTTACTAAATTAGACTTTAAAAACAAAGATTATTTTTACACACATGTATAGAATTTCCTGTTTGAAAATGTATTTGTTTCTATGCTCCCTGGGCTGGCAAATAGCTATAAAGTAAAGCCGTTTATGTAGCTTAGATATGAAATCCCAGGATACTGCAAAAGCATTTTATATCATGCAGTTACTAATTATCAAAATAAACCAAAAGGTTAGGTATCACATTACAAATAAAGAAAAGGCTCAGAGAGGCTAAGTAACCTGCCCAAGGAGACACAGCTAGAGAATGATGTGGATTTCTACCAACTTCCGCCTTTTCCACACTGCCTCCCAACATGGAGAAGACAAGATTCTTGCTTTCACAGAGATTCCAATCGAATGCCTCTAAGTATGATTCACTGTGTATCCTCCACACCAACCAACACCACGATTTGCACAATGCAAATACTCAATAAATGTCTGTTGGAAAAAATGAAGGAATGAACGCCAGTTCCTACTGAAATCTGTCTAATGCAGATAGCTAACTACTAAGAGACCTCTCTCTAATCAGGGCAGACCTCCACGTTTTCCTGATCCAGTATCTTGTAAAAAGCTCAGAGTGTTAAAATCAAAATCAAAGAATCTTAGAATTACAGAAACGTCATAACGCTGAAGTTACCAGAGACTATACAGGCAAAAGTGAGTTTATTTCAGAAAAATTACCCTAGAGCCATAGTTCTCAAACTTTTTTATTTCAGAACCTTTTGGCACTCTTAAAGGTATTGAAGCCCCCCAAAATCCTCCTTTATGTGGGTTATTTATCATATCGAAATTAAAACTGAAAAAACTTGAATAGTTACATATTAACTCATTTAAAAATAACACTGATACACCCATGACATGTTAACATAACATATTTTTACAAGAAATTGCTGTATCTCTAAAAAAATAATAAGAGAAATGGAATTGTTCTTGCAAGTTAAAATGGTGTTAAAGGAAAAAACAGCAATGAGTCGAGCTCCTGATTCAAACAATTGTATAAGTGGTTTTCCTCAAGACAACCACTGCACAGTGGGAAGCAATAGAAGTGCTTTATATACACTTTCCACTTGCTCACCCAAAATATTAAAAAGATGTACACTTACAGGTGGAGACTTAAGAACATTAACCGTTTTTATTGCTCCATCAAGGATTTTCTTAAGTGCATCAGGCCTTCATTCCATGGGTCTTTTCACATGAGTCCATTGGCCACAAAAGGAGAACAACTCTTGGTAGAGTCTGGTGCCAGCTTCGATTCATCCCAAGGCACCAACAGATTCACCCATGATTGCAAATTTTGTAAATATTGTAAAAAAAAGAAAAAAGCAAAAACTCTGAGTTTTGTGACCTCACAGACTCCCCTGAAAGGGCCACAGAAAAGCCATCACCCCAAACAGTCCCATTCAATGTGACCATAATCAGTAACAAATGTGAAAAGTCCTGTTTATCTCTTAGTTATCTGTGTCCATAAACATTTTGAATATGGTTGGAAAGAGCCTGTCACTAATAGAATCCTTATGGACCAGCTCTCCCTTAAATCTCTCTGAGTCTACTTCCTTGGGCAAAACAAACCTTGAATCTTTAAAAAATAATTACATACAAAACATATATATATTGAGCCAGATAAATAGTTGCTTGTCCTCTCATTGTTGCTATGGCAATACTGTTGGGTTGTTTTTTCCACGGTTTCCTTATTTACCTCCTGGTAGATTTATCTAGATTCAACACTTAGACCTCCTGTTTTCCCGGAAAACAGCAGAGTCAAGGATGGTTTCAAACTGTCTGTGTTTCCAGGGCATAGGATCAGTGGCAAAGCCAATCCCAAAAGCTAGCTCAAACAGTGCATTAAACAATCTTTGAGTCTCAAAAGATTATTTATGGAATTACACAGGCTTCCTCTAATCCCTGATCTCTCCAGCCCAGCGATGGATACAACAAGATTTAGGATTGATGTGTACTGACCAGGCACTAACCAATTTCAGCACAGCCTAAAAATTCCATGGCAAGGGTTGAAATAAGCAAAGATGACCTGTAATTAAGGAAAATAGACTGTGCTTTGATTAACAATTACATTAGAATTGACCCAGAAATGCTCAGTTGGTTGTCACTTGGCAATGAGGTTTATGAATATAATGTATTTGACCAGATATTTCTCCTTTGATTCCGACAGATACAAGAGCAAAGACTTATGTCAACCCGCCCACATTTTACACAAATGAGGCTTTAGCATAATCCATGCCAGAAAGCTCTGAGAATAAATGCTAGACAGTAGGTGGAAAGGATACATAAAATTCTAAAGGCTTTGAAGTTGGAAGCAGACGTCTGAGCAACTCTGTGCTTCTTCACAGGAAGGAGATGCTTTGAGACACAGAGAACCCTTAACAGGAAGTAGGCCAGGATCCAGAGAAATACCTTCCTGCTGTAGAGGCCAGGTTGCCAGTAAGCTACACCTCTGTCACGGACTAGGGTTGGTGTGGCAGCTCTTTATCTTCAAAGTTGCATCCTTGAAAAATCAAATAAATAGCTTAAATTCTGTGGAGTGAGAGAATGTGGTCTTTAAAAGGTCTCCACCGGAGAAAAGATGTCGAAGCCAAAAGACAGACTGACAAAGGTCAGGGCCTTTGTGTTTACTTTCTCCATCCTGTCATGTTCTTGTAGAGAACTTTTAGCAGCAGAAGTACATTCCATGTAAGGGCCATAAAACGTGAAACTATTCGCCTTTTGAAATAGTGCTGGTTTCCTAATCTCCACGAGGTTTTGAGTTGGCCTAACTTCTTAGTAGGAGGGATGATCTAACGGGTCAATTTCTGCAGGAGAAGGCTTTACCAACTTCCTAGATGGAGCTGGGTGTGTGAGTCAACCAAGGGGCCATCTTTTCTGGGAAAGAATCACACTGAGAAATGAGATAACAATAGTTCCCAGGCCTGGAGATGACATTGTGTCAGATTCGAGAGCCAAGACACAAGATCTGAAATGATACCTGAGGCCCACAGATTGGGTGGGAATTATCTACTAGAACACAGAAATCCCTCAGTCCAAGTTGGTTGAATTTAATCGAACCCTGTAAGCAGTATCCTGTATGCTTATAATTCCTAGTTTTGTTTATAAAGTAAAATGAAAAGTACTAACATATGCTCATAGGAAAAATAGAACAAATGGTTGCGAAGCAAATTATTTAAATACAACACCTATGAAGCCAAACATGGTCTTTCATATAATGTTAAAGAGTCCAAAAGCACTAATGTGGTATCTGTCGCATTAAGTTCAGATGAGGAAACCAAGGCAAAGAGAGGTTAAGTAGTTTCTCAATGTTCAGAAATTAGTTATTGGCAATTGGAATTCAAACTTAGCAGACTGGTTCCAGAATCTCAGTTTCTAACTGTTAAACAGACTATATCTGAGGTCAAAAAGCAAGTTTTATACCTCCTAAATCTTCTTCTGTTATTTTATTTAATCTTTTGAAAGGAATTTGACCAAATCTTGGAAACTCAAATGCTCTCTAGAATACTACCCTTTGTCATCCTAATGGGGGAGAATTTTTATCCACTCAGTTCAGATACCCACGCTTCAAGAATAAAAGGTTACTTGTGCCTCTGTCATAGTTAACAGACCCAGTAAAATGCCATAGCCTTTGGGAATGTAGATTTTTTAACTGAGTGAAACAGAAAGAATGTTGTGTACAGAAAATTAACAACTGTGTTCTGTATTCCCTTGCCCTTGCCGTAGCATCAGAGCAAGTGATTTCAGTTTGCTTCAGGCATAACTTTCCTAAGACTGCTCACAAAATCCACCCAGTATAATCCAACATATTCCCAAACACCATTTAAATAAGGCATATATTTGACTTTAAAATAAAAATTTCAGTGTAATTGATGAGAAGCATTATTGTATAAAAAATAACCATTTATTATGGTTCTCATGAAAAATGGCCTAAGCTTGTTCATTTATTCATTTATTTGCTCAGTAAACATTTTCAATAAACATCTCTCTATAAACATTGTATGATGCTAAATATAAGAAGCAAAAAATAAATAAAATAAGATCTTACAAAAAATGTAAAATTTCTCTGGAGTAAAATCTATTAGAAAAGTCAAAAGAGGACTTCCCTGGTGGCGCAGTAGTTAAGAATCCACCTGCCAATGCAGGGGACACGGGTTTGAGCCCTGGTCCGGGAAGATCCCACATGCCGCGGAGCAACCAAGCCCATGTGCCGTAACTACTGAGCCTGCGCTCTAGAGCCCACGAGCCACGACTACTGAGCCTGCATGCCACAACTACTGAATCCCGTGCACCTAGAGCCCATGCTCTGCAACAAGAGAAGCCACTGCAATGAGAATCCCACGCACTGCAACGTAGAGTAGCCCCCGCTCTCCGCAACTAGAGAGAAAGCCCATGCGCAGCAATGAAGACCCAATGCGGCCAAAAATAGATAAATTTTTTAAAAAGTCAAAAGAAAAACAACAAAGTAAGAAAAATTATTCGAGATGTTTCGGGTTGAATAATAGCTAACTTTCATCACATAAAAATGTTTTTATAAATCAATAAGAAAAAAGTTATGGAATGCAATAAAAACATCAATGATTTGAACAAGCAATTCACAGGAAAAAAACACAAATAATCAATGTATGAAAATATGTTATCCTCAACCTCACTTGTAATGAAGGACCCGGAAATATATACAAGACCCCATCATCCTCCATAAAATCAGCAAAAACATTTATTAGTTTTCCACTTCCCAAAGTTGGTAAGAGAGAAGGAAGCAGACACTCTCGCACATTACTTGTAGAATTGTGAAACACTGCAACATCTAGAGAAAAATAGCCTTTGTCTGTGACTTTGGGACAAATAAATGCTGGATGAGTCAAAAATGTAAATCCATTCTCACAGATGCCACCCTTGTATATATAGTTTGATCTACTTTTGTAAATAGTGACCAAATGAATTCTTAACAGTCAGACTAACTTCTGACTTCTACATTCAGTGCTTTAACCAGAGCCAAAACTGGGAACTCCAATATTGGTGTCTTACCTTGGACGGTTCCAGGTTAAAGTCTTGCAAAGGTCTCATCCTCATGAATTATGGGGGATGAGAAAGACTCCTCCCTCTATTGCAGCCTTACGAGATTATAATATACCATAATATACTATAAACATAATTTTTATATGCACTGGGAGACCTAAACATTTGTGTGATTCACTTTAGTGTGACATTGGCTTTGTTGTAGTGGTCTGACACCAAACCCGAAATCTCTCCGAAGTATGCCTGTATTTAGGATGCACTAAGTATCATAGGAACGTTGCCAATCCATGTTCTTTTTCTCATGGTTTCCCAACCTCTTTATCATTCCCAGCCTACGATCCCACTCGAACTTTCTCCTTCACTATTTTATGGCAAAAGGTTCTTCTTCTTTTGACTGCATAACAGCAAGAACTTATATTATTTTCGGCCGGCCATCCTTACATGGATCTATCTTTTTGTTTTATACAGTATAGTTTCCTACCTAAGTAACGTTTTAAAAATGAAACTTGGCGCGCAGCATTGGGATAACCATCTCATACTACTTCGCCGCCCCTGCGGTGGTTTTCCATGGTTTAATGCACAGCAGATGTCGCACAAATATATCTTCATTGGTTGAATGATAGTTGGAGCTTCCCTTAACAGAAAGGAGAATGATAAAGACAGATGGTAGGTTGAGATTTAGTTGAAGGTTCCAAAATTAAAACAAATGTCACCAGAGACAACTTCTAACAGGGTTTGCCATCTAATCATTATAGGTTAGCTCTTCCGTTCATCAGCTGCAAACCTCAAGGTCTATCCCTTCTCGTAGACTTCACCACAAGGTCCATGAATCTCCTCTCCATCCCCCATGCCCTACCATGGTCATCAACCTCAGGACCTTCAACATCTATGCTGACCACTCCCCATAGCGAATACCCTTACCTACTTCACCCTAGCTATCTTCTTCCATTCTCCACTGTATTGCTACTACATGTTATCATACCAACATCTTCCATTAAACTAAGAAAAACTTGGTAGTTGTTATGTAATAATAGTTAAAAATATGAAAAATACAGTTAGCCAAACCTGCTAAAATCTCTATTTGGGAACTTACTAGCTAAGTAACAGCAAACAAGAGAGGTAACTCTTGAGAAACAGCTCTCCATGGCATTTCTGCACATCTTATATCAAGTTTTCTTCTGCACTATCTCTTCAAGGATGTCAGTATAGCAAACAGTCTTGGAAGATACAAAGAGTGTCTCCCTCTGGGGTGGAAGACAGATTTGTCTCCTGACCAGGATAATAACGATAATGTCTCCTTCTGGGGCAAATGCTGGACAGTTGTGTCAGCAGCCTCTTATAAGACTGGAGGTTTCCTCATAAGGTACAAAACCTCACTGGGTGTAGCGTTCAGTGGGGTGACTTCACATCGCCCCAGTGGGACCTGAGGGCAGAGGAACGTGAGTGATGAAGTCATTTGTCGCTGACCCGGGAGGCTCTTGTCTTCTGCTATAGCATCTATGGCTGGCTAACTTGTTAACTTGCAAGCAGGGTAAGACCTCAGACCCTTCACAGTTCTTGACAGGAACTTCTTTATGCCTTAGTTTCCCTACCTGTGCAATGGAAGAGGACACTTACCTCAGAGAGATAGTGTGCTAATTAAATGGAATAATGAGGCTATACATATACAGAGCCCAGCCTGAGTCTCACAGCTGCCCTTTTCATCAGTATTTGGCGACTCCTTGCCAAACCAAGTGGCCTGCTCTCGGCTCAGTTCTCAATGGTGGCTCTGAGGCACAGACACCAGAGATCATCTCTTCTTCTCAAAGTTCCTAAATCTCAACCTTCACTAAACTGGTTTTCTTCCCATGTTTTTGTAGAAAGGCAGTCCTAAATTGCCACAAATATACTAATTAACAATACAGAAACAGAAAACCAGTTTTTCTAAGGTGGAAGAAGGGGAAGGCAGTAATTGGAATGAGGGGGTAGGGAGAGTCATGAGATCTTCATCACAAGGAGGTAAGAGTTATTACAAAACCTATAAAACATCAAGTCACTCAGTTATGTAGATGGCCAATATTTATTATTCTCCAATGTCTAATCTTAATGACATATTTGCAAAGAATTACTGGAAAAAAAAAACAGGGGAAATGGTGGCTGTAAGGTATGTGGCCAAGTGACCATTGAAACAGTATGGAATAATAGATAAAAAGGCACTTTTACTGTCAACAGATCCCAGGATTCCAAGTCCCAGATTTTAGTAGTTGTGAGAACTTGGGTGAGTTACTTAACCTCAAAAAACTTTGGTTTACTTACCTCCCAAGTGGGGTAATATTCTCTACCTTGAAGAGCTGTTGATGGGTTATCTCAGTAAATTGTATCTATGATGGGTATGACTATTCCATGAGTAAAATACTGAAGAATTACCTATTCAGAAATTAATATGAGGGCCAAGGGACATTTCTGAATATTTCCCAAAAAGATATAGCATCTCGTGATGTGGTACCAGGCTTGCCAAATACAACCTTATAGAACACCGGGCTTGCCAAATACAGCTTTATAGAACTTAAACTCTGGCTTCATAAAACCCCAAGGTACAGGAAATTCCTTAGTGGCAGACTTCTGTAACTCTGCGTCAGTCTCAGATAACCACTTACTTGATTGAACTTACCTGTAACAAGAAATCAAAGAGAGCCATCTTGGACCATTCGTGGTGATGTATTTCAGTACAGCCCCATTCGGGTTTGGGTACGCGGCCATTCTGCCAGCACTTCTGTTTCAGCAACTGCTGATAAGTTCCCCAGGTGAGCTTAACAGAAGAGTGGGTCTCATTACTCGTTGGAGACAAGGATGAGTCCCAGAGAATGAAAGGACATGGGCGGCCATCTATAGAATCCAAAAACACACAAAAAAAAACACTTTTAGAATGTCACTGACTCAGTGTGTACTCTTGGATGTCATTCAGTCTTTCACAGCTTCACACTCTCATCTGTCACATGTGAGAGTTTGATTAGATGACATTTATGATCACTTTCCCTTCTGAATATTTACTATTTTTATACCTCAGTGATGCTTCCTGATAGCAGTCTTATAAGATGGAAAGTTATTGTTAGACAAGGAAAGAAAAGATTTTTTTAAACAGATACTTTATAGATGTGGCAGGAACAGGCCACTAACCACCAATAACTACGTCCTCTGGTTAATGTGGTTTTATTCCACATCTAAAAGCAGTCACCATGAAAAAAGAAAGAATCCAGACATTTATAATTATCTATTCAGTGTCTGAGTGGAGTGGCTCTCTATTTGTAATAACAACCGTCTGATTTTCTGAGGCCATATTATGATGTCAGGAAGAAAAAGAATTTTTAGAAGTTGCAAATTTAAAAGTGAAATTGTATGTTTCGCACCAGTCACTATAATCTCCAAAGAAAGAAAAAGGAAGCAAGAGGGGTTTTTTTTTGTTTGTTTTTCTGATAGAAACAACAGCACTTCTGGTAATGGGTCATTTATTCACATAAAACCTCACAAAGTGTATTTAAGCAAATGTCATTTCTTCAACTTCCTGTGCATAGAATATTTTTTCCAAAAAAGTCTGTCACTCGAATGTTTTTGTCTCATTCTTGATAGTTTAGAAATTTCATTGGTCAACTGTACATTAAATGACACTGTAAGCTTAAAGCCAAAGCATCCCTCTCAAGCTCCCATGTCTGTCAAATAAAGTCACTGAAAGATGATGAAGAGCAGCTTTGCTTGTAACTTAAAAATCAGAATGATCTCTTGGGGAAAAAAAGAAAAATGAGTAAGTCACAAAGGTCTGAAAAATCCCATTTAACATTGTTCACAGGCCTGGGCATTCGAATCCTCTGAAACTATGGCTGGAATGTCAAGACACATCGCAGGGATTTTTAAAGCTCTTTCAAATGACCTGAGAGGTTCTCAATCTGTAACTGTTTTTTGTTAAAGACTTTTATTTTCCCACCTTGCTTATTTGCCTTCATGTAGAGCTCTAAACTCTGGTCTTTAATGCAAGGACAGTCACTCCTCTAACCACTCCTGAATGTGGTGTTACAATGACCTTAATAATATTAATAACATTCACTTACTCATTCTAATCACCTACATTCCAGTTTTGTTCAAAAGAAAAATCTTTCTCCTTTTAGCCTTGCAATTTAGGCCAGGGCCAGTAGCAAGTCGTTTAGATTGTGGAAAATAGGTCACAGTCACTGATGTACAATTGAAAGAAAAATAGACAAAGAAACATGAACCATATATAAAGAACTTAATTGTTATCTCTCTCCTTTTTACTTCCTTTTACTGTACTAAATGATTTGGGGCTGCTGGGACCCAATTATCTTCTTAGGTATTAGATAAATATAATGTTAAATGTATATGCTCCAAATACTATGCCAATTTAAAAAATAATAATAATAAATTCTAGGTAAAAACAAGCCATCATGTAGTGGGAGACACACATAAACCAGTGTAACGAAATACATGTAAGAGACACAACACAGCTTTCAAAGATATGGGCACTTCAGACTTCTAAATATCAACACCAAGAGGCTCTATCACTCAGTGTCTTTGGAACAAACTGATACACAGCTAGCACTTTGCATTCTCAGGGCTGGGAAGTATTCAAAGGGAGTTGAAAAACACTGAAATTCAACAACACAAATCAATACACAAGACAGACAAAGCACCAGTTTCCTCAGTACACAAGGCCCTCAGAGAAATGAGGAAATTATGCACATAAACAGTTGAAACAGTTAACTTCTGTGATGTTTTTCCTTCCCTTTAGAAACATTTGTTTCATATTTTAAAAGTAATTAAGAGTAAATCTACTCATTTTAGGAAATATAACATTAAAATGTATAGCTAAAAGATGACATGATAATATATATAGGAAACACTAAAGTCTCCACCAAAAAAACTATTGGAACTAATAAATGAATTCAGTAAAGTTTCAGGATATAAGATTAATATACAGATATCTGTTGCTTTTCTATACACTGAAAATGAACTCTCAGAAAGAGAAATTAAGGAAACAATCACACTTACAATCATATAAAAAAGAATAAAATATCTAGGAATAAACTTAACAAAGGAGGTAAAAGACCTATTTGCTGAAAACTATAAAACATTGATGAAGGAATTTGGAAATTATACAAAGAAATGGAAAGATATCCCATGCTCTTGGATTGGAAGAATTAATATTTTTAAAATGGCCATACTACCCAAAGTCATCTACAGAGTTAATGCAATCTCTATCAAAATACCCATGACACTTTTCACTGAACTAGAACAAATAATCCTAAAATTTATATGAAACCACAAAAGACCCCAAATTGCCAAAGCAATCCTGAGAAAAAAAGAAGGGAGCTGAAGGAATCACACCCCCTGACTTCAGACAATACTGCAAAGCTACAGTGATCAAAACAGCATGGTACTGGCACAAAAACAGACACATATATCAATGCGAACAGAATAAAGAGCCCAGAAATAAACCCACACACCTTTGGTCAATTAATCTACAGCAAAGGAGGCAAGAAAATACAATGGAGAAAAGACAGTCTCTTCAATAACTGGTGCTGGGAAAACTAGACAGCTACATGTAAAAGAATGAGATTAGACATTTCCTTACATCATGTACAAAAATAAACTCAAAATGCATTAAAGACCTAAATGTAAGACCTGAAACCATAAAACTCCTAGAAGAGGACAAAGGCAGAACACTCTTTGACATAAATTGTAGCAATATTTTTTAAATCTGTCTTCTAAGGCAAAAGAAATAAAAGCAAAAATAAACAAATGGGACCTAATTAAACTTAAAAGATTTTACACAGCAAAGGAAACCATAAAGTAAATGGAAAGACAACCTACTACATGGAAGAAAATACTTGCCAATTATATGTTTGACAAGGGGTAAATATCCAACATATAAAAATAGCTCATACAACTCAATATCAAAAAAAAACCAAAGATCGCTTAAAAAATGGGCAGAAGGCCTGAATAGACATTTTTCAAAAGAAGACTTACACACAGCCAACAGGTCATGAAATGATGCTCAACCTTGCTAATTTTCAGAGAAATGCAAATCAAACCACAGTGAGATATCAACTCACACCTGTCAGAATGGCCAACATCAAAAAGACTACAAATAACAAATGTTGGTGAGGCTGTAGAGAAAAGGGAACCCTCCTCCACAGTTGGTGGGACTGTAAATCAGTGCAGCCACTATGGAGAACAGTACGGAGTTTCCTTAAGAAGCTAAAAACAGAGCTACTATATGACCCAGCAACTCCACTTCTGGGTATATTCCAAAGAAAACAAAAACACTAATTCTAAAAGATACATGCACCCCAATGTTCATTGTAGCACTATTTACAATAGCCAAGATATGGAAGCAATCTATGTGTTCATCAACAGATGAATGGATAAAGAAGATGTGGTATATGTACACAATGGAATATTACTCAGCCATAAAAAAGAAGGAAATTTTGCCATTTGCAACAACATGGATGGACCTAGAGAGTATGATGCTTAGTGAAATAAGGCAGACAGAGAAAGACAAATATTCTATGTTACATCACTTATATGTGGAATCTAAAATATAAAACAAACCAATGTATATAACAAAACAGAAACAGATTCACAGATACAGGTAAAAAAAACTAGTGGTTACCAGTGGGGAGAGGGAAGTGGGGAGGGGTGAGATACAGGCTATAGGATTAAGAGTCACAAACTACTGTGTATAAAACAAATAAACAACAAAGATATACAGTACAGGAAAATATATCTGTGATTTTTAATAACTTTAAATGGAATGTAAAACTACAGAAATATTGAATCACTATGTTGTACCTGAAGCTAATAAAATATTGTAATCCACTCTACTTCAATACAAAAAACAAATAAACAAACATAAAAAAATGTCTAGCCTAGAAAACAGCAATCATCTACAATCTCCTACCCTAGTAACCGGTTCTGTTATTCGTATATTTACATCTGGTATTTTCCCATCCCTTTCTTTCACACATGAAAAAGTAAATTGTTTTTAGAAATTTAAGGAGTAGAGCTTTCGGTTAGAGTTCAGACTCTAGAACCCAACAGACCTTTTGAATTCTGATCCTACTACTTCTTAGCTTTGTAACATTGGACAAGTTATATAACCTTTTCAAACCTCACTTTCATCCTCTGTAAAGTGTGGGCAATACTGTACCTTCCAAAACAAACTTTGTTAAACAGGATCATACGTTTAAAGTTCTCAGCCTGGTGCCTAACATATATGCATATCCTGGAAAGGTTTTGCTATGACTATTTTTTTTTTTTTTTTTTTTTTTTTGGCGGTACGTGGGCCTCTCCTGCTGTGGAGCACAGGCTCCGGACGCACAGGCTCAGCGGCCATGGCTCACGGGCCCAGCCACTCCGTGGCATGCGGGACCCTCCCGGACCGGGGCACGAACCCGCTTCCCCAGCATCGGCAGGCGGACTCTCAACCACTGCGCCACCAAGGAAGCCCTGCTATGACTATTTTTATATGCATGCGTTATACAATCACATAATTCATCAGCCTTCTAGCCCTTATTTGTTTATTGAACATCTACTATGTCTCAAGCACTATTCTAGGCCTAAAGCATATAGACATACATGCAAGGTTTTCAGTTGTTTGTTGTTCTGTGGGATTTTTTGCTTTCATAGAGTTTACATTTCCAGCAGGGAAAAGAGGCAAAAATTACACAAGGGAAATAAACTATTTGGAATCACCTTATATATATAGTTTATCATAATTGTTTCACTAAATGTTACATTGCAAACATTTCTCTTACACTTAAATATTCTTAACCAGTGTCACTTTAACTGTGATACAATAATGTAACCCAGTGATCAGCAAACTTGGTCAAGGGCAGACGGTATTTCAGGCTTTGAGGGCCACACAATGTCAACTAGCAAGTGCTCAACCCCATTGTGATACGAAAGCAGTCAAAACAGTATATAAACAAATGGTGGTGACTATGTTCCAATAAAACTGTATTACACACCCTGAAATTTACATTTTTTGTAATTTTCAAGTGTCATAGTAGTATTATTATTATTTGGATATTTTTTTCAACCATTTAAAATTGTGGAAGCCATTGGTAGCTCAGGGGCCACACAAAACAGGCTGTGGGCTATCCCTCACCCACAGACTGTAGTGAATCAATCCCTAATCTAGTGTGTGGGTTTATTGTGTTTCATTTACCATTTCTCTCCTTTAAATCTTAAAAATTTTTTTGAATGATACATTTTCTATTAAATGGTTCTCAAACTGCCGCAGGGAGCTTTCAACGGATAGGAATAATTGGTTTTCAGTTAACATCCTCTGTTTTCCTCCACATGCATCTCCCCTCAGCAAAATATTCTGACTGCCACAGAAACACATTCTGTCCTGCCATGCCTGGCGTCAGTCACCACAGGGAAAGGGGCTTCCAGAGAGCAGGGTAAGAGGCAGTTCCCAGGCTGAGCCAGGCTGGATGCCCTTCCTTCCAGCCAGCAGGTCTTGCAGAGTATTTGTACACATTGCCCAGGCTGGTTCCAGAGCTCAGAGCTGTGAGCAACTACTGTGAGGTGCATTCCACTTTGTATAAAATATGGCTGATAACAGAATCAAATGAAGCTTGATAGATCTGAAGGGATGACAGAAAAATACCCTTTGAAAGCAGCAAACAGGTTAAAGCAACTTACCTGAAGTGTTTCAGAGATGAAGGGCATTCATCTCTTCGCATTTGGATTTGTCAGAATGAGGCAGTACTAGGCTCTCTAGAGAAATCTTAACGGTGAAGAGAGAAAATTCTACCTGTCAGAATGGGGAGGAAGTGGGGTTTTAAAAGAAACGTGGGTGTTCATGTGAATTAACGGTTATATAACTGTCTTTTAAAAAACTGAGACTTGCCAGTAAAACTTATTTTTTCCAAAATCTGAATATCTCCCCTGAATTTTGATGTTCTCCCAAGTCGTTCTTTATTCAAAAGCACAAAGAAGACATTCTTGTGAGAAGACGAACGTGAAAATCCACTAAGAATGAATGCTCTACACAATCTGCTCTGGTTTATCAGGTGCCCTTCACCTTGAGCCAGTGACCCGTTTTGTTGAACTACAGGGGGAGTTATCAGTGAATGTCTGCATCTATCACTGGGCAAAACCAAGTAGAAACATCCTGAGCTCTGAAATCACAAGCCTATTTTATCACATGGGCCAAGTTCCAAGCTTCTCGTGAACAAGACAAAAAAGAAAGTGACAGTTCAGCTCAGAGCCCTTCATTAAAAATAACTCCCAAACCCTCTAAAGAAAACAAAGACCGGCCAAACAGTGAGGTTCACCTTTGTTATGGGAAACAAATTGTCATGTTCCATTGCAACTTCCAATGCATTGAAGGAAAACTTGAATGCTGCAGCTCTCTAATCGAAAAGCAAGTGTTGATGTGGGCGTACCTCCACGGAGAAGGTAGCAGGTGTCTGGTTGTTAATGATCCCTTAAGTACTATCTGCTCTATTTTTCTACGGTGCCTCTCACAGTAGGGTTCTGGCGATTAAAAGTGGAAAAAGTAGGTAAGATCTCTTGGCTTAGGGATAGCGAACGTGGACAAGTCAGTCAATGTGAGGGCGGGTGAAATAGGATTCTGTGACAGTCTGGCCGGGGAGGAAATGTGGAGGATAAGATGCTCAGGCTTTCAAACATTGTTAATTCACTTATTCCCAAAGCACATATTTACCATTGTCCCCCAATATCTGGACGCATTTGGTTCCTGTGTTTGGGATAGAAAGAATTCAGAGTGAGGCATACCAGAAACAGAGGCCCTGCAAAATCCCAGTCCCAGGCAAGGCCTGGGCCACAGCTGGGAGTTTAATGGAAACAGACAAGCACGCGTGTAATGACGATCAGGTTGTGTGTCTGCCAGTTGAAGAGTGTTTTAAAGGGACCAAGTGAAGGAAGGACTAAAATAAAGGCTGAGCTCTCAGAGCCAAGCCAAGCAATGAAGAACTGCCGGGCCCCAGCATAGCGAAATGAGCAGCTATGGCCATGAACAAGAAGAGCCATGTCTGAAGAGGAGCTGAGTGCCTGGGTGGAAAACCAAGTCACGAGTGTTGATTCTACACTTGACGCTGCATCTCTGGTCTCCACAGGACTCAAGACCAGTCCTCCAGCCACCCTGACTGAGGCAACGGGCTCCCCAAGGCGTGAAAAGTGTGAGATCCAGAGACACTGAAAATACGGCACTGTCAGATATTAAAAAGAATCAACCTATATTAGGTTTTAAAAGGGAAGGTGGCAGAGAAGCAGAATTCCATAGATTTTACACGTGTAGATTCCATGCAGCCAACCAAATCCTCAATACAAGGGCTTGTCTTAGGAATCCAATTTCTGGGTGATTTAGAAAACCGTTCTTCCAACAAAAATAGAAATGTATTTAGTTACTTTCCTAACTGTTTCACTAACTGGTTTTCTCGAGGTTGGACTGAGTTAAAATAATCTCCACGTTTCCTCAAGCGTTAGCTAAGCATGAAGCACTTGTGACTTCCCTCTGTCACAGACGATTGAAACAACCCAAACCATCAGCTCTACTTTAAAAGCATACGACCCAGCAATCCCTCTACTGGGCTTACACCATGAGAAAACCATAATTCAGAAAGAGACATGTACCACAATGTTCACTGCAGCACTATTTACAATAGCCAGGACATGGAAGCAACCTAAGTGTCCATCGACAGATGAATGGATAAAGAAGTGGCACATATATACAATGGAATATTACTCAGCCATAAAAAGAAACAAAATTGAGTTATTTGTAGTGAGGTGGATGGACCTAGAGACTGTCCTACAGAGTGAAATAAGTCAGAAAGAGAAAAACAAATACTATATGCTAACATATATATATGATATCTAAAAAAAAAAGGTTCTAATGAACCTAGGGGCAAGACAGGAATAAAGACGCAGACGTAGAGAATGGACTTGAGGACAAGGGGAGGCGGAAGGGTAAGCTGGGACGAAGTGAGAGTGGCATGGACATATATATACACTATCAAACGTAAAATAGATAGCTAGTGGGAAGCAGCCGCATAGCACAGGGAGGTCAGCTCAGTGCTTTGTGACCATCTAGAAGGGTGGGATAGGGAGGGTGGGGGGAGGTGCAAGAGGGAGGCGATATGGAGATATATGTATATGTATAGCTAATTCACTTTGTTATAAAGCAGAAACTAACACACCATTGTAAAGCAATTATACTCCAATAAACATTTAAAAATAAATAAATAAAAACAAAGTGTCCTTCTTTGTTCTGAACCTTTGACTAATGGATGGGAACTTCTGCTTTCTAGGTCTGCCCTGGACTTCCGCTATAAAAATGGGAGCTCCCAGACACTTCCTGTCTCAATATTCCCTTTAGAAAAACAGGAACCGACCTTGACTTCAGAGGGTCGTGATGATGGAGTCACTGCCAAACTCCACAAACATTTTGCCAGTAAAGTCTTGGTTACATCAGGGGGACCTGGTCCTGGGCCGTTTAATGTTGATTAAGGTAGATGAAGAAGCCATGAATTCCTGACTGGAGTGAGCTTCCTACAGTCAAAAGCTCATCACATCACCTCTCTTCTTCAGACCCTTCAATGATTTCTCATTATCTGCGGGATGAAGTCCATGCCCTTCCATAACATAAACCCACCCACTCTCCACTCACCACCGCCAGCCCCTATTCTCCTTTTTCCAAAACGGTTTGCAGTTTCCACGCACACACTCCCTTCACAAGCTTCTCACACATGGGTTCTCTCCACCCTTCTGTACCCACCCACAGTGACTTTGAAGAACTAGTCTGACACTACTGCTTCTAGAACCTTCTGCAGTCCCCCTACCCACCCCCCTTACACACACATCACTCTCTGTGCCTGCAGGCTTCCCTAAACATATCTCCTGGAGGTCTTTACCCTACCCGTCTTTGTTTTTTTTTTTTAACATCTTTATTGGAGTGTAATTGCTTTACAATGATGTGTGAGTTTCTGCTTTATAACAAAGTGAATCAGCTATACATATACACATATCCCCATATCCCCTCCCTCTTTCGTCTCCTTCCCACCCTCCCTATCCCACCCCTCTAGGTGATCACAAAGCACCAAGCTGATCTCCCTGTGCTACGCGGCTGCTCCCCACTAGCTAGCTATTTTACATTTGGTGGTGTATATATATCCGTGCCACTCTCTCACTTCGTCCCAGCTTACCCTTCCCCCTCCCCGTGTCCTCAAGTCCATTCTCTACATCTGTATCTTTATTCCTGTCCTGCCCCTAGGTTCTTCAGAACCATTTTTTTGGTTTCTGTTTTAGATTCCATATATATGTTTTAGCATATGGTATTTGTTTCTCTCTTTCTGACTTACTTCACTCTGTATGACAGTCTCTAGGTCCATCCACCTCACTACAAATAACTCAATTTCATTTCTTTTTATGGCTGAGTAATATTCCATTGTATATATGTGCCACATCTTCTTTATCCATTCATCTGTCGATGGACACTTAGCTTGCTTCCATGTCCTGACTATTGTAAATAGAGCTGCAGTGAACATTGTGGTACATGACTCTTTTTGAATTATAGTTTTCTCAGGGTATATGCCCAGTAGTGGGATTGCTGGGTCATATGGTAATTCTATTTTTAGTTTTTTAAGGAAGCTCCATACTGTTCCCCACAGTGGCTGTATCAGTTTACATTCCCACCAACAGTACAGCAGAGTTCCCTTTTCTCCACACCCTCTCCAGCATTTACTGTTTGTAGATTTTTCTGATGGCCATTCTGACCAGTGTGAGGTGATACCTCATTGTAGTTTTGACTTGCATTTCTCAAATAATTAGTGATGTCAAGCATCTTTTCATGTGACTCTTGGCCACCTGTATGTCTTCTTTGGAGAAATGTCTATTTAGGTCTTCTGCCCATTTTTTGATTGGGTGGCTTGTTCTATTTGATACTGAGCTGCATGAGCTCTTTGTATATTTTTGAGATTAATCCTTTGTTAGTTGCTTCATTTGCAAATATTTTCTCCCATTCTGAGGGCTGCGCTTTTGTCTCATTTATGGTTTCCTTTGCTGTGCAAAAGCTTTTAAGTTTAATTAGGTCCCATTTGTTTATTTTTGTTTTTATTTTCATTACCCTAGGAGATGGGTCAAAAAAGATCTTACTGTGATTTATGTCAAAGAGTGTTCTGCCTACGTTTTCCTCTAAGAGTTTTATAGTGTCTGGCCTTACATTTAGGTCTTTAAACCATTTTCAGTTTATTTTCATCTGTGGTGTTAGGGAGTGTTCTAATTTCATTCTTTTATATGTAGCTGTCCAGTTTTTCCAGCACCACTTATTGGAGAGCCTATCTTTTCTCCATTGTATATTCTTGCCTCCTTTACCAAAGATAAGCTGACCATATGTGCATGGGTTTATGTCTGGGCTTTCTATACTGTTCCATTGATCTATATTTCTATTTTTGTGCCGGTACCATACTGTCTTGATTACTGTAGCTTTGTAATATAGTCTGAAGTCCTGGAGCCTAATTCCTCCATCTCTGTTTTTCTTTCTCAAGATTGCTTTAGCTATTCAGGGTCTTTTGGGTTTCCATACAAATTGTGAAATTTTTTGTTCTAGTTCTGTGAAAAATGCCATTGATTGTTTGATAGGGATTGCATTGAATCTGTAGATTGCTTTGGGTAGTATAGTCATTTTCACAAGGTTGCTTCTTGCAATCCAAGAACATGGTATATCTCTCCATCTGTTTGTATCATCTTTAATTTCTTTTATCCGTGTCTTATAGTTTTCTGCATACAGGTCTTTTGTCTCCTCAGGTACGTTTATTCTAGGTATTTTATTCTTTTTGTTGCAATGGTAAATGGGAGTGTGTCCTTAATTTCTCTTTCAGATCCTACCCTTCTTGTAGGACAGGTTTGGTTAGCTGTCTCTTGCCCTCAAGCTGGGAGCCCTGTGAGAGCAGGGACTGGTTCCCAATCATCTTTGGTTCTCCAGCTCCTGCCATAAGTCCTGATCAAAGCAAGCATTCAACAATGTTAAGGAATGAATGAGTGAATTTTTCAGAACCCCCCAGTTTTCACCTCCAGCCCTTAGGTTCTAAGCAATGGTCAATGGGCCCTGAACAAACGTTTGGTTGGTGTGACCTCCTCATAAGCAGTGATGCCACTGTCCTCACTCTAAGTGGGTTAAGAAGGATTGAGACACTTGAGAGGTAGAGGTGGGGGCAGGGGGGTTTCCAGGCCCTCCTTCTACCATCCACCACCATGTCTCCATAATCCTCTGAGACTCGGGAATGATGAACACAGGGGTGGTGGAGACACCACTGCCTCACTCCTCCTGACGCCAAATCACCGTCATAAGAAGGCGGACATTTAAGGCGTCGTGGCTGCACTCGGGAATCAGACTGAAAGGCTGCGGAGGCAGGGGGTTTCCATGGGGACGCATGATTACGCCGCCACATCCACCGAGGGTCCAGGTGATGTGAGAGAATAATGATGATGGTGCAGACAGTGATGAGGGGAGCCTGGCGGGCCCTGCCACCCACGTATGCATCCCAGCCCCACTGCATACGACCTGGACATATGCTAGTCTCTGAGCCTCACTTTCCCCACAGGAAATCTGTCCGAGAACAGCTGATGTGCGGGGCTGTTGCGCGGTTTGGTGAGATGCTGAATGTAAAGCGATTCGCCCTCCACAAGCGGGAGAGACTGGGACCCTCCACCACCCACTCCAGGCACTTTCTTTACATGACAATTTGAGGTGCCTGTGTATTTAGCTCACGTGAACATCAATCTAGAGAAACAAACTAAGGAAATCTAAGGTGATAGATCACCAAGAGCTGAGTCAGCTTAGAAACTGAATGAAAATAACACACAGCAATCACTGCGTGTTCCTATGCGGGGGGCACTGTTAGAGATATTTTATCCGTATCGGCTCACTGCATTCTCACAACTCGATGAGGTCAGTACTGTTATCAATACCGTTACACTCGAAGAAATAAGGTAGAAAGAGATTAAGTGAATTCACCCACGTCACACAGAAGAACCAGGATTCAAATTCAGGGCATCTAGACTGACAGTCATTGTGAAGCTAAACGATATTCCCCCAAATTTATACGTTGAAACCCCACGCCCAGCACCTCAGAACGTGACTGCATTTGGAGAAAGAGCCTTTGAAGAGGCAACTAAGTTAAAATGAGGCTGTTATGGTGGCCCTAATCCAATCTGACTGGTATCCTAATGAGAAGAAGTTTGGACACACTGAGAGACAGGAGGGGGATGGGCCACAGAGGAAGGAGCCTATGAGGACACAGTGAGAAGACGGCCATCGTCAAGCCAAGGAGAGAGACCTGGGAAGAAACCAAACCAGCCGACACCTTGACCTTGGACTTCCAGCCTCCAGAACTGTGAGAAATAAATGTCTTCTGTTTAAGCCGCCCATCTGTGGTATTTTGTGATAGTAGCCCTAGCAAGCAGATATGCCAGTCCACAATCTGAACTGCAAAGCTCTTTGAATTAGAAACTGTACAGCTCCTTCCCCATGTTTAGAGTCACAAATAGAAACTAAATGCTGTCAGTGACAACCAAATTCGACCGAAACGTCAATATTTGCCCATTAACTGAGGTCAGCACCTGTGTTGTCCTTAAACCCACCCAGAGATGGCGACAGATTCAGTCCCAATGGAAAGGTTATGACCCTGGGCTCAGGCTGGTGCTGAGTGAACCTTGAAATCAGTGGCTATAAGAAGAGTCCCTCCAGGCCACTGAGCTGTCACACGGTCCAATGGTGCCAGCTCCAAGGGGGACAGGGATTCTTGACTCTTTTGTCCACTGATGTAGCCCCTAATGACTAGAAGAGTGGCTGGCACATAGCAGGTGCTCAACAACTATTTCTTAAAAGAAGAAAAGGTAAATATGATGCTGTAGAAGGGAATGGATTGCACGGAGCTGAGGAACATGCATCTTTCAGGCTGTGAGCACCGTGGCAACTACTAGCCACTGTCCCTTCTATCCCAGCCTCGTGTGAGATCTGGGGACGCCTTCCAGAGACACAGCAGAGAAGGTTCCCCAGTTCCCCCAATTTACCGAAGAAGGTATGTAGTGAGCAAACAAGACAACAGTGAAGCCCAGCATTGCTTGCTTGCAGCCCATGCTCAGTAAACTTTTGTCCACTTATGAATGTATTTAGTTGACCAGCTCAACTTGATCGCTAAAGAATAATACCCTTGGGGCTCTTCTGATAAAGAACACAATGTGCTCTCCATCCAAATTTTCAGAAACAAGACATGACTCCTATACTCCTGAGGCAATATTTTAAGAAAGTTTGCACCCATGTCCAGGACTTCTAGGATTTTGAAGTCAGTGTGTTTCCAAGTTGTGAGGGCATCTGGGTTATTCTCGTAACTCCTTACCTGAGAGCCTGGGACAACATGAATTGTGCAGCTGCCACTCCCCTGCTCTGGCAGCCATACCACCAGCATGCAGCTCACAGCACTGCTCGCAGGGGCTCGAGAGGAGAGAGGAAAGTACCCACTGTATTTCTCCTGCTCTATGATGAGACGAGGCAGTACAAGTCAGAGAACAGTAAGCACATTGGAATCTACACTGAATTTAAATGGAAGTGGGTGAGGGGCCTGCAGTTTGTCATCCAAGCAGCCCTGACACACAGCGTTCCTGGAACGAGGCTACCTGATGCAGTTTGACAGCTCTATGGCCGTAAAGCGGCATCCTAAAAATAAAGCACACATAATGCATCTCCCACGCTGGGCATGAAAAACAGTCCGATGCTTAAGTGCTACCAAAATGGTAGCCCTTGGGGTTCATGTGCATCTCTGTGCAGACTGCTGGGGAGCTTGGCCAAAGTGGTCAGTGGAAGATCACAGGGGGGCTGGGGTTCTTCTGCTCTCTACATAGACAGAGTCTGCTTTGTCTTGTCTTAGATACATATTTTTAAATATTTTGTGTAAAAAAGTATTTAAATGTATCAGTATCACATAGTATCTGGTGACCTCTATCATGATTGACGATTTTTGCAAGGACGGTTTGGCAGAAAACATACTAATACATTCAGTCATATTTGCATATACACGATTGTTTACGGTAAAACAAGAAAATCTGGGAAGCGTTGGCTTGTATTTAAACAACAACAACAGCCCTTGTAGCCGCGCTCAGGGTAGTATGGCCACACTTCCTTTGAGTGAAAATTTTAACAATGTTAAGTGGTTGAGTTGAAAAAAAGAAGTTAAATAGAAAGATCGGCATAATGGTAAATCAGAAATCACCATGATAAAATTTGCACATTGTTTTCACTGTCGCATGATTATATCGAGTTATATTTGAGAGGTAATGTAGGTTAAGAGAAGCAACATGAGGATACTTTAGTATCAGACAGAACTGGGTACAGATTCCACTTCACTGCTCACTAGCTATGCGCCCTTGAGCAAATTTCACACCTCGCCAAGCCCCAGGAGTCCCATATATAAAGTATCAATACTATCTGCTGTGTGGAATTGTTAAGTAATGCAATAGTCAAATGACAGCAAATGCAGCCTAGACACGCTGTGAGGCATAATACTAGGTTCTTTATAAGTTTACAACTGACAAATACATCATTATTGCAAACATGGATTTCTTTACAGGGCCTTTGATGCTATATTTCAATTCACTTTTGTATTTCCCACACAGATACGCATAGGATGAGACTCTGGTCTAGTGGTCATGGCTGGATTTTGTAGGGTGGTACCCTCCTGGCCCTCCCTACCTAATTACAGCCTTGTCCTTCCCCAAGTACAACCTTCCCATTTTCTGGGATATCTTTGGAGTGACACCTGTCAGAAAATGGTCCAGTATACAGTTCAGGGCCAGTAAACCTGCTAATTTCATATATATTTTTTTGGATTCAAGGGGAGTCATCTAGAATTCAAGTTATACAACCAAGAACCTGTCCCAGAGGAACCTGAGCTAGTGGCTCTGGGCCGATAGGATCACCTGTGTCAGTTTTACAAACAAACAAACAAATAAATACCTGAAGATGAGCTTTATCATTGGGACCTTTTGTCTTTGGACTGGATGAACAGAAAGTTCATCTGAGAGGCTGGGGCAGACATATCATTCAGTCACAGCCTCTGACACTCTTTTACATCTCCCTTGGCATCATATGCCTCCTTTTTACAGCCAGGTAATTTACATGACTTTCAGCAAAGGTATTTAATTACACTGGGCCTCTACTTACACATCCACAAAAGGCCTCTCGTAGAGTACCCACCTTATAAAAGTTTAGGAAGATTTATTGAGATAATAGGTGCATGGTACTTAAAACAGTGCCAGTACATGGTAACATTCAATATTACTCTTGCTATGGTTACAGTTGTTGTCTCCTTGAGAAATAAGAGGTTCCCATAGCCCATATCTGTGCAGCAGTACACAAGTCATCAATGTCTAGTTGCGTTAGATAATCAGGTATACAAATAGGTCGTGGTGATAGAGAAAGAAGACACACCTTAAGGACTCCCAAAAGGATTTGGTGAGGAAAGCAGATTGATAAAGAGGAAAGTCTTGGAAGTTACAAGACAAGGGCTTGAATTCTTTCTGGACAATTAACTCATTGTATGACCTTGAGCTGCCTTCTTCTGATCTTTCTTTCTTCTCAAAATTGAGGTAAGAAAGTATCTCCTGCATAGGTTTCTTTGAAAGATTAACTGCGATAAGCCAAGTATCTATATTCGACTCACAAGAGACTAGCGATGTTCTTGGTACTGAGCATGAATTTGTTTTCACAAACATTCATCAAAAGTCAGAGGACAGAAACAACACTTAAGGCAGATGATTTACAGGACTGGCTGACTACCCACTCTCCCAGATATGAAAAGATCTCCTCCCAGACCAAGCCAGATCATCAGAGAAATGCATACCTAAGCTGAGTTCTGTTTTTCCTCCTATAGAAAACTCATTATCAAATTACATTACAGAGTGAAGCCACAGACCATATTATATTGATGGTCCTCACAAGAATAAGCTCCATAAACCTTATTATTTGCATAAAACAGAGGCTGCCAAGGATATTTTTCTTTACCTTTTCAATGAGTTATTTATAAGAATCTCAAGGAGAAATCCCAGCCTGGATTTGGGACTAAAATGGTAGCACTTGTCCTGAGTTTTTGAAGCCAGAAGCAAGTACAGATTTACTGTTTGGAGTCAGTGAAACAGACCAAAAATGCATTCTTGCATTCATTCAAAAATATTTATTGAGCAACTACCATGTGCCAGACTCTCCACTGGGATCTGGACATTCAATGATGAACACGACAGGAAACGTCTCTGCCTTCACAGATCTAGAGCGTAGTGGGAAAGAAGAGATGATTAAATAAGCAATTATAATTATACAGCAATGATATAGAATGAGCCAGAAACAGATGCTGGGTAACAAGATAAGATCTATCACCCCCTTAGGTACCTAGGGAGGCGCAAATAAAGCTAAGCTTGGACCAAGAGAAGACTAGGAGGACCCTAGAGGGAAGATCCACACATCTGTGGAAATCAAGGGAAGAAAGACACAAGTCAGGAAAAGACTAGAGGTAGGTGAGTGAAGAGAGATACCGAGGACCTAAGACTGTTAATCCCCTACCGTGACCAGAACTGATCTATTTATGTACTTTGCATCAGTACAATGTCTCCATGAGTAGAATTCTATTGTGTAGGGTGCTCATAACTATAAATCATGTCCTAGCCTCCTGAGGAAACTGGTCTGATTTTATGACTCTCAGTAACTACATTCTAGTAGAAAGTATCAAAGAGAGAATAAAGAAAGTTCTGGTATTACTTGAGATACAGTCTTAGGTATTTAACTCATCATATTGAGAGTCATGTCAATACAACCTTGTTGGTTTCTTTCTATCATCACTTACTTCTGCAAAGAGAGAGGAACACCAGTCTACATTGGAATTATAAATGTCTCCTTCAAATTTAATGCAACTGCCTTCTTCATTCCCAAAGATGCTGGATATTCAGAGAACAGAATTAAATACCTAAGAGGTCCCCTGACACCAAAACGTTTAAGCCAGCAGGAGAGCTAGGTTTTAGTCCTAGCCCTGTCACATGAAGAAATGATATGTATCCAGAGAAAACTCTAATTCGAAAAGATACATGCACCCCAGTGTTAATTGCAGCATTATTTACAATAGCCAAGACATGGAAGCAACCTGAATGTCCACTGACAGATGAATGGATAAAGAAGATGTGGTATATACACAATGGAATATTAGTCAGCCAAAAAAAGAATGAAATAATGCCATTTGCAGCAATATGGATGGACCTAGAGATTATTACACTAAGTGAAGTAAGTCAGACAGAGAAAGACAAATATCATTTGATGTCACTTATATGTGGAATCTAAAAAAATGGTACAAATGAACTTATTTACAAAACAGAAACAGACTCGCAGACATAGAGAACAAACTTGGTTACCAAAGGGGAAGGGGAGGAATTAGGAATTTGGGATTAACAGATACACACTACTATATATAAAATAGATAAACAACAAGGACCTTCTGAGTAGCACAGGGAACTATATTCAATATCTTGTAATAAACCAAAATGGAAAAGAATATATATATGTATAACTGAATCACTGCTGTACACCTGAAACAGCACAGCATTGTAAATCAACTAGACTTCAATTAAAAAAAAGAAGTGATAGGTGAGGCTTGGAGGCTATACGAGTAACTCAGTGAACATGGAACCTCATGTGCTTCGTGTAGTAACACCAATAGCAGTATTTACTGAAGATTTACTGTGTGTCAAGCACCAGGTCTACGTGTGTTCCCTGTATTAACTGGCGACAAACTCATGAGGTGGGTACTGTTGTCACTTAGAGCTGAGAACGTGAGTGTTTCTGGGTCACAGGTTGGTAAATTCAAACCCAGGGGTCCAGCTCCAGAGCCCAGGCTCCTGACCACTACTTTCCTCTCTCAACTTCCGTCCAGGAGCTCCCAGGGAAGCTGGAAGGACAGATCAGAGTACCATGCCTCAGGATACATTCAAGCACGCATCACCTCTTCTCAGGGCCTTTATGACATGAATGAACGGCAAGGGAGCCTTCCAGGGGGACCCTCTGCCCTGCTTGGTCCAGGAGAGGCTCCGTGTGTGCCTGCTTCTCCATGCCCACCCACATACTCCCTCTCTCCAGGGTGCACCTGTCTGGACAGAAGTGGTAGCGTCACCTAAGCCCAATGGCTAAGAGCTGATGTTTTGAAGTTTGCTGGGCCTGGGCGCAAAACCCAGCTTAACCATAAACATGAGGCCAGTTACTTTGCCTAAATAAGCCTCAGCTTTCTCATCTCCCAAGTGGAGAGAAGAATCGCACCCACCTCCTAGTACTGCTGCGAGAAACACAGGAGTCAAGATGTATAGAGACTCTATGTCTCAGGCAGCAAAGCGCTTAGCAAATAGCGAGCACCCTCTAGAAGTGAACTTGTATCACCATTTGATAGCATGTCTGAGAGGCTTTCTCACATCGGCATCATACTGGTGGAAGACTGTGAATCTGAGGCATCGAAACACACCTGTAACTCTGCAGCACTTAGCCACGAACCAGGAAGAGTAGGGAATGCCGAGTGCTTCTAAACAAACCAGTGGTACTTCAAGAAGTACCCATTCTAAGACTAAAGTATACCCCTGAAGCCACTGAAATGCACTTTGGCTTTTGGCCACTCCCAAGGCTTTAATCCATTCCAGTCCAGACTCCATGGGAACTGGGCTGAAATGCTACGTTTTGTAAGGAAATAGCCCTTGAGCTTATAATCTCTTTGGGGTCCATTTTAGCCTCTTGGACCAGCCTGGGTTCAGAGTGGCAACTTCTGGAAGCACTCTGCTTTCAAACACAGCCAAGGACCCACCCTACTTTGTGTTGGAACGCTGGAATAGCCCTAGGATTCAGAGAAAATCCTTTCTGTGGCGTGAGCACTGTCACACAGCAGCCCTGATGCCTGCAGCTGAATCGGCAGGCTGCATGCCCCAGAACCTGCCACAGTGTTTGTCACCCGACGGCATCTCTCGGCACTCAGGCTTAATAAACCATAGTCATGGACTTGGAGAAACCACGTGGCTGGTCGGTATGTACACTGAACAAATCACCTCTTTTGGCCTCATTTTCTAAACTAAAGCGGTTATGTCCATCGTGAAAGATGAAGGGGTCGAATCTAACATGGGCCTCTTAAAAAGATTCCATCTGCCGAAGAAAGATAACCCTCTTTGCCTTTATTTTTAAAAACTTCCAGTGCGCAGGATTCTACGTACTTCCATACAAACCCAGTTACTGATATGCCTGACTGTCAGCCAGCCCTCTGCCCCCACCCCGGCTCGCTCTCCTGATCACACAATTGCCACTGGCTTTCATCAGATGTGATAAGCCTCCGGGAAGCGCGGCGAGGGAGACGGAAAGCACAGATTGCACAGCGGGGGCTTCTCTCGCGTGTGCAGCGCGGCACCCCCCGGGCACTCTCGTGTCCTCCCAAAGCTGAGAAAATCGAGGATGCCAAGCGTATGGAAAGACGCGCTGCTGCTGTCCAAATGGGAAAGGCAGGTGGAGAAAATCATTTAGAAAAAGAGGCTGAGGGAAAAGAGAAAATCAAGCCCAATCCAACAGCTGCAAACAAGAAGCCCGGGAAACGGTTACCTTGGATGAACTCGGATTTCCTGCTCACAGAAGGCAGGGTCCGGTTGAGTCCCAGGATCCTGTCCAGGTGGAAGGCAAACACCTCGCTCATGTCCAGAGGCTGCTTGAGCAGCCCGCAGGGGCTGGGGCCGCAGGCGGGCCCCGCGGGCCGGCCGGTCCCCTGCAACACCAGCAGGCGCGCTCTGCTCCTGGGCCAGGCCGGCTGGAGACCCGCCACCGTGCCGTCGGCCAGCAGGCGCATCCGGCCGATGTCTTCTCCGCTCAGCCACGACGGGGCGCTCTCGCTGTAGATCCTGATGTTGCTTCCCTCGGCCCGGGGCAGCTGCACATCTGCGTCCCCACCTTGCGCTCCCACACCCTGCATCCACCCCCAGGGTCGCTCCCCAGCCTTGGCCAGGTTTCCTCCCCAGACGTGCCCGGGCACTTCAGCATCAGCTGCCCTTGCAGCTTCCTGAGGCCGAAGGGACGGTCCGACCAAAGCCCCGGGTCCCGGGGCCTGAGAAGCCACCGCATACTTCTTCCTGCGCTTGGGTTTCACGGTGCCACGGATGCTGGCGGGCTTGCTGCGCTTGGAGCGCAAGGTGATGTACACCACGTTGGGCTGCAGCGTGGTCCCATTGCCCTGGGACTCGGGAGGGGCCAGCGTGCCGTCCAGGGGTATCTCAGGGAAGGGGGCCTCGGCGGTGGCCCGGCTCCAGTGCGGCCCCTTGCGCGCGCGCCCTCCGTGCGGGGCAGAGGCGCGCCCCACCTGGCTCACCAGGAAGCCCAGGTAGATGGCGCAGGCCGTACCCAGCAGGAGGTTCCTCCTGGTCCTGGGGCGCCGGCTGCTCCAGAGTTTCCGCACCCTCGGGACGCACAGGGAGGAGAGGAACCAGTTTATGAGTTGCCCTGGCTTGTCCGGACAGCTCATTTCTGAGCTTCGTCCGCATGCTGCACAGAGTTTAAAGTCTGCTGTTGGCTCCTTCTGGCATGATGCATGGTTTGCTGAACGCAGCTGTCGCCTCCACTCAGGTGTCTACGTGGTCTCCAGTGGGTCGAGGAGGAAGTTAAGGGCTGGTGATGGAGCCGGGCAGGCTTCTGACACTGGCCACAACAAACCTTCTAAACCCCGACAGCCTCCCCGAGGAGAAGTCTGGCTAGTTCCTGGGAATGAATGGAAACAGAACGAACTGAGTCACAGTCTCAAACTCGGTCAGTTCCTCCAGAAGAGGAAAGAAAAACGCGGAACCTTTTCCTTTCATCACTATCACCACGAAATGATTTTTTAAGTGAGGTTTAAAAGAAGTAGAAACAAGATAGATGTATAGATTTGATATTCAGTTTCAATTAGTGAAAACCAACCACCAAAATCCAAGACTATTTTATAACTTGTAGCTAGAGTCATTTAATTTGATCCCGAAGGAAAAGCATTAAAATTGGACAAATCCAGGCTTTTCGTTTTGAAATTCAGAAATAATTTAAGAAAAGTAACCACAGGTTTTTGAAATCTGTAGCTGTCTTCTATTTATTTTTAAAAGTCCTGCTTTAACTAATTGGACAGAAGCACCAAGTATTAACATTCAAATTCAGAAACATATTCTCTTAATCGTATGGTACAGTCTTTTCTTCATAATATATTCCATTATCTTACTTTAAGGGTTATCGTAATATAAAGGCATACATGCCCATGTATCTTGGAAGCGATTACATGTATTCAGTCACACACACACACAGAAACACACACACACGTAAACACAAAACAGACATCTAACTGCTTTTTATTCCTCTTCTTTTCACCAAAGTCAGCTGAAAGAAGAGAACCAAAAGCCCTCTAGCTCTACTTTTTCACATTATTAAAAAGAAGAACTGGTAAAAAGCAACCTTACTTACACAGCTGGCCCCGTGCTTGGCCCCAGGAAGAATGCAATCCCTCACTCTAATGCAAAGAACTATTAAAGGCTGAGGCATGTAAGTAGAACATATTTCATGGTCAAGAGTGTTCCATATTTCAGCTCTGCTTTCAAAGCTCCCTTGAAAACTCCTGATTGCAAAGCAAAACGGGTACTTGTTCACTGGCTGCTGACAACCCACTTTTAAGATGTGTAAGGGTTTCTTTTTTTTGAATATTGTAAAAAATAAACTTTAATTTTAAATTCTGGAAAAAAAAAAAAAAAGCAAATGCCGTATTTTTCCACTTATTTTTAACTCCTGGGAGCCCTCTAGTGTCCTGTATGGAAACAGACTCAGAAGTGTCAGTCTAAAAAGCATTAGAGAGTGTTCGCTTAGCAGCAGTGAAATAAACACCTCATGAGGTGAATGCATTCTCCTCTCTGTCCATCCCAGCCACCGGGGATTAGAGCAGCAACGTTGCCAGGGACTTACCTTTCCATCCTGGCTGTGTCCAGAGTAACATTGGCCTCCCGCCGCTTCTCAGAAGCGGCGGCCCAGAAGTTCGTAAAAAGGCAAGAAAGGGTTAATGCAAATGAGGGAGAAAAAAGAACAGGCCGACGAGAGTACACATCGGTGGGAAGAGACATTTATAGTGTGCCGTTACTCGGTGCAAGAGTGCACAAAAAGAAGTTGTGGATTCTCCCTGAGTGGAGGTTTCTTTTCAAAACAGGTTAGTGATTGCTTTAGGTGGCTTGCATGTCCGGGCACAAAGGCAGGGGTTGATGACCTCCGGGTCTCACTTAGACTTATTGTTTTTGCTTCTACAGCAAATAGAGTCTAGAAGGCACGCAGGCAGGCAGGGGCCAGGGAATGTTTTCCCCACAGGAAAAGAAGGTTGTTATGGGGGGTGGGGGCAAGGAGTGGGAATTAGAGCATGGTGTGTAATTGTAAAAAGACTATATTTAACAATACGGAAAAGATCAAGGCATTGGAATATGTGTAGAAGGAAAGGATAAACTTCCAAGTGATCAAATACCAAAAATTATACTAGAACTGTTCCTGTAGCGCTCAAACTCAGACCATTCTTCTTAGAAGCACCCATAGATTCTGGCTAAACTGCATGAGAACTTTAGCATCAAATTGATTTCCTTTGTTCTCCAATACTCTTTTTTTAATTTTATTTTATATTGGAGAATAGATGATTTACAATGTTGTGTTAGTTTCAGGTATACAGCAAAGTGATTGTTATATATATGCATGTATCTATTCTTTTTCAAATTCTTTTCCCATTTAGGTTATTACGGAATATTGAGTAGAGTTCCCTGGGCTATACAGTAGGTCCTTGTTGGTTGTCTGTTTTATATATCGTAGTGTGTATATGTTAATCCCAAACTCCCAATCTATCCCTCCCTACCACCTTCCTCCCTGGTAACCATAAATTCATTCTCTAAGTCTGTGAGTCCGTTTTGCAAATAAGTTCATTTGTATCATTTTTTTTTTTAGATTCCACATATAAGTGATATCATATGATATTTGTCTTCCTCTTTCTGACTTACTTCACTTAGTGTGATAATCTCTAGGTCCATCCATGTTGCTGCAAATGGCATCATTTCATTCTCTTTTATGGCTGCGTAGTATTCCATTGTAAATATGTACCACATCTTCTTTATCCATTCACTGTTGATGGACACTTAGGTTGCTTCCATGTCCTGGCTATTGTAAACAGCACTGCAATGAACACTGGGGTGCATGTATCCTTTCAAACCATGATTTCCTCCGGATATACGCCCAGGAGTGGGGTTGCTGGATCATATGGTAGCAATACTCTTAAAGCACACTTCCATGAGTGCAGAATTGTTTTCTAGATAGTGAATATTAACTTTTTGAAAGGAAACTATAACCAAGCCAGTTTGTAAAACTATCTTGTTATTTTCAGTATTCAGAAGAATAACTGACCTGAAGTCTTTAAAAAGTAAAAGTAAGTCTTTGGCAGAGGCCAGGTTCTACTAAGTGGAAGACTCTGCTAGCTGTTTCCAAAGCAGGTTTCTTTAGCAGCAAAATGCTTAGGAAGTAGATAAGAGTTGTCTGACTTAGTAAACTTGGTAGGCTCCTCCTCTCGCCCCCAAAATGTTTGTCCCTGACACCTCATTGAACTTCTTGGAGGCCCTTCTCCCAGCCCTGGCATCTGACAGGGAGTCACCACTGCCGAAGGGGAAGGTCTCTGGTAGAATTAGGAACCAGCTCATGGAATCATGGGTGTCACTAATATACTGATATTACAAATACACTGGATAAACAGGGCTCAGCAGATAGAATCAGAAAACAATTTGAATCATTCTTCCCACTGCCTATTCAAACCCACTCTGGGCACTAGTAGCCCTTTTCAACTCCTTTGGATAAAAATTCAGGCATAATTTCTGTAGTCCGACTTTTTAAAAGTTCTCCATCATTTGAGCCGCAGACACACACATACACACACATAAACGAATCAAAAGTTAGATTCTATGTAGTAGTCAAGATGTTCACATTTCTTTTATGTTTAAGCATTTCCCCTCTCGGGCAGCTTGCTGTTCCTCAAAAAAGTATGGCCAAGGGCTTCCCTGGTGGCGCAGTGGTTGAGAGTCCGCCTGCCGATGCAGGGGACACGGGTTCGTGCCCCGGTCCGGGAGGATCCCACATGCCGCGGAGCGGCTGTGCCCGTGAGCCATGGCCGCTGGGCCTGCGTGTCCGCTTTAGGGGGGAAGGTGCAGTCACTTTGAAGATCGTGGCCTCTCTGACTGGCTGTCGATGTCTGCTCAGCCCCTTGGAATCTGGCAGCCCACTATTCTGCAGAGATCACCTTGTTTCTTCAGGCCCTTCTCCTGGAAAGCATTTGAGATAACCAGCAGGCTGGCTTTCTCACTTAGGCCTGTGTGCATCTCCCACAAATGGTCCAACAGACACAGTCACATCCTCTGCCTCAGCAACCTCAGGCTCCCCAAGACAGCAGCCGCCGTCCCAGGCACAGCGATCCCACACCACACTTTGGAATGTGCAACCATTCCCATCTGTTGCTCAAGGTCACGGCTGAAACTGAACAGAAAGGTATTTTCTCCCGTCAGGTGTCATGGGGCTCCAGAGCGAAGTTCCATTCAATTTTAGAAAAATAAGCCTGAATTCCTTGAGTGAGTCACGGTTTGAAAATTTGTTGTCACGATATAACATTCACATACACCACGTGAGGACACATAGAACACTCAAAATATTTGTTACTGCTCTGAATATTATTAGCTCAGAGAGACTGATATGATAATATTACCTCATACCTAAAGTATTCTCTCTCCATTAAAAAATAAATCTATGAGCAAAACAAAGCGGAAAGGTAGACAATAAGACAATGGTGTGGCCCAGTAAAATAACCCGGGCATTTTTTATATACTTATGGAGAAGTAACATGGGTTTGTGGCAATGTTCCATTTCTTTTTTTTTTTTTTTTTTTGGCCATGCCATGCAGCTTGCGGGATCTTAGTTCCCTGACCAGGGATTGAACCTGGGCCCCTGCAGTGAAAGAGCTGAGTCTTAACCACTGGACCACCAGGGAACTCCCTAATGTTCTATTTCTTGACCTAGATGATATTTATTTGGGAATAATTCCTTGGCCATCCATTTACTATTTGTGCACTTTTCCGTATATATCTTATCCTTTAATAAAACTGAAAGAGGTGGTGGTTAAACAAATATTCATTTATATTCTTTATATTGTGGATATAGCCGTTATACCCCCATACAGAAAGGGAGTGAGAGAGTAAAAATGTTTTACATCTTTTTTATTTACAATGAAGAGGTCCTGATACTTTCATCATTCAAGAATTAAATTAAAAACTTGAAGAACAACGAAATCACTGAAAATTTAAAAAATAGACGCCTAGGTCTCATCCAGCTCCCCAGAGATTCTCCTTGAATTGCTGTGAGGAGGGGCCCAGAAATCCATAGTTTGAAAAATGTCCAATGTGCCGGGTTATAATTCACTCTTCTAAAGGTTAAATGGCTAGTTTCAGAGGCAAATTAACAGCTTTTCACAGTCAAGTGATACGCGTTAGGTTTTACTGTCAGGGAAATAATCTTTGAATCCTTCAGGTCTTCCAAGGGAAAGATCCACGTGTGGAAAGGCTGTTTCTCCTTCAACCTGGGAGAAGTCCAGGACCAGGGCCGACAGTAGGAAGGACTCTCCTTTCCCCACGTCTGTCAGGTGTACTGTTTGCTGTTTGCTGCTACCATGGGAACAAGCTCACCCACCAGAGGGATACGTAAGGCCTCCAGTCACTGAAGACCTAAGTATTAAGCTTTTCCTTGCTGTGGTTGACCCAGACTTGTTACATAGGCTATAGACCCACAGATGGATACTCTATCCCTGGTCTGTGCTGTCCAGACTCGCCCCCAGGGTCCCTAACACTTGCCCACCGCCCTCCTGACCTGTAGGACCCACAGCTCTCTTAGAATCATAATCCTGGCTTTAGCCTCAGTTCTTGGGTCTGACCTCTGACCTGCTTGTCATGAGGAATTTGCTAGTACTCTTGCTACCCATCCTAACACAGGCCTGGGCGGGACCAAGCTGGCCTGACCTGTTGCTGAAACACTCTTAGCCTGATAAGCTTTGAAATTTTGGTACAAAGGGGTTTAATGCTTAGATCTGTCTTTAAAACCTCATAAAGAAGTTACAGGTTTTGTGTTATGTGTTGTAGAGATACGTGCACTTTTATCTGACACTGATGACACACTGCTAAGGAGATTTCTCCTATTGACCCATGCCACCACACCTAGTCTCAATAGGAGAAGTGCTTTCAAAGAAAACCCCATGTCTTCTCAAAGCTAGACTTACCCGGGCTTCCCTGGTGGCGCAGTGGTTGAGAGTCCGCCTGCCGATGCAGGGGACGCGGGTTCGTGCCCCGGTCCGGGAAGCTCCCACATGCCGCGGAGCGGCTGGGCCCGTGAGCCATGGCCGCTGAGCCTGCGCGTCCGGAGCCTGTGCTCCGCAACAGGAGAGGCCACAGCAGTGAGAGGCCCGCGTACCGCAAAAAAAAAAAAAAAAAAAAAAGCTAGACTCACCCATCTATGAAGTGATGCTGAGTGTCCTAGGTCCATCTCTCACGTGCGACCAAGAGAGCACCAATAGGCCTATTTCCAGGGGATGCACAGGCTGGCCTTTCACTGCATTGGGTCTCCTCCCCTCTGTCTACTGTTATATCTGGTGAAGAGTAACCTTGCCTTTTCCCGGTGTAGAAATCTCCCACAACAATCCTTTTAGCCTCATCTCCCTAGGAACATTGGTTCCGTTTATTTAAAGTTGTGTTTGTGTTAGGATGGTCCCACCACGTGCCCAGAAACTGAGCAATGTTTCCAGAAACACAGCATAGTATAGGAAACAGGTAAAATATATGACAGTCAAGTTGACACATATTGGAAGCAACAGATGTTTGTAAGGTTGTCATTTCGCTTCTAGATGATCTATGCATGTGATAATAATCAGCAACTGTTTTATAATTCTAAAACCCAAGAACACACAGACTCATTGTGGAGTACAGAAAAAGTGGGCTAAGTCTGAGGTAATTTCCTTCTAAAGGCCCCAGACAGTCTAGACAGCTAAGCTTCTCTGTTTCAGCCATGGATACTGAAGGCCTCAATTCTCTGTTTCCAACCCACACTCCCAGGGAAGCCAGGACGGACAGACACACTAGCCCTGGGTCGTTCTTGTCTGAGGACAGAACGCCCCAAGCAGCAGTGGTTTTCAGCCTGTGTGGAGGGATGAAGATGGGATAAAACACTCTCAATCCTTAGGCTCCTTGCAGGAAACTAGTGCAGAGCAGAGGAAGGATCTCTCCTCTCCTCCCCGAAAGCAAGTTGGTGTCAAAGAAATAAGCTGCTGGTGAAGTACAAGTAAAGGAAGGAAGGCCCCCTGGCGATCCTAGATTAAATTGGGCACATTACAAATGGAGCTATAAATAAACACCTTAAAAGGACAGGAAAAGAAGACAGAGAGAAATCTGGGGTCGTTTTTACACTGGTATCTTGTTTTGAGACTCAGTTGTGTTCCCCACGATGGTGCAGACATGTGTGGCACATCTGATAAATTGTTGGGCGCTGAGACACACGCACACACGGTTATAAACTGATAAAGAAACTGGATTAGAAAAGACAGAATGTGTTAGTGTCATGTATCTGGCCCGTCCACCCTATGCATTCAAGCCCCAGGAAAGAACTACAGGCAAACCCTGATGGAGGGATTTTCATGTTTTATTCGGAGACACAGAGGCCCTAGCAGTACACACTGGTTTCCAGGCAGGAAATGGGGTGCAAGGTCAGGGAAGAGCCCATCCTCCCCGTCCCACTTCCAGGCGTTGGCAGTTTGCCAGTTGGCGGCCGAGAATCCCTAGACCAGTGGTTTTCAAACTCTGGCCTTGGACCGGCAGTATCAGCTCCACCTGGGAATTTATCAGAAATGCAAGCCTTCAACCTCACTCCAGATCCGCTAAATTAGAAAATCTGGAGGAGAAGCCACGTAATCTGTACGGTAACGAGCCCTCCAGTTATCTGATGCATGCCTATGCTTGAGACCCATTGCCCTGCTGGACAAACCCCAAAAAGAATGGGACAGGTCAGGAAGAAGAGAGGAAAATGCCAGAAGAGGAAGGATAAAGTAAGAAGTTCAGAAGACTCGAAACCACATTATGTGAGGCCGCTCCGTACCTTTTCTCCCTTCATGGACAGTGCTCTGTTTCCTCCTAGACATTGCATCCATTGGCTTAGAACACACAGAGAACAGGTTACATCACATACTCAGCCACTCGCCTTCCCCACCCAGCCCTATGATTCGAGGCCCTTGCTCAAAGCAAGGTCATAACCTGTAAATACTGGGAAAAGAAGACATTTGAGAGAGACTCTGCCATTCACAATCCATGGAATGAAAACCAGGAGCCCTCGTGGCTGGGTGTGGAGGAGAATCACAGAATCACAGAAAGAAATCAGATCCTCCACAGGCCAGCACCAGTTCTGCGTCCATAAAGATACCTTGTACGGTAAAATCACAGTGGTTTCCGAAAGGCAGTCCTCAGGTTCCCATGCCCACATGTAATGTGTATCGTAGCCAAAAAGTACAAGCCAAAGAACTTTGGTAAGAAGCTTGGAATGGGTTCTGCAGTTGAAAAAGTGAACAGATACAAAGTACACGTAGAAGAAAATCAATTATTTTTATAAGAATGAACATGTTGCTTCTGTAAATAAAACACACCCCAATTATTTCCCTACAGGAAATAACCAATGCTTTGGTTCAAAAGGCACATTATTTTGCAGGTCTCTGGGGTATGAAGACAACCTTGATTGAGGTCATCACCAGCTCAAAGGCAATGCTCTTTGCTTTACCTTTGCACTAATTACTTAGGACATAGAAACAACCAGACAATAGAGCTGATGACAATAAATCTGCATTTAAATTCAGTGGAGCTGAGGAACTTGTAAACAAAATACTCTTACCTCAGCGAGGTGCTTTCGGCGGGTGCTGTGGACTGAATGTTGTCGCTCCTCAAAATTCACATATTGAAACTCTAGTGGCCAATGCGATGGTGTTTTGAGATGAGGCCCTCGGGAGGTTGTGAGATCATGAAGGTGATGCACTTGTGGTGGAGTTAGTGCCCTTGTAAGAAGAGACAGAAGAGCATGCCTCTTCTCTCTCTGCTCTGGGCTGGGTGAGGATACAGCCAGAAGACAGCCACCTGCCAACCAGGGTGAGGGCTCTCGACCAGAGCCTGGCCACGTTGGCACCCCGATCTCAGCCTTCCAGCCTTCAGAACCGTGAGAAATAAATGTTTGTTGTTTTAACCACCCAGTCTATGGTAATTTCTTATTACCATAGACTTATTAGCCTGGACTAAGAGACCAAGAAAGTTCATTTTGCTCAATTTCCTCATCTGAAAAACTGGGGTTATTGTATCTAGTTCAAGTGTTGTTCTAACAATTAAATTCTATGTTATATGTACATAAAGCACTTACACAGTGCTCAATCCACAGAAGTCATGGCTTATTCACCTGCTCTCTTTTTCTTGCAAGGATGACGCGGCTGACTGAGCATTCTCTAAGGAGACCATAAGAAAACACCAGTGGGTAAAACAGTGATCAACACTTAGTTTCAGGTTCAAGAAACAGTCATCAATCTTACTGAATTACTAATCCAGCAAATTATCCAGAATTTGATTCACTATTTCCTTCTATACTTAGCAAAGGACTTAAAAGATAATCAGGTGGGCTTCCCTGGTGGCGCAGTGGTTGAGAGTCCGCCTGCCGATGCAGGGGACGCGGGTTCGTGCCCTGGTCCGGGGGGATCCCACGTGCCGCAGAGCGGCTGGGCCCGTGAGCCATGGCCACTGGGCCTGCGCGTCCGGAGCCTGTGCTCCGCAATGGGAGAGGCCACAACAGTGAGAGGCCCGCGTACAGCAAAAAAAAAAAAAAAAAAAAAAAGATAATCAGGTACATTTTCCTGGCTACTTTGGATTCAAACCTTCAGTGATTTTTGCCTTTATTTAGAATTAGTCTATGGTAACCGCTGGGAGGCTACAGTCAGGAGATCTTTAGCAATGTAATTGACATCACGGGGCATTTGTCATACAAGGTATTACGTGTGGATCACACCGGGAAGGACTTCCCCCCGGGTGATTTGACATCTTCCAGCTGGTTAGACCTCCAGAACAATATTACCAGAACAATAATTACTGATGCCAGTAGAAGTATAAAACTTTAATATTCATTTTAGTTTTCTTAATAATAACACCTCATAGAGTTGGTGTGAGGATTATATCAATTAATAAATAAAAGCCCTTAGCATACCAAAAAGAAGTTAACTCAGTCATTACCAGGACACTGTGGTGGGGAAAAATAGACCTTAGAAATGTTTACTTATCACGGCCAGAAAGAGATTCAGAGTTGACCACTGCCTTTTGCTCACACTCAGGGGAGGGGTCACCAAGTTGTTGGATGGTTTTAAACGGTCTTTCTCCAGGCAGGTTTCTCCCTCCTATGCAGACACTTGTAAGGGGTTATCAGAGCCTGAGGTGTCTGTTGCCATATCTTTAGACTCCTACATTAGTCATTTTGTTTTTTTCATTTAAAATATCCTTGCAGCAAGTACTTTGGGACAGGCACTGTCGAGTCCCTTCGGATGTAGCTGTGGAGAAGAGGGTTGACCTTCTTCTAGGATCTCGCCGTCAAGGGGAATTTGGGATCCCATCTTCCAGGCCAGACTCCCCAGGAGCTTTCAGCTCTGTCTGTTCTCCACCCTCTTCCCCAGCCACCACCTTAAGACCTTCCCAGATATAATGTCTGGTTTCAGACCCAAATTCTTCCCGTCCTGTCTGGTCTCAGCACAGTTAAGCAGATCCCTCCTACACACAGCCTCAAATATGACAATTCTAATCAGGCCAAATTTGCCATCTGCCAAGTGGCAGAACTAGACTGCCTTGATTAGTTTTATAGATTTTTCATTTTAGTTTGATGAAGAATTCAACTACCACTCTGTCGTATGTTTCAAACCAAACCAAAGCTTATTTTCACTTATTCATTTACTGGACCTTGGAAAACAAGACATTGTCCTTTTCTTTAAGAAAAAAAAAATCCTTTAAAATTAGTCGAATTTTAGCTAACAGGTGAATAACTTTCCCTGTAAAATATATTAATTTTTAAATAAATTTTAAAACATTTAAAAGATGAGTATGGAACTTCAACAGCTGAAGCTTTTAACTGTCTGAGAAGCTTAGTGAATCTAAGTTCATCACTAAACATTTTATCACTTTTCTAAGTTTTCCACGGAGAACACAATTCAAGAATAAAGTGTGTAACTTCTGCTTCAGCATTGTGTCAGAGGCCATTACTCTCAAAGACCTTCGTACTTTAAACCTAGACTCAGGACAAATAAGGAAAAACATATAACCACTGTCTGCAAGCTCTCTAAAAAGAAACAATTCTCAAATTTAAATTTTCCACAAAAGAATATCAGTTTATATGAGATGACTATCAGAAATCACCAATATTCAAAAACAAGAGAAATTTTAGAATTAGAAACCAAATATAAATTTAGTATATACTATATAAATAATGCTTAAGGGACAACAAAGTGAGCATGCAATAAGAGGGGATTAAAAATGATTGAGCACATATTTAAAAGAAATTTTAAAGTAACATTTAGAAACGATAATAGAAATTAAAACTCAATGGATACAATTTTGAGCCCTGGGCCCAACGGTGTAGCTTATACTGAATGAAATCTTCTACCAAAAATAACTTTAAAAGTTGTAAACACATATAAGCAATCCTTTGAAGGCCTTGGAGAGCCAGCACAAATGGTTTGCAGCAGCTGGGATCCCTAGAAAGGGATACACACAGGGGACTCGAGCCACCTCAGAAGTCTCCCGTGGGCATCTTCCAACTTGTGGCCAGGGCAACAAGGGCCCGAGAAGAAGGCAGGGGTATCACGGGCCGAGACACATGTGGGGTCCGCGAAGCCAGAGGCGCTGGGTTTGAGGAGAGAGGATCGTCACAGACGGTGACCCCAAGTGTGCATTCGCCTTTCCCTCACATGGCTGGGCACGTGGCTGGGCAACCTTGGGCCGTGAGTGTGCAGAGCAGGCCTGAAGAAGGGCAGGAAGCAGCATCCATCGTCGGGGTCAAAGATAAGGGCCAGGTGCTCCATGGGGTCCACCAGGGGCTGTGAACTGGAGGTCAGGAAAAGTAGAAGCAGTGCTGTTGGCACCCCTCCCCTGCCCACGGCCCAGAAACACCACCAGGCTTTGGAGAGTGACCTCCATCCAGGGGGCAAGGTGCTGATGTGCTGCTGGGGCTAGCACATCCACCCGGCCCCCGCAAAGGGCGGTGTAAGTGAAGGGCACCTGGGCTCAAGCCCCTCTGGGTCCATGGCACATCCCCCCAGGCATAGAGCCTGGGTTGGGAGAGGCCCGTTTCTCCAGCAATAGTCGGGAGCTACGCAGACAGAAGCGCTGAATTCTCTCCCTCACGGGAGAGGACCTTTCTGATCTTTCCTGCACTCCTTTCTGCCAGATGAGCCAGTTGTCCCCTCCTCTCTCTCCCTGATTTATTCTTCCTCTGTACGTCAACCCCTCTGCTTATTTCCAGTACTCTACTTATTCCATGGTATTGTCATTTGTCATTGGTGCCATGCTTTTTTTTGTTTCCAGACAGCAGGAAACCTAAAAACCCAATTCAAGCATCCACAAAAAAAAGTGGTCTTGGCTGGTGTCACTGGAACAGGCAGGGATAGAACTGGCCTCAGTGTCGCTGGGTCACATCTGGCTATGATTCTCTGTCACTCTCTTGGCTGTGCCCTTGTCAACGGCTGACTTCCTCAGGCTGGTCCCCAGGTGGGTGGCTTCCTGAAGCAACAGACTCTACGTGACCCCTCTTTCACCTCTAGGAGAAAAACAAATTAGAAGCATCTCACAGCCACCAAACAAGATTTCTGAGCTTCGTGCAGAAGCCAACCCCTGTAGATGAAAGAATGTCATATAGGTTTACACCTCGGTTACCCGCTCACTGCTGAAACAATAACTATAGTTATAGTAAACGACTTTGAATTATCCCTGGAGCTGCGTGTGATATTAATCCCATACAAATCCCTAACCTCCTGACTGCTACACAGTGGGAAATGCTTAGAATGGTGTTGGGTAGACGAATAAAGCATCGTTATAATCACAGTAGGTTTTTTTCTATTGTCCGCATAAAACCATGAGAGCCTGTAAGAAAGAGAGAGTCCTGACATACCTCTGTGCCTTCAGATCCTACTCGTGGCTGACATACGATCAGGATTCTACAGATTCAGATTCATTCACCCGAATGAATGGGCAAATAAAATAATAGTTGATTCTCCTCAAAACTGTATTTGTCACCCACCATTCCTGTAATTCTCTCTTTTTTTTTAAGTCTAGTCTTTTGAATTTATTTTATTTTTGGCTGCATTGGGTCTTCGTTGCTGCGTGCCTGCTTTCTCCAGTTGCAGCGAGTGGGGGCTACTCTTCCTTGCCGTGCGCGGGCTTCTCATTGCAGTGGCTTCTCTTGTTGTGGAGCACAGGCTCTAGGCATGTGGGCTTCAGTAGTTGTGGCACGTAGTTTCAGTAGTTGTGGCACACTGGCTCAGTAGTTGCAGCTCGCGGGCTCTAGAGCACAGGCTCCGTAGTTGTGGCGCACAGGCTTAGTTGCTCTGCGGCATGTGGGATCGTCCCAGACCAGGGCTCAAAACCGTGTCTCCTGCATCGGCAGGCGGATTCTTTAACCACTGTGCCACCAGGGAAGCCCCCATTCCTGTAATTCTTAAAGCATATTGTAGTTGCAATAATATTTGTACAACACCTCATTTTTCAACCCCACGCTGCATGGTTGTAAGTTTTACCTATTGCTTTTTTGTGGTTTTTTCACTTGATTTCAGCACATTACTGATTATATTTAGAGCTGCTATTAATACAGACTTCAATTGCTGTCCTGTTTTTCCCCTTGAGCAGTGAAGCAGTTGCCATGGAAACAGATTCCAATACCCCTCTCTAGAGCTTCACATCAATGCAGTTTGATGAGAGGAACTCACACACCACCTCCTACCGCTCTTTTATAAGTCTAAAGATCTATTACCTCCAAAAGATGCAAGTCATCACAGGGGTGAGGCACCTTTGATGAAGTGTGGGTTTGACAGCTTGTCCAAGAAGATGTATCAGAGCTCTCATCTGGAAATAATTCCCTAATCAGAGTTAGAGAAAGTTATTAATGCTTGAATTGACAAAAAAACCTCCAAGTCACAAGGTAGATTTTATTTCTAGGTCGGAAGCAGGATCATTTTAATTGACAGCACGCAATCAGCACAAAGTCACAGACTCATAACCACATTACCTGGTGATTATGTGGTGGAAGCCTCGTTCCCCCCAGCTCCACCTACACAAAAAGTGAGATCTGAAATCTAATCTAGGTGGGCTGATGGGGGAGGGGAGAGTAAGGCCCCAAGCCTCTCTGGGAGGGGCAGCTCCTCTCCGCCAAAGGCGAGGGCAGTTCTCTGGAGGAAGCTGTAGTAGTTCTAAGCTTGAGCTCCTCTACTCTGAGCCGCTGGGGGAGGGCACGCTGGCTACGGGAACTCTGTGGGGAGCCAGCAGCCTCAGCTGCTGGGTAGAAATGATTGATCACCAAGTCCTAAACCCTCAGTTGGAACAAATTTTCCAAGACCAAGCCTTGAGCTTGTCAGCACTCCAGAATCTTTTATCTGGTACCTGGCTGTGCTCTGATGGAATTTTCTATCCTGTTCTGAGGTGTTTGCACAGAGTCTACCTCCGTGGGTGTATCTCTGAGGGTACCCTGGGTTAACCCAAGGATGTGG